>NW_026652279.1:86040113-86058651 GCF_009828535.3 Hylobates moloch
GGAAATTTATAGCACTAAATGCCCACAAGAGAAAGCAGGAAAGATCCCAATTTAACACCCTAACATCACAATTGACAGAACTAGAGAAGCAAGAGCAAACACATTCAAAAGCTGGCAGAAGGCAAGAAATAACTAAGATCAGAGCAGAACCGAAGGAAATAGAGACACAAAAAACCCTTCAAAAAATTAATGAATCCAGGAGCTGGTTTTTTGAAAAGATCAACAAAATTGATAGACTGCTAGCAAGACTAATAAAGAAGAAAAGAGAAAAGAATCAAATAGACACAATAAAAAATGATAAAGGGGTTATCACCACCAATCCCACAGAAACACAAACTACCGCCAGAGAATACTAAAAATACCTCTATGCAAATAAACTAGAAAATCTAGAGGAACTGGATAAATTCCTCGACACATACACCCTCCCAAGACTAAACCAGGAAGAAGTTGAATGTCTGAATAGACCAATAAAAGGCTCTGAAATTGAGGCAATAATCAATAGATTACCAACCAAAAAAAGTCCAGGACCAGATGGATTCACAACCGAATTCTACCAGAGGTACAAGGAGGAGATGGTACCATTCCTTCTGAAACTATTCCAATCAATAGAAAAAGAGGGAATCCTCCCTAACTCATTTTATGAGGCCAGCATCATCCTGATACCAAAGCCAGGCAGAGACACAACCAAAAAAGAGAATTTTAGACCAATATCCTTGATGAACATTCATGCAAAAATCCTCACTAAAATACTGGCAAACCGAATCCAGCAGCACATCAAAAAGCTTATCCACTATGATCAAGTGGGCTTCATCCCTGGGATGCAAGTCTGGTTCAACATACACAAATCAATAAATGTAATCCAGCATATAAACAGAACCGAAGACAAAAACCACATGATTATCTCAATAGATGCAGAAAAGGCCTTTGACAAAATTCAACAACTCTTCATGCTATCAACTCTCAATAAATTAGGTATTGATGGGACATATCTCAAAATAATAAGAGCTATCTATGACAAACCCACAGCCAATATCATACTGAATGGGCAAAAACTGGAAGCATTCCCTTTGAAAACTGGCACAAGACAGGGATGCTCTCTCTCACCACTCCTATTCAACATAGTGTTGGAAGTTCTGGCCAGGGCAATCAGGCAGGAGAAGGAAATAAAGGGTATTCAACTAGGAAAAGAGGAAGTCAAATTGTTCCTCTTTGCAGATGACGTGATTGTATATCTTGAAAACCCCATTGTCTCAGCCCAAAATTTCCTTAAGCTGATAGGCAACTTCAGCAAAGTCTCAGGATACAAAATCAATGTGCAAAAATCAGAAGCATTCTTATACACCAATAACAGACAGAGAGGCAAATCATGAGTGAACTCCCATTCAAAATTACTTCAAAGAGAATAAAATACCTAAGAATCCAACTTACAAGGGATGTGAAGGACCTCTTCAAGGAGAACTACAAACCACTGCTCAGTGAAATAACAGAGGATACAAACAAATGGAAAAACATTCCATGCTCATGGGTAGGAAGAATCAATATTGTGAAAATGGCCATACTGCCCAAGGTAATTTATAGATTCAATGTGCCATCCCCATCAAGCTACCAATGACTTTCTTCACAGAATTGGAAAAAACTACTTTAAAGTTCATATGGAACCAATAAAGAGCCCGCATCGCCAAGTCAATCCTAAGCCAAAAGAACGAAGCTGGAGGCATCATGCTACCTGACTTCAAACTATACTACAAGGCTACAGTAAGCAAAACAGCATGGTACTGGTACCAAAACAGAGATATAGATCAGTGGAACAGAATAGAGCCCTCAGAAATAATGTCGCATATCTACAACTATCTGATTTTTGACAAACCTGACAAAAACAAGCAATGGGGAAAGGATTCCCTATTTAATAAAGGGTGCTGGGAAAACTGGCTAGCCATATGTAGAAAGCTGAAACTGGATCCCTTCCTTACACTTTATACAAAAATTAATTCAAGATGGATTAAAGACTTATATGTGAGACCTAAAACCATAAAAACCCTAGAGGAAAACCTAGGCAATACCATTCAGGACCATGTCTAAAACACCAAAAGCAATGGCAACAAAGCCAAAATTGACAAATGGGATCTAATTAAACTAAAGAGCTTCTGCACAGCAAAAGAAACTGCCATCGGACATGAACAGACACTTCTCTAAAGAAGACATTCATGCAGCCAAAAAACACATGAAAAAATGTTCATCATCACTGGCCATCAGAGAAATGCAAATCAAAACCAAAATGAGATACCATCTCACACCAGTTAGAATGGCCATCATTAAAAAGTCAGGAAACAACAGGTGCTGGAGAGGATGTGGAGAAATAGGAACAATTTTACACTGTTGGTGGGACTGTAAACTAGTTCAACCATTGTGGAAGTCAGTGTGGTGATTCCTCAGGGATCTAGAACTAGCAATACCATTTGACCCAGCCATCCCATTACTGGGTATATACCCAAAGGATTATAAATCATGCTGCTATAAAGACACATGCACATGTATGTTTATTGCAGCTTCACAATAGCAAAGACTTGGAACCAACCCAAACGTCCAACAATGATAGACTGGATTAAGAAAATGTGGCACATATACACCATAGAATACTATGCAACCATAAAAAATGATGAGTTCATGTTCTTTGTAGGGACATGGATGAAACTGGAAACCAGCATTCTCAGCCAACTATCTCAAGGACAAAAAACCAAACACCACAAGTTCTCACTCATAGGTGGGAATTGAACAATGAGAACACATGGACACAGGAAGGGAAACATCACACACCGGGGACTGTTGTGGGTTGGGGGGAGGGGGGAGGGACAGCATTAGGAGATATACCTAATGTTAAATGACGAGTTAATGGGTGCAGCAAACCAACATGGCACATGTATACATATGTAACAAACCTGCACGTTGTGCACATGTACCCTAAAACTTAAGGTTAAATAATAATAAAATTTAAAAAAAAAATGTATCTGGGGAAAAAAAAAAAAAAAAAGAAGTTGCTCTGAAGAGCCTGCGCTAGCAGGAGATAAAATTGTAGCCCCAAGCCAAGGCAGCCAAACAATGAATATCCCTAATCTGAAAATCTTAAATCTGAAATACTTCAAAATCTGAAATTTTTCGAGCCCTTACATGATGCTCAAAGGAATTGTTCATTGGAGCATTTCAGATTTCAGATTTTCAAGTTAAGGATACTCAACTTGTAAGTATAATGCAAATATTCCAAAATCTGAAAAATACCCAAAATCCAAAATGCTTCTGGTCCCATGCATTTTTGATAACGAATGCTCAACAAGTATTTTAAAAGATCAAAATAAGGATTAGAGAATATGGATATTTAAACTTATTTTTTTTATATGGGACAGTTGGGGCCATTAAAAAAATGTCTAAGACATAGGCAGTGGAAGGTTGAACTCAAGAAGAAGTCTCAGAGCCGAGGAAATGAAGAACCTATGGGGTCAAGGTGTGAGATGAGTCAACCACGTGAATGTGAAAGGGCAGCCAAATGAGAAAATGATGTCACTTGGGTGGAGAGGAAGTTCTGGAATAAATGTGGCAGTTGTTAGAAGACATTATAATTACATGGATAGACAGTAAAGAAGGGGCTTTTATGTTAAAATAGAGGAATAGTGGTTGAGAATAGGAAATATGGAGCTAAAATTATGCCAACCCACTTCTATTAAATAAATTCTATGATACCTTAGCCTTTGGGAAAATGACCAGCCTTCAGTTGAGCACATGTCAAGGGAAGCAATGTCCCCATAGAGATAGCTGAATTTTAATTAAAGCAAAGCAATGGAGTGGATGTCCTCTAATGAGGTTTCCAGAAGTCACAGTGAAAATATTTGGGAGGGAAGGAAGTTTGACTCAGAAGTAAAACACAGAGCAGTATGGAGATAAGACACTGGAGAGCATAAATGAGTCGAGTTTTCAAAAAATAGAACAACATTTTTTGAAGTCAGTTGCCTATTATCTTCCCTCATAGTTCTTAGAGAGCTATAACTAAAGGCCTCCAAAGAACTCAGCTCTCTCCGTAGGGTACAGAATAAGTTTATTTCAAAGATCTTCTCCTTTCAGAGTTGATTATTTGACTTAGGGCAAAAGACTGAATGTAAATAGTAGGAAAACTCCTCTGATACTATTGTAAGGAATAAAATAATTTTACTCTGTAAATAAAATAGAATCTTTTCTAGAGAGAACTGACCCAAACTCGATTTTAGAACTGGTCCTAAAATTCAGAAATGCCTTTCCCATATTGCTTAACTGTGCCTTTTTTCACTGGAAATAGAAGTGCTGCCTTCAGGGAGCACACCTCCCCAGAGATCAGTAAAATCAATGAGAAATTCAATGTCCTTTTGTCAGTAAAGACATGTGAAGTTTGATGGGTTTCTTGGGACTGGACAACTCGTGAAAGATTCTAATGCAAAATTAAGTGGAGCATAGAAACCAAAAATCTCAAGAGATCTTTGAAGGATGAAACGTGAAAGATGAGGACAAGTTTAGAGAACTGTTGCTGTCATAGATGTTAACTTCTAGAGGAAGATGTGCGTAGACTATCATACAAAACAAAAAAGAGAGAAGAGAATATTAGCACCCTGTTGCAAAGGAGAATAGGGATGCTCAGCTGGTAAAATCTGAAAAAAATCCAAAATCCAAAATACTTCTGGTTCCATGCATTTTGGTTAAGGGATACTCAACAGGTATTTTAAAAGATCAAAATAAGGATCAGAGAATGTGGATATTGAAGCTTATGAGCAAAGGAGAATAAGAAAAAATGTTGGAGGACTTTTAAAAATGTATAAATGAATTAATGAATGCAATTAGTATTATTACAATTAGTATTATTTTTAAGTCAATCATTAATAGCCACTTGCCATGATTGCCAGCCCCTTTGATGAGTACTACTTTCAAAATTATTAAGGAAAGGCAAATATTTAGACTCATACAGATTAAAAGAAAATATTTTCAAAATTTCAAATTTAAGTTTATAAACGTTCTAAACTACTTTTGAATATGTATTCGTGACCCAAGATTGGTTTTTCCAGGCCCCATCATTCTAACGACTTTTTTTTTTTTTTTGAGACAGAGTCACACTCCGTCGCCCAGGCTGGAGTGCAGTGGTGCGACCTCAGCTCACTGCAACCTCCGCCTTCTGGGTTCAAGTGATTCTCCTGCCTCAGCCTCCCACGTAGCTGGGGATTACAGGCACCCACCACCACACCCGCCTAATTTTTGTAGTTTTAGTAGAGACGGGGTTTCGCTATGTTGGCCAGGCTGGTCTTGAACTCCTGACCTCAAGTAATCCACCCACCCTGGCCTTCCAAAGACCTGGGATTACAGGCATGAGCCACCACATCCGGCCTTCTAATGACTTTTTAATACTACTTCCCAACAGCTACTATGTGCTGGAAGGCACATGTACTCACAGGGGCTCCTCTTAGAATCCCATGTGTTTCAGAGTCCTCTTTTTCTTTAATCTCGCTCATAGGTAATAAAGTATAGCCTTCTTTTGTTAGACTCATTAAAGGAGAAATACTACTTACTTAAAGTAGAAGATCGACTTAAAGGTAATCCTTTTGTCACAGTAAATGGGCTCACCCTATCAAGTCTAAAGTACTAAGAAATTTAACACAGTTTAAAAGTGGTAACACAGTTTGAGTCCAGACTTAACTAGGCAATTTACAAACTGTGCAGACAGGGTGTTACAGAGTCTTGGTCACATTTCTTGAGGCATCAACAATTGTACTGCATATGGCTCCTTCAGATGTTCTATTTTCCTGCTAATGTAGAGGAGATTCATGAACCTGCCATAATGGCATACTTATTTTTTGTTCCTGCTCATGGGTGATGCTAAAGAAGATAAAATCTCCAACAAAGAGATCTTAGAAAGAATCCAGTCTATCATCGCTGAAGTTGTAATCACTGCAACTCAGCTGTGAAAACAAAGGGCTGCAGGATTCTTGAGTTTATGCCTCAGGATTCACTAAAGTGGAAAATTGCAGGTAGAGAGAAAAACCCATGGGGATGTGAAAACTACCACATACGTCTTTATTTCTCAATGCATAAATCCAAATTAGAGCAAATCCAAAGGTTTTTACAAATGTTCATGGCAACATATCTGTCCCCTGGGGATGACCTGCTTCATTTATTAGTCAACAAATATTTATTGAGGGCCAACTTCTAGGCAGTAGGGATCTAGCAGAGCATGAGACAGAGGAGTTTTCTGCTCTTACAGACCTAACTTTGTGTGGGAGCAGACAGACAGTAGTGATACGTCAATGAAGAAAGCAGAGCAGGGTGATAAGGTAAAGGGCTCTGAGTTGGGATGGCATTCCTTCCGATTGGAGTGCCTCTGTGAAGAGATCATATGAAAATAAGGAATAACAATGGAAAGATCTGAAGTAACAAATTCCGGGCAGAGGAACTTCTATCTACAATCACAATCTAAAATGGGAGCCAGTGTAGCTGCTTTAGGAACAAGAAAGAACCCAATGACTGGGGAATATTGAGTAGATACTAAACTACCACTTGCCAATTGCCCTAAATATCAAATGAATTACCAAATTTCTCAGAATATTCTATCAATCATTTAACAAAAATATTCATTAATTTCACTTCAATAAGCATTATTTAAGCTATGCTAACTACTGGGGATGTAAAGATGAACCAGTTGTGATCTAGGACTTCATGTATAACGAAAGAGATGAAAACAATTAGCAATAAAAAGTATGATAAGTACTTTATCAGAAGTGCTATAAAATGTGTTGAGAACAACAATTACATATAACTCTGTCCATTTGGGTCAGTAAAAGAAAACATTTGGGTTGGGCTGTGAAGAGAAGCTTAATGTCAGAAAAGGAAATAAATGACCTAGACTTCTTTACTGAATGCCTGGTGCATACAGCAATTGCCTCGCCTCCTGGGGATCTTCATCTGGATACCCCACCCCATCTAGATTTAACTGATGCCAAAAAGAAATTTTCTTGCACCAAACATGTTTCTCATCCTATACTCTGAATTTTATTCAGGAGTCCCACTCTGAAAACTGATTATTAACTTGACTTCCTCCTCTCCCCAGCTTCTATGTCCACTTCATCATCAAATATTGCTGATTCTACCCTTAGATAGCTGATCAACCTTTCTCCCCTTCGCTATCCTTTCCCTTCATAATCTTCCAGATGGGGTCAGCTTTCTTTCTTTGTTTTTGGTATGCACCTCATATTTCCAGACCAAATTTCAAGTCAAGACACCCAAAAATCCTATTTATGGTCACGTTTTATCAACAAGTGCATATGTACTTAAGGTATAAGGCATGTGGGTTCTTCCACTTATCTTCCAAGGCCTGTTTCTGCTGACCCTGTTCTTGATTCTTCATCTCTCTGAAGAAGGAAAGGAAATGAGGGGTCAGAGAAAGGGTCACTCTTTAGGTCACAGTTTTCTACTGAACAGGATTACTATAGCATTAAGAAGTTCTATACTTAGAGCTGGGAAGCTCAGCCTTGTTTGTCTTCTTTACATTCTGTCTGCTGCATCTGTCTCTAGGATGTAGACTAGATAGGGCCTGGATCTTGCAGGAGATCACAGTCAGATTTCTCTCTTTTTCTATTTTGGATTCCTTATACATTTGTCCCTTGGCCAATAAACTAAAACAAATAGATAAATTAAACTAAGGCTTACCCTAGCTACTTAGTGGTAGTTCTTTCCTTCTTTAACTTTCTTCCTCAATCTAGCCACTTGGAAAGGTCTGTATTTATGAGGGTGGAGGGGTGGACAGGAGGTTAGGGTGGGGCCGAGTAGGGGTAAACAGCTCAGCATAGGTCACCAAATATAAACCTTAGTCTCCAATACAAAATTTAAAAAAAATGCTCTCCTTGATGTATCAAGCATTTGTTCAGCCATTAATGAAGTGATATTTTCCTTCCCATTCTATATCTCTTTCTGTTCAGAACTTTCTGCGATCTGGGGGATGGGATGTGGGAGGAAGCAGGCTGATAATGGATAAAGACAGTTTGTAAAATGCTTGTGAAGCTCTTGTAAGGAAAACAGCATCCTAAGCAGGCAGGGGAGCTAGGGCTGGATTTCTGCATTCCTGGACCACAGCAATAAATCCAATATTACATCAACAAGCTCCTCTTGATTCTAATTTGTAAAAACACTACACAAAGCACTACAGTGGACTGTAGGTGAAAGAATTTTGGTCCATTCTGCTGAAGCGCTTGGGCCTATTTGATAAGTCTACAAAAGACATCAATAGAAAATATTTCTCAATGAAGAGGACTATTAGTATTTTGGATGAGAAAATTACTTTGCTAGAGTATCCCAAGAACTGTATAGACTTTTAGCATTTGGCATCCCCCACCCACACTAAATGCTGGTGACATCCCTCAGACATTGCGACAACCAAAACTATGACTCCTTCTTGTTTCTGTAGAGGTTGTACCACACAGGGTTGAGAACCACCGAAAGGAGGGAAGCAACCGGGAATCTACATTAGGCTTCTAGATAAGATTTGGAAACACTACCAAATAGAAAAGTAAAGCCAGGAATGCAGAGAAATGCAGAATCAAATTTACCAATTTTAGGAAAAGCAGAAGTCAATGGATAGAGGTAGAGAAGATTCATAGGCTTAAACAGAGTAAGATAAAATGAATCACTTACTAACACATGAGAGAAGTGAAGAGTCTTAAATATGCCTATGCTTTTATTCTTCAACCTGCCCCCAATTCATAGGTTAACCCTGTTCGATTAGCATTCTATTTCCTCAATCAGGGTTCACTGGCATTTTGCAAGTAGTATCTGTCCCCTCTGAACTTGTATTTTTATCCTCTACCTCTTGCATCTGAAAAAAGTAGGTGAGAATAAAGCAAAGAATCTAGATTTGTGGCTCCTTGCTGAAACAGTGATGTGAGCCCTATGTAAAAGCAGGAATGAGAAAGCCATTCAGGTCAATTAGAATTTTAAGACTTTCTTATGTTAACAACTCTGTTTCTTGAGCATGGCTGCATTCTTCTGCATCCCTGCCCCCTCCTATGGCATGCTCCCATCTACATATATTTTTTCCTCCCTCTCATTGCCTGTCTCAACTCATTCTCCAAGCTTCAGCTTTGGGACCACTTCTCACAAAAGCCCATTCAAGCTCCCATGCTTCTTCTCCTTTTTTTCTCGAAGCACTTTATTTTATAGTTTTTACTTGTGGTACACTAACCCCCCGTGGACTAGAAACTCCTGGAAAGTAAGCCTGATGTCTTATTCATTGTATTTCCTTTCATACTTGCAATTACCTGCTACTTTAGAGATTCTCAGTTGCTGGGCTGAAAACCTTCAGGGGTATGCTACCAACTTTTCAATGATGCGAAAACTTTATTTTACTATATAACTAAGAATATACATTGTTACAGTAATGTCTGCATATGACACACAGAGGTGAGTGGATAGTAGTATACAGTATACAACAAGGTATAATTTGCTGCACCTAAGAGGCTTGGCATTCCTAAAATTATATTTTTAAAAAGATCTTAATAATAACTGAAAGAAAAAATGGCCATTTAAGACAAAAATGGACTGCAATTGCTTTTGCAATGGCAAAATTCATATCAAGGGTGGATGGATATTTTATTTTAAAAAGTGCCTTGATAGGTTAGACTGAGAAAACAAGGAAAGATAAATTGTTCTGTCAAAGAAAGACTGATTGGCAGCATTTCACGGGGCAGAGTGAGTTGTGGGGCCAGGGTAAGGACGTAGGAAGTGAGTGGAGAGGAGATATGGGGCTGCAGGTAACTGAACCAAGTAGATGGACTTGAGCAAGAGACACAAGCAAGACTGGGACCTGGAGCAAGACCAGAGAGAACTCCCAGGGAAGTATTTACATTTATGTTTTATTCTCTTGGTTTATGGAAATAATCATAGTTAGTATCCAACTTTGAGATTTTTTTCCTTATGTTATTATATCCTCAGTTACATAAAGCCTGCAGAAAAGTTTGCTACACACAGCAGGCTTTTTCAAAGTAAGGCTTGGAGAATAAAAGAGCAGAGCTGATACCCTATGTGGGACAAACTGTACAGCAAAATAATAGTGATCACAGGATTAGTGTTACTGTTCTGGTGATATGGCTGTTGGCTTTCAGCCCCATTCCTATCCTCTTATGCTATCCTTTAAATCTCTGGAGATTGAAAGGCTGCAAATTATATTTGCTAGATTGCCTTGCCTGAGAGCTTAAGGTTAAGCATAAGCAGTGGCCCGAGGGAGGCATTAGGTCGGATATTAGGGGAAGGGTGGAAAGAGGAAGAGGCCATTTTTTTCCGCCCTGCTTGTGGCAGCACTTTGGACAGCAGCAGCGGCAAACAGGCAAGTGTAGGCTCCTGGGTTCCTGGTCAGGCAGTTTCAGCAACAGAACTGGCAGCATAGCACTTACAGGTTCTGACTTCAGTAGCAGCAGCAGCAACAAAAGTAGGCATCTTCTGGCCTCTGTGCTCCTGTGGTGTCAATGACAACGTAGGTGCAAAACTTACCACAGAGTGCAGCAACACAGTTGCAACAGCAGCAGTGGCTGCTCTGGCAGCCTCAGCATCCACTCTAGGTAACTTTATTTCCCCTTTTTTTCCTCCACCCCTAGGTAACCATGTCTTTCCATTTTTGCTCTTTTAGCTATGCCAACAGTTTTCTGACACATTCCTTGTATTAAGTACCCTCTGTTAGGAAATGTGATGGTTAATTTTGTGTTAACTTTACTAGGTTACAGGGTGCCCAGATATGGTCAAACATTATTTTGGGTGTTTCTGCAAGGGTGTTTTTGGATGAAATTAACATTTGAATTGCTGGACCGAGTAAAGAAAATTGTACTCCCCGATGTAGGTTTAGTTGAAAACCCGTCTCTACTAAAAACACAAGAATTAGCCGGGTGTGGTGGCAGGCACCTGTAATCCCAGCTACTCGTAAGGCTCAGTCAGGAGAATCACTTGAACCTGGTAGGTGGAGGTTGTAGTGAGCCAGTATTGAGCCACTGCACTCCAGCCTGGGTGGTAGTGAGACTCCGTCTAAAAAAAAAAAAATTGAAAGTTTAAAACAGAAACAAAACACCAACTAACAGACAACTGTAGCTTTTAACTACATAACTGAGCATCAAACTAAAAAGGATTATTCTCCAGCCTGAAGATCTCATGGAATTGCCCTTGCTAGGTTTTAAACTTTCTTCGGACCTGTCACCCCTTTCTTTTGTCTGATTTCTCCCTTTTGGAATGGGAATATCTATCCTATGCTTGTTCCACCACTGTATGCTTTTGAAAACACATAACCTGTCTGGTTTCACAGATTTATGGCTGCAGAGGAATTTTGCAGCTGGATAAAGCATACCTCCAATCTCACCAATATCTGATTTAGATGAGGTTTACATGGGACTTTGGACTTTGCAGTTGATGCTGGAATGAATTAGGGCCTTTGGGGTTGTTGGGATGGAATGGATGTATTTTGCATGTGAGAACATGAATTTTGGAGGGCTGCAGAAGAAATGCTATGGACTGAATTAGGCCCCCTCCCCCCACCCAAATTCATATGTTGAAGCCCTATGCCCAATGTGACTGTGTGAGGAGGTGATAAAGATAAAACAAGGTCACAAGGGTGGGGCTGTAGTTCAACAGCGTTGGTGTCCTAAAAGAAGAGACAACAGAATGTCTGCCATGTGAGGACACAGAGAGAAGGTAAGACAAGGCATCTTGATCTTGAACTTTTTAGAGTCTAAAACTGTGAGATATAAATAAAATAGATAATAAATAAATCTCTGTTGCTTAAGTCAACCAGTCTGTGGCATTTTATTATGGTAGTTCAAGCTGACAAATACAGAACCCTAGATTGGTTTCTGCTTTTAACTGGATAACAACTAACATGGAAGCCATAAATAATGGTTCATGGTCAAACCACAGTGGGAAAGCAGCTGCAACATCTGAGAAAATGTGCACCTCTGGGAGGGGCAAGAAAATACTGATGGAGGAGAAGGGAGGGCACTGGCATCCCAGAGCGTGTAAAGAGGAGGAGCTGTTTTATTTGGATATTATCAAAAACTTGACATCAAATTTTAGAAAATTTTGGGATGTCTGGATTATGTGTGTTTACTATATCATAAAATAACCCTTATGTTTGAGTATATAAAAGAGGATTGTCGAAGAAGAGACTATTTCTTCTTCTTCAACAATTCCTCAGTGTAAAAGTGTAAACAACTAAATAGTGTGCTGACTGGACACTTTTACAGACACGATGAGCCATGATATTCTGGGATTTCAGTGTAATTATTGCTGACTTGTGTGACGCATTTAATCTCTCCAAGTTGTTGCTCAAAAGAGTTGGTTTTCAAGGTACACTTGGAAATATAAGAAGACTGAGAACCATAGTTTGCATAGTAGACCTCCAATAAACATTTGTTCAATGACTTCTTAACCTTGTATAATCTTCGAAAAATATTACGAGCATAACATCACTATCTTTTTCTGTGATCTAAAGAGTGTTTCAATTAAGCCTCTGTTCAACTGACATTTATGGTGGACAGTAATATAAAATTATGTCACTATGATAAATAAAAGGAAACATAAAATGTTATTAATTACAGCATATCTGTGGCATCAGCTTGGATTGTTATAAATGTTCATCTTAAAACTAGAATTAATAGTCAAAAGGAACATTTGAATTGAACCGAAAGTAGTATAGGTTATTGTTTTGATTGAATGAGCTAAATTGAGTGCATTATAAAACTAAAAGAAATTATTTTTTTTAAAAATTGAGTTTAGGGCCAGGCACGGTGGCTCACACCTGTAATCCCGGCACCTTGGGAGGCTGAGGCGGGTGGATCACTTGAGGTCAGGAGTTTGACACCAGCCTGGCTAACGCAGTGAAACTCTGTCTCTACTAAAATACAAAAATTAGCCAGGTTTGGTGGCAGGCACCTGTAATCCCAGTTACTTGTGAAGCTCAGGCAGGAGAATCACTTCAACCCGGGAGGTGGCGGTTGCACTCCAGCCACTGCACTCCAGCCTGGGCGACAGAGTAAGACTCCATCTCAAAAAAAAAAAAAAAAAAAAAAAAACTGAAAGTTTAAAACAGAAACAAAACACCAACTAACAGACAACGGTAGTTTTTAGAGCCTATTAATTAATGACACAATACATCAAAAGACTTCTGTGAAACTAGAGGAAAAGAAATATAAAACTGCTTTATGTAAGCTGTTAAAATGACTGGCTATATAATCCTTCATATTTAGAAAATATAATTTTATTTGTGGACCTTCAAATAGTATAATAAGTAACTCATGCTGTTTTTTTTCTATTGTCAGTATTTCCTGGAATACTACTTTTTTCTGACATATTTTTATTGCAATATAATTTAACATATCATAAAAATAACACCTTTAAAATGTACAATTCAGTAGATTTCACTATATTCAAAGGGTTGTGCACCCATCACCACTATTTAATTTCAGAACATTTTTATCAGCCCCAAAGAAACCCATACTCATTAGAAATCACTCCCTGTTCCCCAGCCCCGATCCACTCACTGACTGTGGGTTTGCTTATTCTGGACATTTCATATACATGAAGTTATATAGCATATGTTTTTTTTTTTGTCTGGCTTCCTTTACTTAGCATGTTGTATCATGTATCAAGATTTTAGTTCTTTTGTTGTCATGCTGCCTTTTTATTAGTGATATTAGTTCAGTATTTCAGCAACTAGTTTAATTATGAAAAGCTTCTGGGTGCTTTTCCAGTCACATCCCCTCATATAGTAGGCCATCAGCTTACCCCTACCAGTAGAGGCTGGATTCCCACTTGATGTTATTTAAGGAGTTCCAAGCAACTCTCCCATACAATTTATTTTTTTATATATTTTTTTTTCTGTATTTAATTTTTTTTTAGAAACTGAGTCTTCCTCTGTGGCCCAGGCTGGAGTGCAATGGCATGATCACAGCTCACTATAGCCTTGAACTCCTGGCCTCAAGTGATCCTCCTGCTTTGGCCTCCCAAAGTGCTGGGTTATAGGCATGCGCCACTGTGCCTGGGGAAAAAAAAATATTCTTCCTATCTTCTCACACTACACCCTTTCCTCCTGTTATATTTCCTTAAAACTCATCACTAAAATTCATCCTATTATCTTTACAAGTTCTTTGTTTGAAAGGGTAAATATACCCTTTAGATGTATAAATGAATTGTAATGAATTTTCAGCTGACTAGCTTAGTTTCATCACTGACAGTAAACCAATAGTGCTTAATTTCACAATTTGCAAATAGAGACTTTAAATAGAGGAAGAAATGAGAAATAATTTTGAAGTAAGGTGCTTTTTGAAGCAAAGGTGTCCTAGAGTCTCCGGGCACCTGATGAAAGCTTTTAATTCACCCAGCAGTCATTTACTGAACCCCTGGTTCAACACTGATAAGCCCTGTCCTTGGAACTCAGACAAAGTTGTATTCTGCCTTTAAGGAATCCACAGTCTTGTATAGGAGACAAACATGTAATCAAGCCCAATGCAGAGTTATTGAGTGCTGGGATAAATGTATTCGAAGAGTTACAAAAACATGGAAAATTAAACCCTGACTGGAGCAGGAAGATCAAGGAAGAGTTTCTGGAAGAAGTGATGTGAGAAGGGTCTTTAAAACTAAGTGCCTGTTAGCTAGATGAAGAAAGAGGGGAAAAGTATTATACACAGAGGAAGCAGGACCATAAGTAAGCCCAGGAGGATGAACTCACAGGCAGTATTCAGAAATGTCAAGTAGACCAATATGGTGGCCGAAGGGAAGGGGAGAGAAGGGACATGAGATTTTAAAATGGTAATAACGATTGCTACTACCAGAAACAGATTGCCAGCTGGGTGCGGTGGCTCATGCCTGCAATCCCAGCACTTTGGGAGGCCTAGGCTGGTGGATCACTTGAGCTCAGGAGTTCAGGACCAGCTTGGGCAACATAGTGAAAACCCATCTCTACAAAAGCAAGGAAGGAAGGAAGGAAGGAAGGAAGGAAGGAAGGAAGGAAGGAAATGAAGGAAGAGAGGGAGGGAGGGAAGGAAGGAAGGAAGAGAGGGAGGACGGGAGAGAAGGAGGGAGGGAGGGAAGAAAGAGAGATAGAGAAAGAGAGAGAGAAAGAAGAGAGAAAGAAAGAAAGAAAGAAAGACAGAAAGACAGAAAGAAAGACAAAGAAAGAAAGAAAGACAGAAAGAAAGACAAAGAAAGAAAGAAAGAAAGAAAGAAAGAAAGAAAGAAAGAAAGAAAGAAAGAAAGAGAGAGAGAGAGAAAGAAAGAAAGAAAGAAAGAAAGAAAGAAAGATTGATTAGCTGGGCATGGTGGCATGCTCCTGTAGTCCCAGCTACTTGAGAGGCTGAGACAGAGAGGTTGCAGTGAGCTGAGATCACGCCACTGCACTCCAGCCTTGGTGACAGAGTGAGACCCTATCTCAAAAACAAACAAACAAGCAAAAATCAGATTGCTTACTATGTGCCTAAGTACTTTATATGCCTTAGCTTATTCTATGCTAACGACAACCTTATCACGTGTGCTATCTTATCTCTATTTTACAGATAGAGGAAACTGAGGCATAGTAAGGTTAAGTAACTTGTCTACACTCCCACAACTAGTACTGTGGAGTGTGATGCCAAAGTATTAATGATGGGCTTAGTGTGCCTAGCTGAGGAGTTTGACCTTTGTCCTGAATGTGATGGAACCCTGAAGGATTTTAAGCAGGAAGGTGACCTGACATGAGCAGATTTACACTTAAAAAATCACTCTGTTAGAGGTTGCATAGGAGAAAGGGCTTATGTAGTCTAGAGGCTGAGAGAACAATAATCCTGGCAAAACACAATAAGGGCCTACACCAAGACCATGACAGTGCAATAGAAGGGAAGAAAAGAACCCAAACAGGTACATTTAGGAAGTAAGATCAGACTCTTAGGCAATGAGGATAGAAGAGGCAGAGAGTAGAATGGCTGGAATACTAGGTCCTTGGATGAACGTGCCTTCAACTAGGGGAATATAGAGGGAAGAAGGGCTTCTAGTTCATGCTAAGTATAAAGTGTCTAGGCAAGTTTCAGGCAGAAACTCTTTTCCAAAAAGTCAACATTTCTCTTCAAATAAAGAGCACATTATGTGGGTCCAGAACTCAGGGGTGCTGTCTGAGCTCAGTAGAAGGAGCTGGAGGCATTGGGTCATACATAGTGGTAGTTACAGGAAAGCAGAGGCTTCCATGTGGTCACCTAATGAGAACTATATGGATGGAAGAGCACAATGCAAAAAATCAGGTCCTGAGCAGCGGCAGCAGCATCACTGAGGGGCAATTGGAAGAGCCTGCATGCATGAGACAGGAAGATGCTTAGGGAAGGAGATGATACTTAGGCAAGAATGATGTTACTAACACTAAAGTGAGAGTTTTAAAGAGAGAGTGGGCAGCCCATTGAGCCACACTGTAGTTCAATAAGACCAGGACACAGTCACTGAATTTCACAATTTGAGGATAAATGATGACTTTATGGAAAGGAGTTTCAGGGACCAGTCAGACTGCAGCAAAGAGTGAATGTGTTGGGAGGAAGTAGGGGAAGGGAGCATAGAACCACTCTCGAGGCTTGGCTGTGAAGGGGAGGAGAGTCAGGAGAGGACACGAAAAGGAGGAAAAGAGAGCATTTAAGTGAGAAGGTTTATTCTGACCACATGTCTACACACGAAAAACATTCTAAAGCATCATTTTTAGTTTTGCAGCTGTAGACAAATAAGTAAGAAACTGACACACCATTTCTAGAGTTTGCTGAGCAATAGAATCTGCAGAATCCTCTGTCGCCTTTGGAGCAAGAAGGACCCTGAGGAGACGGCAATGTGAGGCAAGAGAAGGCAAAGATCACCTTCAGCTTCCTCTGGAGCCAAGCTCAGCTGGGGGAAATTCCTAGGTTTCCTGTAGGCTTGGAATTAACTAGGGAACTAGGTAGCTGAGGTCCTTGCTGGCTTGTCAGCCATCTCACAAGAAGTTTCTCAGTGGGGGCAAGACCTCATGTCCTAAGCCTGTGAGGTAGACCTTGGAGGATTTGGCACGTAAGGGTCACCTTATTGGATTACCCAAACTGGAAGCTGCCCTAAGCCTTTCTAGGCTGTTATCCACCACCTACCAGACCACTCCAAAGAGCTGGCAGTGATAAACCACCAGAGCCAGAGACTAGACTAGGGAAGGACTCTAGCTAGCAGCAAGATCCACCTGAGGAAGCCACCTTACAGCCACCATGCAGCCAGTCAGGTGACACATCTCCATTCCCTCCTGCTGCTTCATGCAGGGTGTTTTCATCACCTCCTATTTACCCTTTGATGCTTTAGAGTTATTGGGATAGCCAAACACATGACACCCAGCACTGGGCAGAGGAGGTGTGGTAACTTTATTAGTTACATGTCCTCATAACCTGGGGAAGGAGAACACGGCATGCCATGCAGGGTCACATGAGAGTTCCACTCGAAAACTGAGTGAACAAGCCAGGGCTGGGAAAGGCAGACTTTGTAGTGTCAAGAGGGTGAGGTGACTCCTGATTTCTGTGAGAGGATGTGATTGGTTTATGTGAATAATTCCTCAGGCAGGCTGGGAACTGAAACCCACTACTCAGGGATAAGCAGAAACTGTGCCTGGTCCACTGGCTAAGGAGGGTTGTTGGACTGGGGGACTTTAACCATGGGAGCAGGAGGTGAACTTGGTATCAGGCCGTTTGAGGTCCTGCTGATTTTTCCAGATGTCAAGGCAGCACATAATATTGGGTCTTAATTTTAGGTCTTCCACCACACCGGTGTTGGGTCAGAGGCCTCTCAGAGGCCTCCTGAGAGTTTGATGGACAGTGGAGGGATTGTAGGAAGAGAATGAGAATTAACTGGACAGTGAGAGAAAAGAATTACACTTGCATTTGATTGAACATTTACCTGAGAGATGATCAATTTTAAACTAGCAGAAACTGAAAAATTTACCAGGTTGGACCAAGTTTTCTGATTGGACCAATTTAGTTTTACTGCTGCTGAACAGTTACAGGGCTTGTCAAATAAAAGTATGTGTAGCCATCAAAACAAAGAAGGTTTATGTTTCCAAAGAGCTGATTGGTGACATTGACGTCTAATTCATAATCACTATGCCCATTGTTAAAAATTTCTTTTTTTAAAATTTTATTATTATTATACATTAAGTTTTAGGGTACATGTGCACAACCTGCAGATTTATCACATGTATACATGTGCCATGTTGGTGTGCTGCACCCATTAACTCGTCATGTAGCATTAGGTATGTCTCCTAATGCTGTCCCTCCCCCCTCCCCCCACCCCACAACAGTCCCCGGTGTGTGATGTCCCCCTTCCTGTGTCCATGTGTTCTCATTGTTCAATTCCCACCTATGAGTGAGAACATGCGGTGTTTGGTTTTTTGTCCTTGCGACAGTTTGCTGAGAATGATGGTTTCCAGTTTCATCCATGTCCCTACAAAGGACATGAACTCATCATTTTTTATGGCTGCATAGTATTCCATGGT
>NW_026652279.1:86059051-86080836 GCF_009828535.3 Hylobates moloch
TGTCTCGTTGATCTGTCTAATGTTGACAGTGGGGTGTTAAAGTCTCCCATTATTATTGTGTGGGAATCTAAGTCTCTTTGTAGGTCACTAAGGACTTGCTTTATGAATCTGGGTGCTCCTGTATTGGGTGCATATATATTTAGGATAGTTAGCTCTTCTTGTTGAATTGATCCCTTTACCATTATGTAATGGCCTTCTTTGTCTCTTTTGATCTTTGTTGGTTTAAAGTCTATTTTATCAGAGACTAGGATTGCAACCCCTGCCTTTTTTTGTTTTCCATGGATCTTCCTCCATCCTTTTATTTTGAGACTATGTGTGTCTCTGCACGTGAGATGGGTTTCCTGAATACAGCACACTGATGGATCTTGACTCTTTATCCAATTTGCCAGTCTGTGTCTTTTAATTGGAGCATTTAGTCCATTTACATTTAAAGTTAATATTGTTATGTGTGAATTTGGTCCTGTCATTATGATGTTAGTTGGTTATTTTGCTCGTTAGTTGATGTAGTTTCTTCCTAGCCTCGATGTTCTTTACAATTTGGCATGTTTTTGCAGTGGCTGGTACCGGTTGTTTCTTTCCATGTTTAGTGCTTCCTTCAGGAGCTCTTTTAGGGCAGGCCTGGTGGTGACAAAATCTCTCAGCATTTGCTTGTCTGTAAAGGATTTTATTTCTCCTTCACTTATGAAGCTTAGTTTGGCTGGATATGAAATTCTGGGTTGAAAATTCTTTTCTTTAAGAATTTTGAATGTTGGCCTCAACTCTCTTCTGGTTTGTAGAGTTTCTGCTGAGAAATCACCTGTTAGTCTGATGGGCTTCCCTTTATCGGTAACCCGACCTTTCTCTCTGGCTGCCCTTAACATTTTTTCCTTCATTTCAACTTTGGTGAATTTGACAATTATGTGTCTTGGAGTTTCTCTTCTCGAGGATTATCTTTGTGGCATTCTGTGTTTCCTGAATCTGAATGTTGGCCTGCCTTGCTAGATCGGGGAAGTTCTCCTGGATAATATCCTGCCGAGTGTTTTCCAACTTAGTTCCATTCTCCCTGTCACTTTCAGGTATACCAATCAGACGTAGATTTGGTCTTTTCACATAGTCCCATATTTCTTGGAGGCTTTGTTTGTTTCTTTTTATTCTTTTTTCTCTAAACTTCCCTTCTCGCTTCATTTCATTCATTTCATCTTCCATCACTGATACCCTTTCTTCCAGGTGATCGCGTCGGCGCCTGAGGCTTCTGCATTCTTCATGTAGTTCTCGTGACTTGGTTTTCAGCTCCATCGGGTCCTTTAAGGACTTCTCTGCATTGGTTATTCCAGTTATCCATTCGTCTAATTTTTTTCAAAGTTTTTAACTTCTTTGCAATTGGTTCGTATTTCCTCCTGTAGCTCAGAGTAGTTTGATTCTCTGAAGCCTTCTTCTCTCAACTAGTCAAAGTCATTCTCTGTCCAGCTTTTTCCGTTGCTGGTGAGGAGCTGCATTCCTGTGGAGGAGGAGCGGTGCTCTGATTTTTTGAGTTTCTAGTTTTTCTGCTCTGTTTTTTCCCCATTTTTTTGGTTTTATCTACCTTTGGTCTTTGATGATGGTGACCTACAGATGGGTTTCTGGTGTGGATGTCCTTTCTGTTTGTTAGTTTTCCTTCTAACAGACAGGACCCTCAGCTGCAGGTCTGTTGGAGTTTGCTAGAAGTCCACTCCAGACCCTGTTTGCCTGGGTATCAGCAGCAGTGGCTGCAGAACAACGGATATTGGTGACCCACAAATGCTGCTGCCTGATCGTTCCTCTGGAAGTTTTGTCTCAGAGGAGTAGCCGGCCATGTGAGGTGTCAGTCTGCCCCTACTGGGGGGTGCCTCCCTGTTAGGCTACTTGGGGGTCAGGGACCCACTTGAGGAGGCATTCTGCCTGTTCTCAGATCTGCAGCTGCTTGCTGAGAGAACCACTACTCTCTTCAAAGCTGTCAGACAGGGACATTTAAGTCTGCAGAGGTGACTGCTGTCTTTTTGTTTGTCTGTGCCCTGCCCCCAGAGGTGGAGCCTACAGAGGCAGGCAGGCCTCCTTGAGCTGTGGTGGACTCCACCCAATTAGAGCTTCCAGGCCACTTTGTTTACCTAATCAAGTCTCTGCAATTGCGGGCACCCCTCCCCCAGCCTTGCTGCCACCTTGCAGTTTGATCTCAGACTGCTGTGCTAGCAATGAGCGAGACTCTGTGGGTGTAGGACCCTCTGAGCCAGGTGTAGAATATAATCTCCTGGTGTGCCATTTTTTAAGCCCCTTGGGAAAGCGTAGTATTAGGGTGGGAGTGACCAGATTTTCCAGGTGCCATCTGTCACCCCTTTCTTTGACTAGGAAAGGGAATTCCCTCACCCCTTGTGCTTCCCGGGTGAGGCGATGCCTCGCCCTGCTTCGGCTCGCACATGGTGCGCTGCACCCACTGTCCTGCATCCACTGTCCGGCACACCCCAGTGAGATGAACCTGGTACCTCAGTTGGAAATGTGGAAATCACCTCTCTTTGTGTCGCTCACTCTGGGAGCTGTAGACTGGAGCTGTTCCTATTTGGCCATCTTTGTCCATTGTTAAACATTTCAAAGGTGCTGCAGAGAAGGTTAGGGTGCTTCCAGAAGAATGCTGAAAACTGCCTGCCAAGAAGCCTCACAGGTGGCATTACCTTTGGTGAATTTAGCAAGGTCCCCAGTCTGGCCTTCAGCCCTGTCAACTTCTCAGAGTGGAAAAGCCTCAGCAAAGATAATTCATGGCAATCTACTCACAAGAATCCTGGGTAATTTACAGTGGGAGATATCCAGTTCTAGTTGCTGGAGTGAATGTATCCCCCATCCAGGATGTTCCTCTGCTGAGATTAGGGTACCCAGGAAGATACGCTAATAATCAGAATGTTGATCAGTAAGCATGGGAGAGATTCATCGCTCTGTGGCAATGATGTCCAATCAATCATTTCTACTTCACCTGCAAAGATGCTTTCCCAGTGACTAGAAAGTTCATTTTGCCCGTGTTTAGGTGTTTAGTGTTTCTCTCTGGATCGTGCTGAATAAACAGTGCCCAGTTCCCCATTAATTCTTCCCTTGTGAATACTCCACACTGACCCAGACTGGGATCCATTTACCTTCTGTGGGCATCCTTAGAATTCACTGATCATCTACAGATCAGACAATATTTTAATTGCTTGTTTACTGGTCTGTCTCCCTCTCAAGACTTTAATCCCTCTAGGGCAGGAGAGTAGTGCTGCTGTCTTGTTTATCCCATTGCTGATTCTAGTGCTGCTGTCATGCAAAAGCTCCTCTTTTATTTACTACGTCAACTGTTCTCAAGTTACTTTCCTACACTCATGGAGGTATTAAGGCCTCTGACTCTAGGTCTTCCTCAGCACTCTTAGTTTTGGTTTACCCTGGGGGACTTCAATAGCTCTGTTTCTAAACAATAGAAGGTCTGCACCTTGAATTCCCCTCCCACATCACTGCAACCCATTTCCTTGACCACCATGGATGTAGAGTCGCTCATCCGATTCCCACTGGAAGGCAGGACTGAGTGGAATGAGAAGCTGTCCTGGTGACAGGGCTGAGGTTGAAGGGAGAAGGGTCAAGCTGAATTAGAAGGCCGGGTCACCGAAGGAAGCATCAGACATGACAGCCGGGGGAAGGGGCCCAGTCACCCTGCTGACAGTGGCTGTTACATTGGAGAAACACTTGGAGGACTTGGAACATATGCTTTGACTGGCTCTTTTTCAGTAGATGCTAGAGAAATGAATTTGCTCTAGATGGACTTTAAAAGGGCTTTTCAAAAGTGAGATGCATACTGGGATCCTTGGTCAGATATATGAGCAAGTCTGGAATAGAGCAGGTGCTCAACAATTACTTGTTAAATGGCTTTTTAATTGTTTATTTTCCTTATTACATTTTCCAAAATTTGAAGTTAAATAAGATTTTAAGGATAAAATTGGGCAGGACACTTAGCTGTGGAATATACTTTTTGGAAACACATTTGTCAATAACATTTTGGTAGAATAAAATAAAATTGCAAATCATTAATCAGGTTTCTTCCTTTTCCAAAGGGTCATTTTTTTCATAAATGTGGATAAATATTGGAATTACTTGTCAAGAATTTATATTGATCAAATAGGAAAATATCATTAAAAGATAATTTTCAAAAAGAAGTAAAATCATGACTCATACAGATATAAAACAAACATGTATTAAAGATCTTAGCTAACTCATTGATCAGTGACAGAACTATGAAGATATTATAAGCAATTCAAAAGAAAATCCAAAAACAAACAATCAAACAGACACATTTCTAGATCAAGACTATTGAAATAAATGTGCAAATGGAGACAAAACTATTTTTTCCATGGTAGGAGAACAGTTCAGTTGCATGTCTATGGACAAAAATTATTTTGCAATGCCATTAGCTACCTACAAGTTACATAATTGGAAGAAATCTATATAATCAGAATCAAATAAATGGAAGAATGTACTCTAGACAATAAATAGTTTATATTGAAGCACTATTTTTTCATCGTCTCAAAGACAATGACATTTTGATACTCCAATTAAACAATATTGCAATAATGAATTATAAAAATTCAGAAGGAGTCTCATTGCTGAGTTTCAGGCATCAACATTGTGTTGATGAAGAAGAGATTTGGGGCATTGTGGGGAGATTTTTTTATATCAAATCCTCTATATATGGTCTAAAATCACATATAGGCCAACTACTACCTATTCTATTGACTCAAGTAGTTTATGTTAGTTACTGAGTTAGCAATTATTGGAAACTGGGAGCTTGTAGACCATCAATTACTTTGAATGAAATTTTGAGAGAAGATTATGAGAAAACAGAGTGAATTAGTAGGTAAGAACTTATCTACTTGCTAGCATTTTTCTATAAGAAATTCCTTCCAAAGTAAACATAAGTGGATGTTTAAAAATATATATTTCTTAATATTCAAATGCTTTTACCTCTAAGATGTACTTGTGGAGGATAACATTTTTCAATTACTTTCTTGGGTTCAGTTTCCCTATCAAGAATTAAAACACTAAAAATAATTAAATTTTGTAGGTTGTTTTCCAATGTTGGTTTTTATTGTTTCTCTTTAAAATAAAGTATCTGAAATTTGTATTTAAGGTCATTTTTATTCCGAAGTAAACTCATTTTGATATATTAAAATGAGCTAGAATATCAACTCAGATTAAAATATTTATAATCTGGATCCTGATTGGTCTAGGGTAGTACAACTTTGATTTGATATTTTTACATCACAAGAAATCTGAAAAAATTATAACAGGTGTCTGAGTGATACATCAGACTGGTTACTCTCCTCCTGTAGTGTTGAATGCATTGGCTTGATTTGTGCCTCATGAGTTATAAGCAAAGACACCTGATGACCTGGCAGGATCCCCCCATTCACTGAAAGTCAGTGCTCCATTTCACCAGGCCCTGGGGAACAGGAGATGAGAGAAGCACACTTGAATTAAAGAGCTAAGGAAGGAGGAGTAACTGAAATCATTTATTCCAGCACCAACACTAACCTTCATGGGGATTGTCTGGTTGGGGAATTGCAAATACATGCCTTGTGTACCATCATTCAACATTGATAATTTAACACATACTTTTTCTGCAGACCCAGAAACAGCCTCAGAATCCTAATGTAATGCTCACGGCAGCCACTGCTAATAAATCAGAGTTGACATGCAATTTAGAAATTATTTGCCATCCTTGTTCCACATCTTATTTAAAAAATTTTAAACTCCCATAAACACCATTAAATGGACAATGAGTGACAGGATTAAAGATGATTCTTCCAGAAGTCATACAATGAGAGCCACCAGGCAGAACCCAGGCTACAGATAGCTCTCGTTTGGCCTAGTGGTTTTGTTTGTTTGTTTGTTTTGGGGGAGGGGGGGAGATTACTAGTTGTCAGCATTAAAACATCAGGAAATTTCATACAAATATTTGGATTGCTGTCTTTTCCTTTACGATAAGATTTGGAAACACTGGACTGTTATTTCCACATTTCAATGACTGGCTAGATCTGAGAATTCGCTCTCCCCTAAAGACACACAAGCTCACAATTGCTGTGGATCTCACTCATCTAACTTCTCGCTGACATACGTGACCGGAGTAGCCTCTGTAGGCATCCGAACGCACAGCCCCTCCTTGTTCAACTGTGACTCTAAGTCCCTGTGGCACCTGCACTCTGTCACCAAAATTTGAGGTTTGTGAATAAAGAAAGGGACAGGATTTGCGGGCCCCTTTTGAGGTGCTAAGGTAGCTCAGAGATGAGCAATGAGGGCAATGAGAATTCCTAAGTTAGCTTCTTCCCCTAGGGTTCAAACCCTCAAAGTAGGGCACAGAGTTCTCAGCCAGGAATGAAGAGTCCAGAAGGCCCAGATCCCCTCAGGTGCCAAATGATTTCATTTCAGTGAGTCTGGCGTGGTGTCAGCAGCCTCGCATCTGTCAATGAGATGTCATTGCAAAGCAATTACGAACACAGCCAGGGGTAAGAAAAACAAAAATAGATCCAAAAAAGGTTTTATGGGGGTCTATGCATTTAGAAGAAATTGTTGCTCAGAATACACTGGCCTAAGCTTCAGGGAATGCTGAAGGATGCTTCTAACTCCTTTTGTGTGCTAAGGAGTTCTTAAGACAGCTTAGAGATCTCGGATGCAACAGGGTCAAGAAAGCTTAAGAAAATGCAAAACCTTATATTAGTTGTAGGAGTTCTAAGTGCTGTAGTTTCCGGGTTCTTATCTTTAGCTTCCTTGCAGTTCTTCTAAAACCCCAGGCATGCTCCAGTCTCCAGGCCTATTCTTTCTGTTAGTCTTTGCCTGCAACACTCTTCCTTCCTTTGGGACTTTTTTTTTTTAATAGTATTCACAGCTATATAATACACATTTAACTTCCCGTTTTGTTCAGGACAGGTGTTCCTTTTACTAGTTGGATGAGAGGAGAAAGTTTTGTCTTTGTTGTTCATTGACAGATAGACAGAGTCAGGTACACAGTCAGCACTCAATTGGAGTGAAAACGACTTGAATGCAGTAAATGCATAGCACTATGTCTTGCAGACTATGTAGAGTTGTATCAGATTACCCAGACCCATGGGTTTTGAAAAAAGCCAGAGGCATGGATGACAGAGTGTAATCTCCCCAGTCTCTCACATTTCATTATTTAAAAACTGCAAGAAGTCTTTATTAGGTGAGAAGTGGAAACTCCAACACACCTTCCAGGCAATGGGTTTCTTTGTTATGGAGATAGATACCTTTAAGTTATGCAAATGTAAAGAAAAGACCTCTTGAAATAGAGAAGCAGGTCGAAGGAGCTTAAATGGCTTTGGGGAGGAGAATGTGAAAGGCACAATAGTTCAAGACAGACTTGCCACTTTTCCCTGCTTGAAGGAAAAAGAAGCAGGAGGTCTTTTTTGTGTGTGTGAAAGACAAAATATAACAACCCATTTTAACGTTGGGAACAGGCTCTATATTTTACAGTTATACCAACTATTCTCTATAGTTTTAATGGAGAAGAAAGCCAATGACAAAACAAAAGACATTCTGTTTTCCTGCTTAGATGGTGAGGTAGATGGGTGTTGGAACAATACCCTTGGTAAGGTTAAAGGCTAAACTCTAACTTAGGTCGTGGACACATCTACCTTCAGCAATTGCAGCTCCCAGCATCAAGGCAGAGGATGGCAGTTGTTCTGTACTCTCAGAAAAGTTGCTTGGTTGAAAAAGATTGCCTCTAATTTACTCAAAATCCCTACTTGGAGGGATCTATGAACATGAATTATTTTATATTATGGGTCATTATCATTTAGCGTTCAAACCTGACACAGCAAACAAAGCCTGTTAAAGGGATGAAAAATACTTTTAAAATAATGTGCTCATCTATTTTAATATACTGTGCAGCAATCATCACATGAGGTTAACAAGAAAAAAATCAAGCACGACTATTAAAAAATGACTGTATTTTGTGGTACAAGTCTATGGCATTCTGGAAAGATGGTACAGTAGAGGAAGTAACATCATAGTGTCAGGTTATTCCTTGTTTCTATATGCAGTTAAAAAAATAATAATGTCACCTAAAAAAGGAAAATAGTAGAACCCAAAAAATTAAGTTCCCAAATGAATGAGTACACCAGTTAATACTCCTCGGCCAGTGAACAAGAATTGCAACATCAGAGGGGAAAACAGAGTCAATAACCTGGAGAGGAAACTGTGTCTGAACCTGTTAATTCTACAGATGAACTAAAGATATTTCTGGAAGCTGTGAAGAAAAGTAAGTAAGCAACTGAAAGAAGCCTGATGAGAACAACATGTGTCTCCTTATGCATGAAAACACTAACTGATTAATTACAACACAAGAGAAAATAAGAGACCTAGAAAATAGTTGAGGAAATCTATCTACAAATACTATGGGTAGTTGAGGACATTTTAAAATGAAGAAAGTCTCATTTGAGGGATAATTTAAAATATCAAAGACAATTAAAATGCATTTGGCAATATTTACTGAAATATAATAGTGAAAGAAGAGTAACAAAAACTAACAATGTGGTTCATAGCTGATGTTTTATCATAAGTGAAAAAAGCTTATCACTTAAAAAATAAATTAGGCCAGGCACGGTGACTCACCCCTGTAATCCCAGCACTTTGGGAGGCCAAGGTGGGTGGGTCATGAGGTCAGGAGATTGAGACCATCCTGGCTAACATGGTGAAACACCGTCTCTACTAAAAATACAAAAAATTAGCCAGGCATGGTGGTGGGCACCTGTAGTCCCAGCTACTAGGGAGGCTGAGGCAGGAGAATGGTGTGAACCCAGGAGAGCTTGCAGTGAGCTGAGATCGTGCCACTGCACTCCAGCCTGGGTGACAGAGCAAGATGCTGTCTCAAAAAAATAAAATAAAAATAAATTAAATAAATAAATAAATACATTTCTGCCAATTTTATATGTGACATTATGAATACCCACATTCCGAAATGGTCAAGAGAGGAAAGATATTTTAGAATCTTGATTTCCCAAAGGGAGATGGCATATTCCCCTTTTTGTGTGGGAAGACACCGGAAATCCAAAGTGAGAAAAGAACGAAGGGTTAGGACAGAAGATGTTTTGAAATACCCATGAAGCATTCTTTCCTACCACTGGAAAATTACTGTGTGCAGCGATAAAATTTTGAAGGAAATGGGTTGCGCTTGTGAATGATGTAAAGTCAGGAAAAAAAGATGAAGGATATCTGGTTTCGACACAAGTAAAAATGAACAATTAGAAGTATACATTTCACTGACTACTCTTATGCAAATGAACAGTTCTAAGGTAAAATGAAATTGGAAAAATAAGGTTCATTATTTTAAAAGCATATACGCATGTAGATCAAGGATAATCAGAAGCATATGGCAACATGAAAATATACCTACATACAGGTGTTTAATGCGTGTGTGTGTGTATGTGTGTGTGTAGTTATTTGAGAGTGATACTAATCCTGAAAGCGATATTGTAGAAAAGGAGGACAAAGGATAGGGACAAAAATATCACAGAGCACTAAAATAACTCCAGGATTGTTTGGGCTGTGGCCATGAGGCTGGACTTCTGAACGTGTTACCCTGAGATGCTTTGGGAAGAACTCTTAATATGCCTTAAAATTCATACTCTTGAAATTTGCCCTTATAATGAATTTGATCTTTTCTAAGGGAATATACACTTGTGAAGGGATTTTATAGGTGGTAGCAGATTCACAGACTTTTTAGTCGTAATCCAAATTTTAGCTTTTGGTGAATTTTAAATGTTGTCAAATTTGGGGAGTGGGGCATTGAAAAACATAATGGAGTCTAATAGGTTCATTTATCATATATATGATAAATGTAAAATCATGTAAAAATACGATAAATATATACATATATATTTAATTAATTAATTTTTTTCTTTTTTGAGACAGGCTGGAGTGTAGTGGTGCAATCTTGGCTCACTGCAACCTCTACCTCCCAGGTTCAAGTGAATCTCATGTGTCAGCCTCCTGAGTAGCTGGGATTACAGATACATGCCACCAAGTCCAGCTAATTTTTGTATTTTTAGTAGAGACAGGGTTTCACCATGGTGGCCAGGCTGGTCTCAAACTCCGGTCTTCAAGGAATCTACCCTCCTCAGTCTCCCAAAGTGCTGTGATTACAGGCCTGAGCCACCGTGCCTAGCCTCATTTATCATATTAAATCTCATAAGAGAGCCCAATAAATGCAAGGGGTAAGACTCATTCTTACGCACTTCTCTGACTGCATCTGCTGGAAGTTTCCAGCTCTTGGCTCATCTAAGATTTGTGAATTTAATCCTTGCAAAAAGTCTTCCAAAAATTAGCTACTTGTTTCTTTGTTTGTTTTGTTTTTTTTGAGATGGAGTCTCACTCTGTCACCCAGGCTAGAGTGCAGTGGCTCGACCTCCGCTGACCGCACCCTCCACTTCCTGGGTTCAAGTGATTCTCCTGCCTCAGCTCTCTGAGTAGCTGAGATTACAGGCTTGTGCCATGATGCCGGCTAATTTTTTTTTGTATTTTTAGTAGAGATGGGGTTTGTTGGCCAGGCTGGTCTCGAACTCCTGACCTCAGGTGATTTGCCTGCCTCGGCCTCCCAAGGTGCTGGGATTACAGGCATGAGCCACCATGTCCGGCCAAGCTACTTGTTTTGACTAACTCTTTGTTTTTGTTTGTTTGTTTTTTGTTTTGAGATGGGATTACAAGCGTGAGCCACCGCGCCTAGCCTTGACTAACTCTTTATTGCAAAAAAAAAAATTTATAATCTTTTGTGAACTTATTTCTATATCAGTTACACAGGATACAGCAAAAATAGTATTTTTAAAAAATAAGAGGAAATAACAGGCCATATTATAATAGGAAAAATAGAAACTATGTTTTTTAACTGATGAAAGATATTGTTACTAGAAAACAAAATGGTGCCCACACACATTGTAAAGTACACAAAACAAGGATTAGCAATGATCCTGAAAATGTGTCTGCTATTCTTTTATGTACTTTTGATTCTGTTCTGTATCTTTCCTTGAACTTGGACTGAGGGTGCTTGGTAGGTAGAAGAGATACTCATGGAGTGAAAGTAAGAACAAATAAGACTTAGTGTAAATATTATGGGACGGAAGAAGTTGGAGAGAAAAAGGAGGTTGCCAAAGAATTGCAAAGTATGCTTACCCCGCTGGGGAACAGATTTATAGCTGCAGATTACAGTTTTGAATTTAAAAGAGCTAAGTGAACCTTAGTGAAAATATAGAAATATTGGTCCAAGGAGATTTTAAAGAAAATCCTGAGTCATAAAAGCCAGAAGGGATTCCATAAAGGAAGACATGTGGCAACAAGTCAAAAGATGAAATTTGTCTATACCATTAATGCCTACGCTCAATAAAGTCACCTGGGAATTTATTGGAATATGCAAATTATTCTGGAATTTGAAAACTAAAGAAGTTTAATTTGTATAATTGATAGAAAAAAAAGCAAATGTGAACTGGGGCTGGCACATGGAATTGCAGAGCTGTGGGTCTTTGTTTTTGCCTCAGAAATAGCTTCAAAATCATTTTTATAACTTGCATTGGTGGGTTTGGGCAGAGTAATCTCATGCATTTCTGACAGAACAGGATCTTGTGCAGAGCATGCAGAGGCCTCAGGTCCTTGCCATTAGCTAAGACACGTGATTCTGGCCTTTATCAATTTTAGTGTCCAACCTTTAAAATGAGGAGCTAGGACTAGGAGATTTCTTTTCTTTTCTTATATATTTATTTATTTTTGAGATGGAGTTTTGCTCTTGTTGCCCAGGCTGGAGTGCAATGGTGCGATCTCGGTTCACTGCAACCTCTGCCTCCTGGGTTCAAGAGATTTTCCTGCCTCTTGAGTAGCTGGGATTACAGGCATGCACCACCACGCCCAGCTAATTTTGTATTTTTAGTAGAGATGGGGTTTCACTGTGTTGGCCAGGATGGTCTCGAACTCCTGACCTCAGGTGATTAGCCTGCCTCGGCCTCCCAAAGTGCTGGGATTACAGGCATTAGCCACTGTGCCCGGCCTAGGACTAGATGGTTTCTAAGGTTCTTCTTGGGTGTGACTCTATGTGCCTTGTTTTTAGTTTACTTAAGTAGACTTACATTGAAGTGTCTGTTTAAGTTTAGCTAAGAAGAACTAAAGTGGACATGCCGGATTCTGTTAATGAAACCAATAAAAAGTTTCCAAAAAAAAAAAAAAGGCTTCTTATATTGCCTTCTGGAATCAAGAATGGTTCAAGTATTTTCTTCTTTTAAATGAAGGTCTAGGGTTGATATTATAATTACAGAGATAAATTATGAGGACTCTGCATGGCACAGTACTTCACATAACCATCTAGATTGTTCAGTTGCAAACTGTTTCACCTCCAGCTGGTTAAACCTCTCTAAGCCATCATCCCTATGCACATTTAGTCTTTTCTGGTGGGGCTCCAAGGTTCCATCTCTTGTTATTTTAAAATCAAAACTGTACACTTTGCAGTCACCTGATTAAATCCTTCACACAGAAGAATTCTAAATTCTAGAACCAAAACACTTTAAGTTGTTCTCATCACTTAGATCTTTTAAGCTGGGTCAAGATTCATAAGGATATTTTAGCTTTGTGTCATTTAGCCTTGACTCTTGAAGCTCCAATAAACTGCTCTATTCTTGTTGGCTTACTATAGCTCCTAAATGTGTGCTGATTGATTATTACTTATCTTAACGCTACTCCCACTGACACTCCTCCCACCTACACACAAACGAAGTCTGTTACCTCTTTGTCCTCTCCCAGCAACTTCAAAATCCCTCTGTTCTGGGCCAGGCGTGGTGGCTCATGCCTGTAATTCCAGCACTTTGGGAGGCTAAGGTGGGCGGATCACCTGAGGTCAGCAGGTCGAGACCAGCCTGGCCAACATGGTGAAACCCTGTCTATACTAAAAATACAAAAAATTAGCTGGGCATGGTGACGGGCACCTGTAATCCCAGCTACTTGGGAGGCTGAGACAGGAGAATCTCTTGATCCCGGGAGGCAGAGGTTGCAGTGAGCCGAGATTGTGCCACTGCACTCCAGCCTCGGCAACAAGAATGAAATTTCACCTCAAAAAAAAAAAAAAATTAGTCGGGTATGGTGGCAGGTGCCTGTAATCTCAGCTACTTGGGAGGCTGAGGCAGGAGAATTGCTTGAGCCCAGCAGGCAGAGATTTCAGTGAGTTGAGATTGCACCACTGTACTCCAGCCTGGGTGACAGAGTGAGACTCTATCAAAAAAAAAAAAATAATTCCTCCTGTTCTGGTATTATTATCTACATCCATTCCCAATGATCTGATGTGAGCAAACGAAAGTGGGAAGAAGGCAGCTCAAATTCAGATAGATGGAACTTAGGATTATTTATTTTTAAGTTTTCTTTGAGACAGGTTCTCACTCTGTTGCCCAGTACAGTGGCATGATCACAGCTCGCTGCAGCCTTGACATCATGGGCCCTAAAGATCCTCCCACCTCAGCCTCCCAAGTGGCTGGGACTACAGGTGCGCAACACCATGTTTGGCTAATTTTTAATTTTTTTTTTGGAGATGAGGTCTCAGTTGTATAGGCTGGTCTCAAACTCCTGGGCTCAAGCAATCCTTCCTCCTTGGCCTCTCAAAGTGCTGGAACTACAGGTGTGAGCCACCACATCCGGCCAGAAGTTTAAAAATCATTTAAATTTAATTTAGATCATTAACAAAAGTCAAGCTAGAAATTTGACTCTGATCTTAATGGTGGCCAAAATCACACGTTTGTCAGGGTTACGGAAGGGAAAATGTATTACCCCTTTAGGAGAGAAATTCCTCTGGCTTTATGTTCTAAGTGAAATTTCTTGAGCATGACATCACACTGAAAAAAATATCTCCCCAAATAAAATACATTTTTTGAGTTTATTATTCCTTCAGTATAAGTTAAGGGCATGGATCTTAAGGGAGACTGAAAGAATTTCTGGAAAGCAAGACAAATAGAAGCATATGAAGCTTGGTGTGATCTGGCCTAATCCACAGAAAAAATAGAAAGGCTATTCTTCAGTCTGTACTATTTCTCTCAAATAGGATTTTTATACAAGTTGGTTTGAGTTACTCAGGTCTATATTTCTGATTCTCAAATATTACTTATAAAGAGGATACACACTTCTTAACATTCTTCCTTTTATATCCCATGCACTTTCTACTCCTCTGTAGGGGCTGCCAGATCTCTCTCTGTCTCTCAAAGTCTTCCTGAAAAGCTTGTCCCACAGCCTTAGTCTATATATATATACCTTTTCTCCTTCTACCACTTTCTCTTTTCTGATTCTGCACCATCAAATTCCAAATAATCAACTGGCAAAGCAGAATCCTTCTCGGAAGGTGGGGAACGGGGAGAAGATGAGACAGACAAAATCTTCTTTGACAAGGAGGTTAGTGGTGAAGAGCTATCCGCCGTTATTAATTTTTACTCAATCACATGTGCATTACCTTTGTTAAACTTAATAATAATTCTGTGTGGTAGTTATTGCTTTCCTATTTAAAACCAAGAACCTAAGGTTCAGAGAGTTCGTGGAGTTTGCCAAGGATCTCATAAATAGCAAATGGTTTACTGGGAATTGCTAACCCTTGTTCTTAGGTCTTGTAAGATCATGGAGGGCAAGTTTTCTGTGCGACTGGTTAAAGAACAATCCACGTCCTCTAAAGAATGGGGAAGCCCATGGTAGTGTTGACATCATTTTATCAAATGGAAGGTCCTAACTTAGGCTCTCACCAGCTTCAGTGGCTTCCTCACTTACACATGGGCTTGGGAGTCTTTGCATACCTGTCATCCCTAAGCTAATGTAACATACGGTGGGGCAGGGTACAGTGATTACACATGTAACCAATGGAGAAGTTATGACTCACAATCTTATACTTTCTTTTCATGTATGTTTGCATAGTTACGTGTTTGGGAGTCCCCAAGAACACCCTCAGTTTTAATGACTTGCTAGAAGGGCACACAGAACTGGCAAAAGCTGTTATACTCACAGTTACGTTTTATTACAGCAAAAGGGTACAAGTTAAAGTCACCAGGAAAGAACAAGTACAAGTTTCCAGCTGTCCCTTCCCTGTGAAGTCATATGAGCAGTACTGAATTTTTCCAGCAATGCTGTGTGACAGCACAGAGTATTGCCAAATGGGAAGTTCACCCAAACTTTGGTTCCAGGGTTTTTTTTTGTTTTTTTTTTTTTTTTTTTGAGACAGAGTCTCGTTCTGTTGCCCAGGCTGGAGTGCAGTGGTGCTATCTTGGCTCACTGCAAGCTCCGCCTCCCGGGTTCAAGAGATTCTCCTGCCTCAGCCTCCTGAGTAGCTGGGACTACAGGCACGCGCCACCATGCTTGGCTAATTTTTTGTATTTTTATTTTTAGTAGAGATGAGGGTTCACTGTATTAGACAGGGTGGTCTCTATTTCCTGACCTTGTCATCTGCCCGCCTCAGCATCCCAAAGTGCTGGTATTACAGGCATGAACCACCACACCCAGTCAGTTCCAGGGTTTTAATTGGGACATGTAGGCATGAAGTTCATGGTGTGACTGACCTTTGTTACTCAGTTTCCAGTTCCTCCTGAGGTCAAACTGACACATCATGGCTCAAGACCCCCACCATACATCATACCGATTAGTCTAATTTCATTCTGCCAATCAAAAACTAACACCAAAATGTTAGGTAATTTGTGAAAAGTACCAACAAGTTAAGAATCTATGTGTGTGGCTGGGAGTGGTGGCTCATGCCTGCAATCCAAGCACTTTCAGAGGCCAGAGGATCGTTTAAGGCCAGGAGTTCAAGACCAGCCTAGGCAATATAGTGAGACCTTGTCTCTACAATTTTTTTTTTTTTTTAAATTAGCTAGGCATGGTGGTACGTGCTTATAGTCCTAGCTACTCAGAGACTGGGGTGGGAGGATCACTTGAGCCCAGGAGCTGAATGCTGCAGTGAGGTATGATCGCTGATTCCAGCCTAGGCAACAGAGAGAGACCCTGTCACAAACAAACAAACAAACAAACAAACAGACAAACTGTGTGTCTGTTCAAAGGGTATTTTACAACTGTGTGTTTAAAAATGGATCGCATTATTTAGTTAACAACAATAACAACAACAGCAAACTATCCCTCTATAGATACATCTCTTAAGAAACAGTCTGACTGATGAAACAAGGCTGCTGAAAGCAAAACGGAGCAAATTTTTGCAACTGTGGAAAAGAGTGGGATTACATAGCAATTTTGCTGGCCCAAGTTAGAAGAAGACGAGCAAGCCGACTTCATTTATTCATTGGCTCATATCACTATTTTCACTGGAGGGAAAAAAGGAACAGAGGAGGCTTGTGGATAGCAAACCACGTGTTTAGGAATTGACATAAATTTTCAGTGGAAAAGGCAAAACACATGCAGAAAAAAGTCATAGTTCTGTATTGAATGTAAACAGCTGTGTTTTGGGAATTTATCTAATGTTAAATTTAACATTTAAATCAATTAGTTATTGCTATGTAGCAATCTATTCTAAAACTCAGTGGCTTTACAGAAATAATTTATTATGGCTGGTATATCTGCAGGTCATCCGGAGATTAGGATTGGCTGGAATGGCTCTGGTTCAAATGTGTCTCATGCTTCTTAGACCAGCAGAATAGCATTAGGGCATAATTTTCTCATAGCAATGGAAGGTGGGTGAGAGAGCAAGTGCAAAAACTCAAGGTTTTTTAAGACCTAGTCCACAGACTGGCATTCACCACTTCCAGCCCAGCATCACTGGGTACAACAAGTCACATGGTGTGTTAGTGTCCTATGGCTGTCCTAAACAAGGTCTACAGACTGGGTGGCTTCAACAACAGAAATTTATTATCTCACAGCTCTGGAGACTAAGTGTCCAAGACCAAGAGATTGACAGGGTTGGTTCCTTCTGAAGGCTGTGAGGGAAGGATCTGTTCCAGGTCCCTCTCTTGCCTTGGAGATGGCTGTGTTCATGTTCACATTAGTGTTTTCCCTGTATGCACGTCTGTTTCCAAATTTCTCCTTTTTACAAGGACCCCAGTCAGATTGGATTGGGCCTATCTTGATAACCTCATTTTAGCCGATTACCTCTGTAAAGACCCTATGTCCACATAAAGTCATATTCTGAGGTACTGGGAGTTAGGACTTCAACATATGAATTCTGGGGGAAAACAATTTGACCCACAATAAAGGGTCAAGCCCAAAATAAAGGACTTACAAACTGAACTCATAATGATGACATGGCAAAGGATGTGAATGCATAAAGGGATGAGGAATTGGGGTCTTAATAGTTTAGACTTTAATCAAGTGCATGGTATTGGAAAACTATGGGCCGTGGGTCAAACCTAGCCTGTTGCCTCTTTCTATAAAAACAATTTGATTGGACCACAGAATGGTCATTTAAAACAATGTATTGTCAGTCTGCTTTTGTGGTACAATGGTAGAGTTGCATAGTGGCAACCAGAGACTGTATGGCTTGCAAAATCTAAAGTAATTTTTATGTGGCCCTTTCCAGAAACAGGCTGCTGACCTCTGGTCTCACCAGATCAGTAAGGCTTAGAGAATAATGACTTCTCCTGAATTAGAGTAACAGTCCTAACGGAGCAATGAGGAAACATTGTTTTGGGAGCAAGGGTTTTGTCTTGTGGCATCTATTTTGCCAGTCGTTAGCTCTGTAACCTTGAGCAAGACCCTTAGTTTCCCTATCTCTGTTTCTTATCTGGAAAATCAAGGAACTGGTCATGTTGCCTGCCTGGCTGCTTCTCCTGAAGTATAACCAGACATTAAACCTTGTGCTACTAAAATAACTGTATTGTACAATTCAATGAAGAAGGTAGCATAATTGTAGAAAAATGTTATTCCCCTCCATGGGCCTGTATCTATTCTTTTAAAGAAATAAAAGTTGTGTATGTTTTGTGAATTGGCAATTTTCCTTACCGTGGAATTGGATATTTAAGGTTCTTCTTTTTCTTAATATTAAGATTCTATGAAATCAAACACGAAAGGAAGGTGAATATGTAAGATGTAGCATCCTCAGACAGAAATATGCTTCATTCTGATGGAATTTTATTAGACCATTTTTGCTTCTCTGAGCATCAGAATCTTAAGATGTTGTCAGAGAGGCCCCATTTGGTCCTGCTGTCCATACATAATAATCAGAATAATTTAATGCAGAATTTTAGGAAGAATCAGAAGAATGTGTTAAGTAAGATTGCAGCTCCACTGTGAGTGGCAGATTGAAAAACATAACTCCAGTATTTTATAGTGCCTCCTACCAAGAGATGGAGTCTCTTTTCCTACCTCCTGAATCTTGCTTTGAATAGATTACATAATTGAACTAATGTTGTGTAAGTTCAGGAATCTAGGCCTCAAAGGCCTTTGCTTTTTTGGAATGTCCCCCAACACCACTGTCATGTAAGGAAGCTGATCTAGTACACTGGAGGATGAGAAGCCAGAGGAGAATCGAGATTGCTCAGGTTAAAGCCAGTGCCAACTACCAGTCGTGAAGAATGAGACTGAGGAAAAAGTTCCGGTTCAATCTAAATCTCCTTTTGTGTGCCCCACACTTCTCTAGTCCCATACTAGCTGCCCCAAAACCTCTGCTTCAGAGTTTATTTTATGTAAATTATAGAAAAGTTTTTACTATTTCCTTTTGCTTAAGTTTAAATTACAGCCTTTAGCTATAGATTTTTTTTGATCAATTGATTTCTATGGGAATCTTTTCTTTCTTCCAAGTATGCTATGCAAAATGCTGACTACCTACTTTGGATAAGATGTGACTTGCTGCAATTTTCTGCATCTCTAACAAACATTAACATGTGATTCTATGCTTCCTCTGCAAGATCAGCACACTCTTCAGTGTGGAAGGGCATTTATATCCTTGGAGCAAAGAATAATTTCCTGCGTGTTGTTCGAGCTGGAAACACATCTCATCTTGTGTTAAGAATGTCACATAGATTTCATCTTGTCTGCAAACTTTGATTTGTGGTGACTGCCTGGAGTAATAGTAAGAAGTATTGGGAGGTCACATCCAGGATCAGGTATAATTGATTGGCAACGTCTTTCCTGGAGAGGAAAGTGGCCCTTATGTATATTCCATGTTTTCTGCTGTTGACTACGGTACTTTCGATGAAATGCAGTTAAACAGCTCTTGTCCTCTACTAGTAGCAGCACTAGGAAATTTCTATTTAATCACTTCATATCCTAGTAAGTATAATTTATAAAGTTATATTAGCTAGGCTAAATAAAGTTAAATTAAATTCTCTAAAAACCAATATCTTTAGAGATGGTAATCTCATCAAAAGTGCAGAAGTTATTATTTGGTCATTTTTATTTACACTAACCATTTATTTTTTAAATTTTATTTACTTTTTTTTTTTGAGATGGAGTCTTGCTCTGTTGCCCAGGCTAGAGTGCAGTGGTATGAGCTCAGCTCACTGCAACCTCTGTCTCCTGGGTTGAAGCGATTCTTCTGCCTCAGCCTCCCAAATAACTGAAATTGCAGGTGCAAGGCACCACGTCCAGCTAATTTTTGTATTTTTAGTAGAAACAGGGTTTCACCATGTTGGCCAGGCTGGTCTTGAACTCCTGACCTCAGATGATCCACCCGCCTCAGCCTCCCAAAGTGCTGGGATTACAGCTGTGAGCCAACGTGTCTGGCTACACTAACTCTTTAATAACCACATACAATAGCTAGTTAGTTGTTTAATCCATGGCAATATTTTATAAACAAATAATATTTTTAAACTATAAAATAAAGCTATAGTGATAAAATTGCAAAAAGTTGCAAAAATTGAGAGGTGATGTATTGCCAGGGTTGGCAAACTATGACCAGTGGCCCAAATCCAACTTGTTGCCTGTTTTGGTAAATAAAGTTTTATTGGAGCACAGCTAGACCTATTTGGTTCATATTGTCTATGGCTGCTTTTGTGCTACAATGGTAGGATTGAATTCATGTGAGGGACCAGCAGAGTTGAGTAGCTGCGACAGGCACCCTATAACCTTCTACACCTAAGGTATTTACGGTCAGACCCATTACAGAAAAAGTTTAACCTGATGGATTCAAATAATTAAGGACCTAACATTTATTGATCATTCTCCATATTCCAGGAGCTGTGATGGACATAACCCTTTGAAGTGCTCTTTTCTATGTAAAAAAAAAAAAAAAAAAAAAAAAAAAAAAATGCTTTATCCGAAGCAGTAGTTTTGAATTCTATCTGCACATTAAAATCAACTGAGTAGAGTTTTTAAAGAACTAATACTAAGACATGACCCACCTGGGAACTGGGTATTGTATGTTTTTGAAAGGTGCTCTGCTGAATCTAATGTGCAACAGAATTTTGAAGCATTGATCAGAGCTACTATTTTTTGAACTATTTACCCTTCTAGAGGTTAGATGATCTCACTACCCAGTTTGACTCATGGTGACTCAAATGTCACATAAAAAGTAAATCTGAAATAGTTTAACAAAATAAAAAAATAAAAATTTCAAGGAGTGTTCCCTGTTAATCCAGATTGCGTGAGCCCAGCCAATAGAATTCTTGCTGATATAAGTCCAAGTTTCTTATTTATAAAGTAAAATCATTTCCTCCACAGATCTTCAGATTAAAAAAGAAAACAAAAACTAATTGTCAGGCTAACAAAAAAATCACTTGAGTCTTTTTTTTTTTTACTTTACTTCCTTACATTCTTGAGTTATCTACTTCAGAAAATAAAACTCCATAAAACTATATCCTGTTTTACTGTTAGAAAATTTATTCACATTGCAATACTTAGAAAATGTTTGGGAAATTGGGTAATATACAAGAAAATTAAAGTTGAGTTAGCTAAAGACAAATCATTTTTTCTAGTTCAACATGTGGCAAATGATAATAAATATCCCAGAAATAGTGGACCAGGAAGCTCTCTCACAGCTTTGGTTTAAATATGACAATAATGCATACTCTCATTGTCTTGTTTAGTGCACCAGTGACTTGCCATGGGTTTAAACAATAATTTTAATTAGTCATGTACCAAAAATTTCCATAGATATCTGAAAGTAACATTTGCATGGATTATTGGAATTACACATAGAGGGAGGTTATTTATAGCTTTAGAAACACACTTTAGGATACTTAATTTCAGAGTCATGTCTTGAGATCTTCCTAGGAAGTTAGTGCACCCCTGGTAAAAATTATACATTTATGATTTAATATTTTACCATCCCAACAGCTATTTTGAGCATATACAGAGCCAAAAATTTCTGTCCATTTTGCCAAAATCATACTTTTATCAGTCTGTAAAATGTGTTTTGGCTCCACCCACCTATCCTAGTGCCAATTTTTCTCCTTTGTTACTATCTTCATCTAAGCCTGAAATTTCCTCTATCATCAAACTAAGAAAACTTGAAAATCTCCATGTTAGAGATATTCTTGCAGATCCTTAAAAGCACAAAAGAAAACAAAAATGCAATTTAGAGAGAATATAAGGATGAAAAGAGTCCATTCTATTTTATTTACTTCTTTCTCTCTTTCTCCCCTTCCTCCCTCCCTCCCTCCCTTAATGCCTTCCTTCCTTCCTATCTCCCTCCCTCCCTTCTTTCTTCTCTTTCTTTCTTTCTTTCTTTCTTTCTTTCTTTCTTTCTTTCTTTCTTTCTTTCTTTCTTTCTCTTTCTCTCTCTTTCTTTCTTTCCTCTTTTTTCTTTCCCCTTCCCTCCTTCCCTCCCTTCCCTCCCTCCCTTCCTCCTTCCTTCCTTCCTTCCTTCCTTCCTTCCTTCCTTCCTTCCTTCC
>NW_026652279.1:86080916-86146046 GCF_009828535.3 Hylobates moloch
CCCTCCCTTCTTCCTTCCTTCCTTCCTTCCTTCCTTCCTTCCTTCCTTCCTTCCATCCTCTCTTTCTTTTGATGGAGTCTCACTCCGTCACCCAGGCTGGAGTGCAGTAGTGTGATCTCCACTCACTGTAACCTCTGCTTCCTGGGTTCAAATGATTCTCATACCTCAGCCTCCCGAGTAGCTGGGATTACAGGCTTGTGCCACCATGCTCAGCTAATTTTTGTATTTTTAGTAGAGAAGGGTTTTACCATGTTGGCCAGGCTGGTCTTGAACTCCCGACCTCAGGTGATCTGCCCACATCGGCTACCCAAAGTGCTGGGATTACAGGCGTGATCCATCATGCCTTGCCGAGTCCATTATATTTTAAACGATTATTTGTACTCTTCTAATCTTATTTTCTATAGAATTGGCAATGGCACCATGAAAGCCATTGTACCCATCATGCTCCATGAATATCTGTTTTCTTTTCTTTCCATTTTTTGGGGGGCGGGGACAGGGTCTCACTCTGTCACTCAGGCTGGGTTTCACTAGGCTGGAGCACAGTAACTGGATCTCAGCTCACTGCAGCCTCTACCTCCTGGGCTCAAGCAATCCTCCTGCCTCAGCCTCCCGAGTAGCTGGGACTACAGGTGTGGTCCACCATGCCCGGCTAATTTTATTTCCTGTAGACATGAGGTCTCACCATGTTGCCCAAGCCATTCTTGAACTCCTGGGCTCAAGCGATCCTCCTGCCTGGACTCCCAAAGTGTTAGGATTACAGGCATGAGCCACTGCATCCAGCAAATATCTGTTTTCTGTGGAGACTAGTTTTCCTCTAAATGACACATGTCTGGGCGTGGTGGCTCATGCCTGTAATCTCAGCAACTCTAGAGGCCAAGGTGGGAGGATAGCTTGAGGCCAAGAGTTCAAGACCAGCTTGGGCGACATAGTGAGAGGCTGTCTCTGCATGAAAAGGGGAAAACAAATTAGCTGGTCATGATGGAGAATGTCTCTAGTCCTAGCTACTTGGGAGACTGATGAAGGAGGATTGCTTAGGCCCAGGAGTTAGAGGTTGCAATGAACTATGATCTCGCCACTGCACTCCAGCCTGAGTGGCAGAGTGGGGTCCTGTCTCCAATAAATACATAAATAACACACATAATACCTTTTCCTTTGCAGAGTAAGTCAAAGTCCTTGGCCTGCTTCCCTGAATTGTTCCTGTCTTGGCGCAGGACCCCAGACACTGCCAGAAGCAGCATTTTCCACAATGAGATACATAGATATTTCCTGATCAGTTGTTATTCCCATTTTTAAAGAGAAGGTACCAAGAAGCACAATGCAAGTAAATATGGTAATATACACAGGAAAGAAACTAATCTAATAGTATATGTGAAGCACTGATATGTACTTCACATATGTTATTTAATCCTCATAAAAACCATCATATAGATACTACTCCCACTTTTACTCTGAGGAGTTAGGTCAATTTCTCAAGGTCACACAGCTAGTAAATAATCTGTTTTTTAAAATAGTTCTATATAGCTCACAAGTGGCCAATTAGCATTAATTAAAAATCAATAGAATCTAAATTAATGAGCTTTTGCTAACTTTGGAAATCACTTTTAATTTTCACATATATGTCTCAGTACATCACAGGCATTATGGATGGGTAATTTCCACCTCCACATCAGGAATGTAAGTAACTTTCTAAAAATATCTATTCATACAGAGTAACTTCCCACTACTTCCGAAGAATAACTTAGGTCCCTTTACGGTGTCAGTGCTCTGCAGCTAAATCCTTTTTCTTTAGTTGAAGAGTGTAACTTTGAAAATTATGGCAGCTTGATGTCTTACAACTTATTGCAGTTCTCTGCAAGCTCAGACATTTTCTACAGTGAACAGAATACAAATGTAGCTAAGTGTTAATTAGAAAGAACATCTTGAGTGTAAACATTAAAAATTGATCACCTTCTGTGAGCAATTTAATTTATGATCATTAACATATTCTAAGCTGATGTCTTGAGTTTTGCTAGAACATCCTTTGGTGCATAATGAAGGGGAAGAAGGAAGAACCCTTCACATGAACATATTCAAATTCCTCATTTCTCAGTCACGGTGGGTGCGCAGATTCTGAGGCCTTCAGCATCTCTCTCACAGCAACAGCTGCAGGGGCAGCAGCCTCCCCGCATCCCTGGCCTCCCACAGCTGGGTTCATGCCATCAGCCCTGACACACAGTAATCGCTTTTGGCAAAGTGGGAGACCTGTGGAGTGGCTCCAGCAGCTTTCCTTTCCTTTCGGGTTGTACTAAATCATTAATGAATGCATTTATTTATTGAATTTTCAGCTTGTTCACTAAGGTGTAGCAGAGTGTACATATGAGAGAATGGAAAAAAGAATAAGTTAAATTTCATTGCCAAAGTCAGCCAACTACCTCCATGAGCTTAATTAAGGGAATATTTTTCCCCCTTAGTTTCAGAATCTATTTTCAATGTGATGATTCTGATATTAAATTTTGAAAATGTCACTAAATATGAATAATGCTGTTTCAAATGTGGATTCAGTGAAGCTTGTGGATTTCTCTTTAGAGTGTCTTTTGACATTCCCTACCTTTTATTTAGTGCCTTCCCTACTCTCAGAAGTTTAGTGGCCCAGTGCTTTTCTGATGCTTCCTAGCTGCTCAGAGCTCCATGCAGTCATTCTCACCTTTCTTCCTGCCTGTCTTCTACTCTATGAAACTCATTGATTCTCTGTTCTGTTCCTTTAGTGTTTGACGCTAATAGGAAATCTAATTTGTTAATCTACTGTGGCCAGGTGTTAGCAGTTGACAATAACAGTGCAAGGAGGTACAAAGGTCCCTACTTTCAGATAGTATTAAGTGATTTCAATGTTGAGAGTTGGACAATCTTTAAAATCAAGTTGTGTACACAGTTATTTAGTCTGCACACAGAGTTCAGTCTACTCTGTGGATATATTGTTTCATGCTTAATCTTTGTGTAGCAGAGATGGAAATAAGTTCAGACAAATTCTTAAATATATTAACCTTATAATAACCAAGGGAGGGTTTTAGAATGGACTTGGGAAATAATTTTTTATTTTTTAAAATTCATATAGTAAATAGAGTAATATTTTAATGAAGAAATTTTGATTCATAAACATCAATATGGAGATTTATTAAATAATCTTCATGTGTGTTTCTGTGTAGAAATGACACTATTTATATTTAAAATAAAGCTTTAATTATTAGCTCATTAAAACAAGAGTGTATTCAGTAGTGACGGTCTCTCGCTTACTTTAGCGGGTGACTTAGTGGCAGGTTGCTGGTGCATAATCATTGGTGTTATTCTTCAAAGACTGACCAAAAATAACAAGATAATATCCAAATGGAATTCTACAGGACTAAAAATATAGTGGAGTTTGAAAGAGAGAGGTTAATTTTATTAAATTGTCAAGAAAATAAGTGTAATAATTTAACATCAGTTTAATCATCAGTGAAAAATATTTTAAATGGTATTTTTAAATGTTCTCATTCAAATTTAATATTCCTTTGGAATGTTTTAGGGTAATGGAGCAAAAAATTATTTCTTTCCCCAAATCTTACAGGTTTAAGGGCTAATCTCATGGCAGTACAGGGATTCTTTTCATTTAAAAAATAATTGCAATTTTTTGTGTTTCATTTTTAGCTCTGGACTGCTGTACATTTAAGAGAAGTTAATCTGGATAAAAATGATCTTTCTATCATCTGATGGATATCTGTGTCTGATTATTGCTGTAACTATTTCTAGATATTTTTGCCAAGTTTCGAAAAATATGCATTTATTCACAGCAATAAAAAATAAGTTGGCAGGATTCAAGGTTCTTGAAAAATTGGATGATACTATTAATTTATCCAAAATTTGCATATGAAAATTAGACTTTAGCTGGGTAGTAAAATTTATGTTATGATTTTAATTTCTCAAAAAATAATTAAATGAATTCATAATGTTCCAGTGGGCATTTTCCAGTTGGCATATTAAGGAACTAGGGATGAAGCTGGAGGCTGAATATAGTAGCACTGGCATGGAGGGACTGGCATCGGGGGGAGCAGGAATCAGAGATGTGGCAGAATGGGAATACACCAGACACTGTTGCCAGAACAACATTCCAAGTCCCAAATCAGCCACTTTGTAGCTAATCAACCTCAGAACACCACTGCCAAATGGGAATACTAATATCCATGTCACAGAAATGTTGGGAGGGCCGTAGGAAACTGTGTGAGGAATTGTTGGGTAAAGCATTATACAAATGAGTTGCTACAACCTAGGAAGAGTAGGGGAAAGATAGGGCATGTTTTGTCCTCTCCACCCCTATCTCCACTAAACCATCTTGATCAGGGATTATTTGCACAGGGAACAGAAATTTATCCAGAATAGCTGGAATAAGGAGGATATTTTTAGTTTTGAGTGAAAGCAACTCATTTAAATTAAGGGGAAAAAAAGAAATGTATTGGCTCGTGGCACTCGAAACCTGAGGTGCTTAAAAAGTTGTCATCAGGAATTTTTCTAATTTTCAGCACCTCTCGGCTCTGCTGTCCTCTGTGGTGTTTTCATGCCTAGGCGAGTCCACTTCACATAGTGGCAAGAATGGCCCCAGTGGCTCTGACCTTGTAAGAAGCTTCGTGCTTGAGATCCTAGGAGATCAGAGACAGTTTCCCCCATTTCCCCATCAGTCCTCACAAAAGGAGTCCGGAGTCCAAGTCACTCAGAGTAGGTTGTGTGCAAACATCTGAGTCCGTCACTGTAGGGGGTACATGGGATATTTTGATGAGAGAGACTAAGGGGCAGGAGAGGTGGGACCTTGTGATCAATTGCATCACCAAGAAGAGAAGGGACAATTCCTAAAATGACAGCACCCAAACACATACTGGGCAGACAAAATGTATCAGATCTTCAGTATGCTGATTCAACTGAAAGGGGGCTCATTCTTGAAGGGATAAAAAGGAATTTAACAGATGTTAAAGGACAGGGAATGAGATATAATTGGGCCACACAAGGATTGGAACTGAGGAGCCTGCCTAAAGACTAGGCCATGTTGGGTTCCCTGTTTTATGTTCGCATGGCATCCTGAACTTTCTCTATCAGAACATTTGTGACTCTTCATCATAATCAGTTCCCAACAGTCCTTTTTATAGGACTTCAAGCCCGCTGAAAGCATGGACTTCTATTGTCCCATTTACTGTTGAATCCCTAGCACCTGTGGTAATGTAGGGATCCTAGTAGGTTCAGCACATATTTGAATGGATGAATGGATAAATAGATAAATGCACCAGCTCTCTTCATCTCTCATGGCACCAGGCCATCTGTTATCCCTGAATGCCTGCTCCATTCATCTCTTTCTGTCTGCTGTGCACAGACCCCTCTGCTCTCTCCAGGTATGGTTGTCCTTGGCTTTGTCTCGTTGTAGTACTGACTTGGCCCTGGTTTTATATATCCCTTTAGCTCTAGAGTCTCTCAGTTTCCCAAATTGAAATTTAAGAGAGGCAATAAAATTAGTCACATTTTGGGTCAAATGTCCATCCCTTATCTAAGCAAATGCAGGCCTGTGTGGTTAGCTGCTATCTAGGGCTGCAGAAACCCATCTCTACAGCAAGATCTCTAGGCATTAACATATCCATCCCTCAACACTCAAGTGATCTGGGGAGGAAAAGTGACATGATCAATCTGTCTCAAGTCAGATTTAAGCAAATAAGACACGCTCCGTCCCTAAAAGCCCTATTCATTAGCTCCCTTCCCCTTCAATGCCACTAAGTGGCCTGGCATCTTCAATATTATCTAAGTCCGCTGTAAGAAGTGGTTATACCTTTCATGGACCATGGCTATGATACTTCCTGTCATTTATTCCTATATTCAGTCAATAAATAAGTTCCTGCTGAGGCAAGAGACTCTAGACTACACTCTCTAGGAGTGGAGAGGGATACATAAAAAGTAAATGGCTTTGCTCATGGCCTTGAGACTCTTACAAGGAAATCATTCATTCTTTCAGTCAGTATTCATTGAACTCTAAGCTCCTAGTTAATGTTAGAAATTATGCAAGAAGTCAGAATAAACAAGGCAGACAGCCCCGGTTTGCACAAAGCATATTTTAGTGGGAAAGATTCAAATAATTATTTTAACATGTCATGCAACCTGTGATAGAAGAAAAAGATGTCATAAGGAATTTAATAAGAAGAGAACCTCACCTCAGCTAAGGGATTGAGGATTGCCTTCCGGAGAATATGGCCCTTAGGTGGGCGTTATCTTTTAGCATGGTAAAAGGAGAGAATTGGAGAAAGAATATTCCAAGCAGGGAACGCCAAGAGTAAAGGACTGGAGGAAATAAAACACATCCCACCCCCAACTCCATCCTGCCACATAGTGTATAGAAACCAGTTTGTTTTGTTTTGTTTTTGAGACAGGGACTTTCTCTGTCACCCAGGGTTGTAGTGCAGCCTCAAACTCCTGGAGTCAAGTGATCCTTCTGCCTCAGTCTCCCAAGTAGCTGGGACTACAGGCGTAAGCCAATATACCTGGAGCTTTTTTGTAGAGACAGGGGCCTCGCCGTGTTGCCCCAGATGGTCTCGAACTCCTGGCCTCAAGTGATCCTTCCCGCTCGGCTCTACTATATCTGGCCAAGAATCACTTTCATTTTAGGATAATTGTATTCTATTAAATATATATAGAATAAAATTTTCATCTTGCCTTTCTTGTTTAGCAATACACTATGAAAATCCCTTGAAATCAGCTGGTATAGACCCAACTTACTCTTCTGAGGACTGCATCCTATTCCACGTTGTAGATGTACTGCAATTTATTCAACAATTCCCAAATGGAGGGATCTTTCTTTGTTTCCATCATTGCCACTACAGCGATGTTGCATAAATATCATATTCTTCAATATACTGGAAATTTTTGTTTTCTGGGAGTGTGTTGCTGGGCCTGAGGTGTGCGTATTTTACATTTTAATACACATACCAATTGCTTTCCCAAAATGCTATTGCAATCTGTATTTTCAACTATTTTTTGAAGGCACTGTTTTTTAAACAATATCCCCAACAGCAGTAGATAGAATCACCATTTTAAATTATTGTTAAGTGATATTTCATTGTTACTTATTTGTATTTCCCTGACTTTGGCAATGAAACTGTCTTTCACATGCATAGTAGTGATTTGGATTTGCCTTTCTTTGAATTGCCTATTCATATCCTTTTCCTATTATATTTTCATGAATTTCTATGAGCTCTTTGTTTATTGAAGATATTAATCTACCATATGTGTACACATTTCAAAAATCTATTCATCAGTCTGCTGACTTGGTTTTGCGTATCTTTTGTCATAAAAAATTCAAAATTTGGATTTAGTGAAACATGTTCATTGTTACTCTTAGAGAGTTGGGCTTTCTGTTTGGTTTATTTGTTTATTTATTTAGAGATGAAGTTTTGCTCTTGTTGCCTGGGCTGGAGTGCAATGGTACAATCTCGGCTCGTTGCAACCTCCACGTCTCATGTTCAAGTGGTTCTCCTGCCTCAGCCTCCTGAGTAGCTGGGATTACAGGCGCCTGCCACCATGCCCAGCTAGTTTTTGTATTTTTAGTAGAGATGAGGTTTCACCATGTTGGCCAGGCTGGTCTCGAACTCCTGACCTCAGGTGATCCACCTGCCTTGGCCTCCCAAAGTGCTGGGATTACAAGTGTGAGCCACTGCATCTATCTCTTTCTGTTTTGTTTAAAAAGCCTTTCCAAACTCTAGTTTATACATACAAGCCAAATTTCCCTTAATACAATTGTTATTATATAATTTTTTACATTTAAGTCCTTTATCCATTTAGAATTTTGTTTTAGGATTCTGTGAGACAGGGGTATTACTTCTAGATGGCTAATCAAATATTTCAACATTATTGGTTATTTAAGCCATCTTTTTAAAAAAACTGAATTGAAATGTTATCTTTATAATGGATTCTATTTTCCTATAATTTGGGATATTCTTCAGGCTTTTCTGTATCATTGGTCTATTTTTCCTTTTCTGTGTCAGCACTGTGCTGTTTTGATTATAGTGGCTTCATGATATAGTTCAATATCCTGTTAGGCAAGCCCTCCTCTTTACTATCCTTATAAATAATTTTCTTCATTATTCTTGGGCATGAACGCCTCCATATTTACTTTAATATAATATTATTCAAACTTTTCATCCCTTCAGAAGTGGAAGTATAATTTGAATTTCATTTCCTGCATATATTAATTTGAAGAGACTTTACTTTTTTTTTTTTTTTTTTTTGACAGAGTCTTGGTCTGTTGCCCAGGCTGGAGTACAGTGGCATGATCTCAGCTTACAGGCGTGTGCCACCATGCCCAGCTAATTTTTGTATTTTTAGCAGAGATGGGGTTTCACCACGTTGGCCAGGCTGGTCTTGAACGCCTGACATCAAGTGATCCGTCTGCCTTGGCCTCCCAAAGTGCTGGGATTACAGGCGTGAGCCACCACACCCAGCCAAGAGACTTGACATTTTAATGATAATATGTCTTCCTGTGCAAGGATATAAAATGACTTTCCATTATCTAGAACATTTTTTATGTCATTTACTAACATGTTAGAGTTTTCTTTATGCAAGTCCTACATTATTTTTGTTAAATTTATTTTTAAATATGTTATTTAATAGTTTTCATTGTCATTGTGAGTGTAATAGCTCTACTAGCTTTTGCTAATAGAGGAAAAACGTAATTATTGTTGGTACATTTATTATGCATTCAACTACCTTACTAAATTTCTTACTAAATTCTAGTAGGGTCTTACTAAGGTCTGTTATTCTTTAGGTGTACAATAATGTCATCAGCATATATAAACTAAGTTTTTATCTCTTCTTTTTCAATTTATATGAATCATTTAATTTTCCTCTTGCATTGCATTTTCTAAAACCTTAAAATGTGTTGCATAATAATGTTAGTATTAAGAATCTCTATTTTGTTCCTGATTCTAATGAAAAAGATTTTTATCATTTCACAATTTTGACATGTTATTTTGCAATTTATTTTGGTGAGTGGTTTTTATCATATTTAAGTAGTTTCCTTTATTACTATTTTACTTAGAGTTTTTATTAGTAATAAAAAAGAATAGCTGTTGAATTTTATCAAAGGCCTTCTAGCACCTACTGATAGAATCATTCGGTTTTTCTCCTTTAGTTTGTTAATGTAAAGTACTATATTAGTAAATCTCTCTGTTGTGAATAATTCTTGAAATCCCAGAATAAATACTACTTAATCAGAAAGAATTATTTTCTTTTGCTACAATACTGAAATCTATCTGTTAATATTTTAATAAGAATTTTTGCATCTCAATTCATGTTTGATATCTTCCCACAAATTTTTATATCCTATCATTATTATATTTTATTCTTTCATCTATGGTAACTATTACTTTTATTCTGAGGTTTCTTTTTCCTTTTCCTTATTTTCTGTGATTTGATAGTTATTATTAATTCCCTTTTCACCTTCACCTCCCCACTCTAATTTAGAAGTCCCTTGTAATTTTTCATTCAACTAGTGGTTATCATCCTTTCCCTAACACTCATAAATATTTATTTATATATTATTGTGTAACAGTAAGAAACTACTTTCCCCAATTACTACAAGGCTTTTGATTCAACTAAAAGAGAAGTGGTTTTAGAATAATTTTACTTCCCTCACTCCTGACTCCCCCATACAAATGGAACTTCCAAAAAACTTTTACCTCACCCATTTCATCACCCCTTTTGTTACTACCATCCTACTTGCTAGATTTCATTGAGTTTTTTTTTGTTTGTTTGTTTGAGACAGGCCCTGGCTCCATCACCCAGGCTGGAGAGCAGTGGCACTATCTCAGCTCATGCAGCCTCAATCTCCCGGGCTCAGGCTATTCTCCCAACTTAGCCTCCGTACTAGCTGGGACTATAGGCCCACACCACCATGCCCAGCTAATTTTTTTTTTTTTTAATTTTTAGTAGAGCCAGGGTCTCACTTTGATGCCCAGACTGGTCTCGAACTCCTGGGCTCAAGTGATCCTCCTGCCTTGGCCTCCCAAAGTGCTCAGATTACAGGCATGGGCCACTGAGCCTGGCCCAAGATATTTCTTACTTTCCAAACTGTTACAGACTTATAGCATAAGAGTTTTATTGCAAGAATGCTTATTTAGGACATGTTTTATTACATTCCTAGTTATCATCCATTTAACCTTAAATATGCATATTACAGGTTAAATATTTGCTGCTGTTTCGTCTTCATCTTTCCTTTTCTTGAGGTCTTTCTTCTTATTAGTTTGCCATCTGATTATACTCTTCTCAGTGGAATTCTCTGAATTCTTGCTTTTTGGCAAATATCTAACCTTTAACCTGGCTGGAAAATGGTATGTTGGATGTTTTTAGGACTATTAAGTGGCTGTCCTTTTCTCTCTAGGTCAGTTAATAGTAGTATTTTATCATTTTCTAGGTATGTAGAGAAGTCAAGCCTTTCTGATATTTTCTTTGTTTCATTTTGTTTTTAAACTGTTCTTTTGGAAATCTTGTAAAAGTTTAAAAAAAGTTTTTAGAGGTCAGAAATTTTACCTGGGCATGCTACCCATGTGTCCTGCATGGAACTCAGGTGAGCACTTCACATCTATTCTCTTCCATCAACTTGGGGACATTATTTCTTTTTATGTTCATGATTATTGCCTTTCTCAATAATTTTTTTCCTTGGAACTCCTGTCATTCTTGTGTTATATCTGCTGGATCTGTCTGCCTAGTCTCATGCTTCTTCCCATCAATTTTAGCCCTTTATACTTTTTCCTTTTTCTTTTTGCCAACAATTTATTCCACTTGATCTTCCAGGTTACTGATTTGAGTATCATATTTTTTGTTTGAAAATTATAGATTTTAGTTCCTGTTATGGGCTGACTTGTGATGCCCTTCCAAACCCTCCAATTCATGTGTTGAAGCCCTAACCAATGTGATGATATTTAAGCATGACACCTTTAGGGAAATAATTAAGGCTAAATGTGGTCATAGGATGTGGCCTTAATCCAATAGGACTGGTGTGATTTGAGGCTAAATGTGGTCATAGGATGGGGTCATAGAGGGAGAAACAACATAGAGCTCTCTCTCGCCTCTGAACGCAGAGGAAAGGTTATGTGAGGACACAGCCGGAAGGGGGTCACCTACAAGCCAGGAAAAGAGACCTCACCAGAAACCAAATTTGTCCACACCTTGATCATGGACTTCCCGTCTCCAGAACTGTGAGAAAATAAATGTGTGTTGATACCCCGCCTGTAGTACTTTGTTAGAACAACCCAAGCAGATTAATACATTTCCCAAGAATCTTTTTGTCCGTTAGGTATATGGGACGTTGAATTTCTCCCTGTATTGCTGTTACTGTTCAGTTGTTGTTATTAGTAGTATTATTAGTAGCAGTAGTAGTAGTATTTGGTTTGGGTTGACATCAGTCTTCATCTGCATTTCCATTTTGTCAGAAACCCTCCCTCCTGGATGTTCTACCTCAGCTTCCTCTCTCTGTTTGAGGTGTCCCTCTTGGATAGGTTTATTGTTTTCTTTGCCCTCTCACTGGGGGTCGGGTCCTGTTGCTGGGGTAGCTGGATTCAACTTCTCTGTTCCTAGATCTCTACAGCTTTAAAGGCTAGCACTTGGCCAGTATCAGAGGCAAAGAGGGTGCAACACCAGGGAACTAGTTATTGTGGGAATAATAATATAAAATTCAGCCGGAAGAAACTGAAAGTGATGTATTTATTTCTGCAAATCCAAAAGTAAGTGGCAAGAAATTTCTCACCTGTAATTGTTCTAGATGTGCTACTGATACTGAAATTAGCTTTTATCTGCCTTTTACAGGACTCCTAAAGAAAGCACTAACTCCAGGGACCATTCTAGTCCAACCTCCACTGCTAACAACTGAGGATGGGCTGTCCCTTAACCTCAGCATGCCCTAGTTTCTTTATCTTTAACAAGGGATAAGAATACCTGCCCTACTTTCTTGATAGAGTTGTTGTGAGATGAAAATGAAACAACAGAGCAAATTTTAAAGTGGTGTAAAATATATGGTATGATTTGACATTACCATAGAACATACTGCATTTTAAATATGAATGCATGTACAAATATTCCTTTAGATGTGAGGATTCTATGTTTCACATATCTTTATTCTTGTACTAAAGTCATTTTGCTTCTTTGTTCTAGCCTACAAAAGGAGAAAAAAAAGAGAAATTGGTGTGTGGTAATTTTTTGCTAGTTGGAAAGTTCACTTTTATACAGATAATATCAAAAAAGTAAGGATTATGCACATTTTACAGGTGAGGAAACTTGGTAGTGGCACAGCAAGAATTTGAACTCACTGGTTCTGACTTTCACAATGAGCAGTACTCGTTTTGCCATCACTTGAGCTCACCACAGTTGCTCCCTCACTCCGATTCCTTCTGTCACTCTCTGATCATTATTGTTGTTATGTCTTGTCTTCTCAGTTACACCCTGTCTTCATTATATAACTGCTATGGTTTTAATGTTTGTCCTTTCCAAAACTTATGTTGAAATTTAAGCCCCAGTGTGGCAGTATTGGGAGGCGGGGCCTCTAAGAGGTGATTGGGTCAAGAGGGCTCTGCCTTCCTGAATGGAGTAATCTTTTTGTGGCTTAACTGATCAATAAATTAAAAGGTTATCATAGGCATGGTACTGGTGGCTTTATAAGAAGAGGAACAGAGACCTTAGCGAGCACACTCAGCCACCTCGCCATGTGATGCCCTGAACCACTTCAGGACTCTGCAGAGGGTCCTCATCAGCAAAAAGGCCCTCACCAGATGCAGGACCTCATCCTTGGACTTCTCAGCCTCTGGAACTGTAATAAATAAATTCCTTTGCTTTATAAATTACCCTGTTTCAGGTATTCTGTTATATCCCACAGAAAATGAACTAAGATAATTCCCCTCTTCACTGACTCTTTCCTCTCCTTCATAGGCAAACTTAGTGAATAAATGGTCAATCTTTGATCTCTCCATTTCTTCTTTTTACTCTTTCTCCACAAGGCACTGTAATTTGTTTTCTACTCTTACTGTTTCATTAAAACTGCTCTCTCCAAAGTCACTGGTGGCCTCTCTGTCCCTAAATCTAATAAATACTTTTTAGTAATTATCTTGTTGACTTCTCAGTGGTGTTTTATAGTGTTAACAATGCTCTCCTTCTTGTACATTGCTATGAATTTCACTCTCCTGGTTTGTCTCCTACTTCTAGTGGAATTTCTTGGTCTTCACCAAAACTTCCTTTCTTCTCTAATTTTTAAAATACAGTGTTCCTCTACGGTCTGGCTATTTGCACTCTCTAGGGACATTCCAGTGTTGCTATCTTTATGCTGATGACACCAGAATCATTTTATTCAGTCCAGGTTTTTCTCTGGACCTCCAGACATGTATATCTGAACTACTGGACACTTCTACTTAGAGGTCTCATGGGTGCCTCAATTTCATAAAGTCTTCAATTGAACTTCCTGAATCTTATGTCCCTTAGCTCAATAAATGGAACCACCAGCTATCTGAGTGCTTGGATCAAAAGCCTAAGAATTTTCCTTGACTCTTCCTTATTGCTCATCCCCCATAATTGGTCAGCCTCTGAAACATTGATAAATAGCTCTCAAATCTATGCTAAATCTATAATAAATAGCTCTCAAATCTATTTCTCTTCATCATTATAGCCACCATCCAGTCTAGGCAATCATTGCCGGCTTACTGCTTTTGTTTTTTTCCAATTTATTCTCCATTTAGTATCCATAATGAGCTTCCTAAAATGCAGATCTCAGAGTGGACCATCAAACAGGTGGGGGCCTAGTTGGTTCTTGCAGGTCCAGTTGGAGAGAGTTCACAGAGGGCCTCTTTCCATTTGGGAAAGAGGGCCTGTAAGTCTGGAGCCAAGGGGTTTAAGATCAGAGTACAGTGACTCCTGAAGAGACCATTGTAGGAGGATTTCAAAGAACTCCTAAAGCAAAGCGAAGGGTAGACTGTGAAAATGTTTCCAAAATGATCTAATACTCATTCTTTTCCCAGAGGGATTACAGAGAAGCTGAACAGGTGGTATGAATTCTCTTTGCCTAAGGAGACCTGCAAGCAGAGTTTTTAGTCCTGTATCCCAGCAGCAGAACCTGAGCCACAGTGATAGAAAACTAACTTAGCTAAAATATGTTTTTCTATCCTTCTTTCTATTTCTCTTTCTTCAACATTTGAATTTATTGTTACATTTATCTCCAGTTCAGGCCATAGTGACAGATTTTAATGTAGTTCTACGTAAAGAGCATAATTTTCAATTAGATGCAGTGTAATTAGTGCCTTTGCCTGCGTATCCCCCTCACCTTCTTGCCTCTCTCCTCTTGTTATTCAGGCAACATCACAGTCTCTCTAGTTCATTGCTCTCTTTCTCAGAGCACCATATAGCAAGAAGCTTTAGTACAGCTCATTTTGGGACTTAATGATCCAATGCTTTTCCTTTTGAAATCACCTTTTCATAGTCAAAAGTCATCTCAGGCCCCCAACTTTTCCCATAAGAACTTTAACAATTGCCTCCTTAGCTGGCCTCCCTGCCCCCGGTTTACATCCCCTTCAATCTATCCCCCTCTTTGCTTTCATAATACTCATTTTAATCTGCAGATGGGTTCCTTGTTTAAATCCTTCAATAGCTATCATTTGCTTTCAGAAAGAAGTCAAAGGCTTAGATTGGCCAACAAAATCTTCCCCCACTTTCCTCATCACACTCTACCCTATCCCCATGTTGAAGTACTTGGAGTCACTGAGTACATTGTTATTGCTCCGTTCATCTGAATCTTTAGATATCTCGTTCCTCTGCCTAGAGTTCCCTTCCACCTTCATATGCAAACCAGACTTCTGCTCAACCTAAAGGCTCAGGTTAAAGATTGCCTTAAGAGCCTTCCTAAACCTCTGGGTTAGATCTGACCATTCCTTTCTTGGTGTGTTTACTTGTATCTTGTTATTCCCTCTAACGTTGCACTCATCACACACTGTAGAAATAAATGTTTACTAACATGTCGATCTCTCCTACCAAATCAAATGACCTTTGAGTTTTGGATGGGACCTAGTACACAGTAGATGCTCAACAAATGCTTGTTTTGAGAGCATATGAATATGATATACTTTTCAATGTTCCATTATTATTTCTTTATTTTTAGATAGATGTGATAAATGAGAGAATAATGCCTGACTTGCTCCTATACTCTCCTCAATGATTCACATGAAGCCTGCTTCCTAAATCATTGCCTTTATTCTCCAAGTTTGTCAACTAAAATTCAGCCTGGTATTTATAATCATGCTTAAGTCTAACTTTGTATTCACTTAGGGGTTTGGGCCTGATCAGAATAAGGAGCTGAATGGAGAGGGGAAGGAACATGTTAGCAAGTGAGAGAGCCTTTGCCTTTCAGTACATTGTTCAGATAATTCTCTCAATCTGCCTTTCTGGTGTTCCAAGTCTACTACAAAGGTGGCCTGTTATAAAGAGTGGACATTTGGCCACATTGGAAAAGCAAGCCTATCTTCTTGGCCTAATACAGTATTCCAGGGTGTTGCACACTGTGCCACTTCAGCTGAGATAGCACCAGTCCAAGGTGAGACAAGAGTTTCCAACAGATCAAGCCACTAACATAAACTACACACGTGCCAAAGCCCAGATTCAGCCTCACCCCTGCCTGTATCTTCTTACTCTGCTTCCAGTTTGTCCCATTGATGTCCCTGCTGCTGGCTTGTACCCTTGCACCGTCCCTGCTGCCAATTATGCTCATCCACGTGGCTGCAAGGAGTTCCTGCTGGTCTATTGAGCCTAATTGGTATCTTGTTGGCAGCAGTTTCAGGGCATCTTGGGGTAGGGATTTAACCCTTGCTTGGCTGGCATGATGCAGAGGCACCTAACTTGCAAATGTAGAATCAACTCACATAAATGAATACACTGTGACCAATGTAAATAAACAATTTCTGAATTCCCTGTGACTTGGTCTTAAGATGATCCAAGAATTGGCTCCACTTCCCACCCCCCAGGAAATCATCATAAAACCTAGGAGTTAAGAGAAACAAAGGAGAGGGGGAGTTTAGATTTTGCCATTTCTTGTATGGAGAATGATATCAACTGGTTAGAAGACTTCAATACTGAAAAAACAATTACTTCTGTCAAACAAACCAGAGAACAGATGGTTTTTCTGTAATAAATCAGTTTTAGTGGAAATAAATATTTTATTTTTGAAGACAAACATACAAGGACATTTAAATTTTTTAAAGATTCTTTACTTTGAAAAAGTGCCTTTTTAAAATATTCCATGGTAACATTATTAAACTTTAGTCACAAAGAAATAGCTACCCTTGGGACAGAGAATCAAACTTCAGCCATATCTTTAATTTTACATAAAATGCCGTATCACATGATTTCATCACATGCTTTCTTACCTGTATATATTTTTGCTTGGTGCTTATACTACATTTTTAAAACCTTTTCAAAGCAAAACTTTCCATTTAATATGGAGAAATAGATTATAGTTTAAAAGTAAAGTATTTTTATATATAAAACCAAATTGTCTGGATTGTATTTCATTAAAATTTAAATAAGTACAAAACAAGACTCTTCATGCTTTAGGCTATTTGAGTTTAGATAATTATAAAAAAGAGTCTACAAGCTGGAAATATAAATACTTCCAAAAGTGATATAATGCCAACCAGGATAGCTCTTGTCATGTTGCACTTTTGTCTGTGTGTGAATAGGTAGCGTGTAGCACAGTGCCTGTCCAGAGCGATCATTTGTTAAATGCTGCTGGGATACAGATATGTGTAAGGAAAAAAAAGATAAAAGAGGTGATGCAATGATGTAATGAGGATCTTGATTTAGACTGCAGGGTCAGTAAAGGCTTCTGAAAGACAATATGTGTGATATTTTATGTTACTGATTTATGGATATGATGATAAATTATGGCTATTACCTTGCCTGTTATGTGTTGAAATTACTTTTCAGTTTGTGTTGTGTTTTTTACTTTGTCTGCACTGTTTTTGCTATAGAGGAAAAAAGACAACTTTAGATTTAATGAGTCAAATCTGTCAAATTTTTCCCTATGGATTTTGGGTTTCTTGGCATATTTAGGTTTTTACCAAGAAGATGCTAGTTATTTGGACCTTATCCAGTAACTAATTCTCAAACAAAGACTATTCCTTCTCTGAGCACTGGTGGTCCATCTTAACACTTGTTCTGGCGTTTCTAGGGACATGAGAGCATATTGAAGGAGCAGGGGAAGGCAAACATCAACTGTGAGCAAGGTGACAAATTCTCTCAACCGTGGGCGAATATGTACGAGTAGAAGATAATGCATAATTGTGTTCATGGATTTTAGGTTCCGGAGAATTGGGTGAGGCTGTGGGAAACTACGAGGCTGCGGGAAACTACAGAGAACATTCTCCCCCAAAGCTCCCTGTGGGCGGCACTGGACATCTTGCTAATACTGTCTGATTCTGAAATTTGGGACAATCCCACTTAATTTACGTTGATTATAGAAGCTCAAATGTTGCTGACTGCTTGGCTGCTAGTTAACATCCTAATTATCAGTTAACACCTTAGGAAGGATTTGTACATGGTCAACTGGGAGTGAGACCCAGAAGGAAAGATAGCCTCCCATCTGCTTATACATCTCACAACTTTTACTCAATTTATCCTCATATATTTTGCCCTGGAGGGCAGTTATAGTATATTTTCATATTATAAATATGGAAACTCTAAAAAAGAACAGAGAAAGTGACTTGTCTCAGGTCATAGAGCTAATTAAAGGGAGAGCTGCATCTGGGCCCTTTGTCCCTGACTCCGGGAAGCTTGGGGTTTCCAATTCTGAGACTGAAAGGGATGCCAGCAAACTCAAACCACACCGAGTACGGCCAAGAGATCTTTATTGGAGAGGTTGAGGTCAGGTCGCTCAGGTGAGAGAGAGAGAGAGAGAGAGACAGCTGTTGGGTGGAGTAATTTATAGCCCCCAGGGCTATATGGGCACTGATGATTGGATGGGGGGCGGGCCTGAAGGGAGGAGTAGGAGGTGCCTTCTTTTATTGGGTCTCATTTGGCGGGCGGACGTAGTGCTGGGTGAAGAAGAACCCGGAACCAGCGCCATCTTTTGGCGCCTTGCGTCACCTAACAGAGACAGCCTCACAAAGTGGAAGAAATTCAGTCATGCAACCATACTCGCTTGCTTCTTCACCTGGTAAGTACTCTCTGCAAAGAAATCTGAGCTGTGAAAATATCTAAATCAGCTTCAAGCATGGGAATGACTCAGCAGTATACAAGCTAGTAAGAGACATTAAAAGCATCATTAATTGGTTTAAAATTTTGAAAGCTCACCGTAACACTGGCACTTTCAAATATGGTTTTATTAGTCCAGGCCTTTTGGCTATCTATACCAACAAAAATTGATTCTTTTTTTAAGCTCATTCACAGAAATCTTTTTTCAAGTGCTTGAATTTCTATAGGAGACAAAAGGTCACATTCTTATTCATAACCAAATTCGAAGAGAGTTAGAACTAACCTGTACTGGCGAAGATATCCCTAACTCTGATAATACATTTTCCCTTCTGGAAAAGAAATAGAAGCACATACAAAATTTATTTTCTCTACAAAAATTATTCCCCACCCCTGTGGCTTTCCCCAGGGTGAATGTAATATTCTAGTTAAAATATCATCTGAACAGTTTGAAAATCTAAAACAAAAATTAATGTAAAACCAATATGTGTTCGATGTAGATGCAGGGGAGGGAAAATGTCTTCTTTGTCATCTTAGGTTCATTGGCTGCGGCTCCTGTAGCAAAAGATAGATTAACAAGACAAAAGCATACACATTTATTTAATATAAGCTTTACGTGACATGGCAGTTTTCGTAAAAAAAAAAAATGAAGCCCCAAAGAAGCAGTGAAACCTGGATGTTTTTATATGAGATTTGATGGAGGGTGGACAGCTGTGGAGAAATATAACAGGACAAAGGGCGTTGAGCAGAGTATTAAAAAGTGGGGGAAATTTAGCAAGGCCTGTTCATTCAGCTTTCTTTCTGTGTGCCTTTATCTTCAGAGATTAAGAGGTTCTTTTCCTCCGGGTTAGGAAGGGCACCTCTCACAGGAGGGTTTTAAGACCTGCTTCACGGGAAGGTCAGAAAATGCTTCCTAGGTTTTATGACCTGCTCTGAGAAAGAAGAGCAAGAAAGGTCAGCAGGACATCCTTGCTTCTGTTGTTTTCTCAAATTCCTTCAGCTTAAAATATTCACTATGTCAAGATGCCACATTTTGCAGTAGTATGTCCTGAACCTCATCATAGAAAACCTGAAAAACAGTAGGCTGGGTGGATTACAGGCTCACACCTGTAATCCCAGCATTTTGGCAGGCTGAGGTGGGCAGATCACTTGAAGTCAGGAGTTTACCAGCCTGGCCAACATGGCGAAACCTGTGTCTACTAAAAGTACAAAAATTAGCCGGCGTGGTAATGGACTCCTGCAATCCCAGCTACTCGGGAGGCTGAGGCACTAGAATCGCTTGAAGCCAGGAGGCAGAGTTTACAGTGCGCTGAGATCGCGCCACTGCACTCTGGTCAGAGCGACAAAGTGAGACGCTGTCTCAAAAAAAGAAAATAAAAGAAAAGAAAACTTGAAAAATATCAAAAATCACCCAATCTACAATCTGAAGAGAATTATTATTGCAATGTAGTGATTTTACATACACACACACACACATACATCCTCCACACACATATGCTGATAAGTGATTAAAGCCTTATTGTATGTACTACACAGGATGGCGTGAGAGTGCATATGTGGTGTTATTTCTCACCTTTCAGGCCAATGGCAGATATTTAGTGGCTACAGCTTTCTTTCCTGCTGAGCGCAGATGTTATTTCAGAATAACCTTCAATGCAGCACTCCACATAGCCACTACCAAAAAATTTCAAAAGCTTTCCCTCATGTATATTGTTTTGTATCTTGACTTTTTTCTCCACTATTTTTTTCTGGTATGCATTTTCCCAGATAATTAAGAATGGTTTGAAATTATAAAACTGTATAATTTTCCTATAAATATAGAAAACTCTAACCCTTAGTGTTGGGTGTGTGTTTTTCTATAAATTTTGCTGTTATAAATAAAGCTGTTGTCCACATCTTCATACTTAAATTTTGGCTGAAACTCTTATTATTTCCTAGGGAAGTTTTGCTAGTCTCACTGGGCCAAGAATTGAAAATATTTTCATAACTTTTACTTTATTTAACCAAGTTATTTTTCATAAAAATTAGACCAATTTCATGAGAAAATGTAAGAAACCTGGTCCTAATGAGTTTTTACCAACACAAAATATTAACACATTTCAAGTCTTTGTTAGTTTTCTAATGGGGAAAAAGATACACAGTTTAAATTTGCAATTCTTTTTCTATTAATAAGGTAAATTATCGGTTTATATTTTAGCTTACATTTCTACTGGGATGCTAGAGTTTTATTCATTGATTTGTATAGATTATTTGTATATTATAAATATAAATGCTTTGTGGATGCTGTTATTTCTCAGTTTTAATTTAGCTTATGGTGTCTACTAACATATGGATGGTTTCAATTTTTCTGTAGTCAAATCTGTATACCTTTTATTTTGTGATTCCTTTTATTTATTTGTTTATTTATGTTATTATGTTATATTATGAATGGGGAATGTTCTTCCCCATCCAGAAAGAAGAAAAATATTTACCTAAATTTCCTTCCAGCATTCTTCCGGTTTTAAGAAGAATGAAACAGATAATAACAAAATATGGTTAAAGAAAGCCATGTCTATACCTTGTAAAATTTGTAATAGGCCAGGCAAGAGAGAAAGTAGCTTCCTATGAAAGATGCTTTAACTAAACTGAAAAATTCTGGCTTCAAAATGGCAATCTTCTCACTCATCTTTACAGTGCTATAGATATAGGCCCTGAAGGCCCTTTGTTTTTTATTCCCTCTTCATTAGTGAAAACTATCGTGTCACAGTTCTTAGCTATCATATTCATTACTGATTAATATTGCAAAGGATCTAATAACCTGTTAGCGCAGAGTCCAATAGGAATGGTGCCTGAAACGTGTACTCGGGGACAAAGGGCAGAAAGAGGAGCAAATGCTGCAGGCTGGGAAGCAACAAAGGTAAATGCTGCTTGGTTCACAGCTGCTTGGACCTGACACTACCAGGACAGTTGCCAGGATCCATAACGATTTAGTGCAGTTCTTACTCCTACTTCAGAGCATATGTGAACAGACTATTAGAAGTCCTTTTGATTCTTTTTTTTGTTTGTTTTTGAAACAGAGTTTCGCTCTTGTCACCCAGGCTGGAGTGCAAAGGCATGATCTCGGCTCACTGCAACCTCTGCCTCCCGAGTTCAAGCGATTCTCCCATCTCAGCCTTCCGAGTAGCTGGGATTACAGGCGTCTGCCACCACGCACAGCTAATTTTTGTATTTTTAGTAGAGATGGTGTTTCGCCATGTTAGGCTGGTCTCAGACTCCTGACCTCAGGTGATCCGCCTGCCTCGGCCTCTTAAAGCGCTAGGATTACAGCCGTGAGCCACTTCTCGTAGCCAGAAGTCCCTTTGATTCTATCATCGAACTTTAAATATCACTTACTTCTTTACTGTTTGATCAGTGACAGGCTAAGATACTTTTGTTATCCTGTCCCCCACATGAAAGCTTTATTTTGTGGGAGTAAAACTTGCTGACTTGTGCTTTCCATACTAGAAAGTGCACCTGTTTCACAGTAATAAAAATGTTAATAATAGCTGCCATTTATTAAGCACCTGTTTGTTGATTATTTAATCTTAATCACCCCATGTGATAGATATTATTATCCTGATTTTTTAGATAAATTCTAATTCTCAGAGAGGTAAAAACACAATCTGTCCAAGGGCACATACCATTTCATAAGATATTTCTGGAGTGACTTCTCAGCGCCAGCGCTGTTTTAAGGGCATTATCTCATTTAATGAGCACACTGATCGTCTCAGGCCATTTCAGGAATGGAGAAACAGAGGCTTAGGAAGGATAAGTATGTTACTCTAGGTCACACACAGCTAGAAGGTGGTAGAACTGGATTTAAACCCAGGCGCACAAACTCCAAAAGCCTCTTCCCTGCCTTACTAATTGCTGTGTTAACCTGTAAGTAGCAGAGGTGAAATTCAAAACCAGCTCTGACTGATTCAAACAGGAGAGGCCCCCAGATGTGGTGACTAAGCAGTGATGTTTTGTAATCACTTGCGAGATATTTCACATCACTTGAATAATTAAAGCTGATCATTACAGCATGAAAGTTTATGATCTCGTACTTTAAAGATCCTTAGAATGTATTGAAATTTTCCTGTGTCATTTTACTTCATTCTAATGTATCTTCTTAATGTGGAAAAGGTGGAATAATTCCTGAATTTTGTACACTAGGAATCCAGAAAGAGAGCAGAGCAGAGAGGGCTTATCTATGCTCCACCATGTTAGAGTTTCACCAATGGTTGGTGGTTCGAATCAGCTAGAGCTGTGGTTCTCAAACTGTGGTCTCCAAATCACCTGGAAACTTAGAAAGGCAAATTGTCCAGTCCCACCACAGATCTACTGAATCAGAGACTCTAACAGTGGGGCTCAGTCATCTATGTTTTAATGAGCCCTCCAGCTGACTTTGATGCATGCTAAAATTTGAGAGCCAATGATCTAGAAGCGTCTTCACTCACATATGCATTATAGCTAGGGTGACTCAGAAGGAGGGGTCAGCTAGGGCTGTCAAGCAGAACACCTGTGCATGATCTCTTTATGTGGCTTAGGCTCCTCACAGCACGCACCTGGGATGCCAAAGGGAGTTTCTCGAAAGAAAGCATCCAAAGAGCAAGAATTTGAGAAACAGGTGGAAATTGCATGGCCTTTTCCAACCTAGCCTCGGAAGTCACCCAGCATCATTTTCACTCTATTCTCTTGTTGAAGCAGTTACAAGCCTGCCCAAATTCATGAGGTGGAGACAAAGACCCCACCTCTGGACAGAAGTGCCAAAGAATTTAGAGTCATGTTTTAAAATCTTGAGAATCTGGCCTCTGGCCAGTCTCCCAGATGCAGACTCTGCTTATAGGCTCCCTCAAAGACTCATTGTATTTGGCATCGGGCTCAGACCCTAGACCCACAGGAATGTGATGTGAATAGTTAATATCGAATAGGTTGTGGTGGAACATAGGTTGAGAACCATTTCTCTTAACTATTCCACTGTACTTCTCTTAAGAGGATGTTTTGAGAGCCTACTGATACATGTGATTAAAAAATATATAACATATAATACAGAACAGTACATAGAATGTGATTTCAGGGAGTTATTACTGTGTAGAGTTTTAAAATTTAATATTTGAACCTTTCTCTATATTCCATAACATTTATATATTTAGTTTCATGTAATGTTCATTCTCCACTTCTCTGTATGTAACACACCGTAACTCAGCATAAGACTCTGATGAATCATAGAAGACATGACATAGAGAAGCCATTATCCTGGATATCTTTGAATACCATATTTCTTATAAACAATTTCCACTCAGAGCCTTAGGAGGCAATGGTTACTGGGAATAGTCTGGGATAATAGAGGCTAGTGACCTCTTGACATGATCATTTAAGCTTAGATGAAAAAAGCAACTCAAGTGCTTTAAAGTCACACTTCCTAACTTCTAAGTAGCAATTTGAATTCATCTTCTCTAGGAATGATACATGAATTTTCAGGTGTTCAGATTTCATGCCTATTCTCAGTTTAATTTAACAATACAGTCTAAATGAGAAGGTTTAAGAAAGTGTACTAAGGGTTCATTCCATGTACAGAAGTTAACCTAGAGCTTTGTTTTGATAAAGAAATGAAACTTTAATATTATGCTTTTTATTATTTAGTCAACTGTTATATTAACCTTTTAAAAAAATTTCTAGTAAGTGGCACTTGGAGTTCAAACCAAGCACTGGTAGATCATCCCTTTGGCTTCTATGTTAGGATGTTCTTGTATTGCTGTCAAGAAATACCTGAGATTGGATAATTTATAAAGAAGAGAGGTTTAGGCAGGGCGCGGTGGCTCACGCCTGTAATCCCAGCACTTTGGGAGGCCAAGGCAGGCAGATCACAAGGCCAAGAGTTTGAGACCAGTCTGGCCAACATAGGGAAACCCCGTCTCTACTAAAAATACAAAAAATTAGCTGGGTGTGGTGGTATGTGCCTGTAATCCCAGCTACTCAGGAGGCTGAGGCAGAATTGTGTGAACCCAGGAGGCAGAAGTTGCAGTGAGCTGAGATCACGCCATTGCACTCCAGCCAGGGCGACAGTGCAAGACTCCATCTCAAAAAAAAAAGAAGAGAGATTTAATTGGCTCACAGTTCCGTAGGCTGTCCAGAAGCTTTCACTCATGGTAGAGGTGAAGGGGAGAGCCTTACTCCCCTCTATCACATGGTGAGAGCAGGAGCAAGAGAGAGAGAGAAGACAGAGGTCCTAGACTTTTAAACAACCACATCTCGTGTCAACTAATTGAATGAGAACTAACTCATCAACAAGGGGATGGCGCTAAACCATTCATAAGGGATCCACTTCCGTGATCCAATACCTCCCGCCAGGCCCCACCTCCAACATTGGGAGTCATATTCCAACATGAGATTTGGGTTAAGAATTAGTGTGAATCTCACATCTCAGGTTTTTCTTTTTTCTTTTATTACTATACTTTAAGTTTTAGGGTACATGTGCGCAATGTGGAGGTTTGTTACATATGTATACATGTGCCATTAGGTATATCTCCTAATGCTATCCCTCCCCCCTCCCGCCACCCCACAACAGTCCCTGGAGTGTGATGTTCCCCTTCCTGTGTCCACGTGTTCTCATTGTTCAATTCCCACCTATGAGTGAGAACATGCGGTGTTTGATTTTTTTGTCCTTGCGATAGTTTACTGAGAATGATGTTTTCCAGTTTCATCCATGTCCCTACAAAGGACATGAACTCATCATTTTTTATGGCTGCATAGTATTCCATGGTGTATATGTGCCACATTTTCTTAATCCAGTCTATCGTTGTTGGACATTTGGGTTGGTTCCAAGTCTTTGCTATTGTGAACAGTGCCGCAATAAACATACGTATGCATGTGTCTTTATAACAGCATGATTTATAATCCTTTGGGTATATACCCAGTAATGGGATGGCTGGGTCAAATGGTATTTCTAGTTCTAGATCCCTGAGGAATCGCCACACTGACTTCCACAATGGTTGAACTAGTTTACAGTCCCACCAACAGTGTAAAAGTGTTCCTATTTCTCCACATCCTCTCCAGCACCTGTTGTTTCCTGACTTTTTAATGATGGCCATTCTAACTGGTGTGAGATGGTATCTCATTGTGGTTTGATTTGCATTTCTCTGATGGCCAGCGATGATGAGCATTTTTTCATGTGTTTTTTGGCTGCATAAATGTCTTCTTTTGAGAAGTGTCTGTTCATGCCCTTCGCCCACTTTTTGATGGGGTTGTTTGTTTTTTTCTTGTAAATTTGTTTGAGTTCATTGTAGATTCTGGATATTAGCCCTTTGTCAGATGAGTAGATTGTGAAAATTTTCTCCCATTCTGTAGGTTGCCTTTTCACTCTGATGATAGTTTCTTTTGCTGTGCAGAAGCTCTGTAGTTTAATTGGATCCCATTTGTCAATTTTGGCTTTTGTTGCCATTGCTTTTGGTGTTTTAGACGTGAAGTCCTTGCCCATGCCTATGTCCTGAATAGTAATGCCTAGGTTTTCTTCTAGGGTTTTTATGGTTTTAGGTCTAACATGTAAGTCTTTAATCCATCTTGAATTAATTTTTGTATAAGGTGTAAGGAAGGGATCCAGTTTCAGCTTTCTACATATGGCTAGCCAGTTTTCCCAGCACCATTTATTAAATAGGGAATTCTTTCCCCATTGCTTGTTTTTGTCAGGTTTGTCAAAGATCAGATAGTTGTAGATATGCGGCATTATTTCTGAGGGCTCTGTTCTGTTCCATTGATCTATATCTCTGTTTTAGTACCAGTACCATGCTGTTTTGGTTACTGTAGCCTTGTAGTATAGTTTGAAGTCAGGTAGCGTGATGCCTCCAGCTTTGTTCTTTTGTTTTAGGATTGACTTGGCGATGCGGGCTCTTTTTTGTTCCATATGAACTTTAAAGTAGTTTTTTCCAATTCTGTGAAGAAAGTCATTGGTAGCTTGATGGGGATGGCATTGAATCTATAAATTACCTTGGGCAGTATGGCTATTTTCACGATATTGATTCTTCCAAACCATGAGCATGGAATGTTCTATTTGTTTGTATCCTCTTTTATTTCATTGAGCAGTGGTTTGTAGTTCTCCTTGAAGAGGTCCTTCATGTCCCTTGTAAGTTGGATTCCTATGTATTTTGTTCTCTTTGAAGCAATTGTGAATGGGAGTTCACTCATGATTTAGCTCTCTGTTTGTCTGTTATTGGTGTATAAGAAAGCTTGTGATTTTTGTACATTGATTTTGTATCCTGAGACTTTGCTGAAGTTGCTTATCAGCTTAAGGAAATTTTGAGCTGAGACAATGGGGTTTTCTAGATATACAATCATGTCATCTGCAAACGGGGACAATTTGACTTCCTCTTTTCCTAATTGAATACCCTTTATTTCCTTCTCCTGCCTAATTGCCCTGGCCAGAACTTCCAACACTATGTTGAATAAGAGTAGTGAGAGAGGGCATCCCTGTCTTGTGCCAGTTTTCAAAGGGAATGCTTCCAGTTTTTGCCCATTCATATTGGCTGTGGGTTTGTCATAGATAGCTCTTATTATTTTGAGATATGTCCCATCAATACCTAATTTATTGAGAGTTTTTAGTGGGAAGCATTGTTGAATTTTATCAAAGGCCTTTTCTGCATCTATTGAGATAATCATGTGGTTTTTGTCTTTGGTTCTGTTTACATGCTGGATTACATTTATAGATTTGTGTATGTTGAACCAGCCTTGCATCCTGGGGATGAAGCCCACTTGATCAGCTTTTTGATGTGCTGCTGGATTCGGTTTGTCAGTATTTTATTGAGGATTTTTGCATGAATGTTCATCAAAGATATTGGTCTACAATTCTCTTTTTTGTTTGTGTCTCTGCCAGACTTTGGTATCAGGATGATGCTGGCCTCATAAAATGAGTTGGGGAGGATTCCCTCTTTTTCTATTGATTGGAATAGTTTCAGAAGGAATGGTACCAGTTCCTCCTTGTACCTCTGGTAGAATTCGGCTGTGAATCCATCTGGTCCTGGACTCTTTTTGATTGGTAAGCTATTGATTATTGCCACAATTTCAGAGCCTGTTATTGGTCTATTCAGAGATTCAACTTCTTCCTGGTTTAGTCTTGGGAGGGTGTATGTGTCTAGGAATTTATCCATTTCTTCTAGATTTTCTAGTTTATTTGTGTAGAGGCGTTTGTAGTATTCTCTGATGGTAGTTTGTATTTCTGTGGGATTGGTGGTGATATCCCCTTTATCATTTTTTATTGCGTCTATTTGATTCTTCTTTATTAGTCTTGCTAGCAGTCTATCAATTTTGTTGATCTTTTCAAAAAACCAGCTCCTGGATTCATTGATTTTTTGAAAGGTTTTTTGTGTCTCTGTTTCCTTCAGTTCTGCTCTGATTTTAGTTATTTCTTGCCTTCTGCTAGCTTTTGAATGTGTTTGCTCTTGCTTTTCTAGTTCTTTTAATTGTGGTGTTAATGTGTCAATTTTGGATCTTTCCTGCTTTCTCTTGTGGGCATTTAGTGCTATAAATTTTCCTCTACACACTGCTTTGAACGTGTCCCAGAGATTCTGGTATGTTGTGTCTTTGTTCTCGTTGGTTTCAAAGAACATCTTTATTTCTGCCTTCATTTCGTTATGTACCCAGTAGTCATTCAGGAGGAGGTTGTTCAGTTTCCATGTAGTTGAGCGGTTTTGAGTGAGTTTCTTAATCCTGAGTTCTAGTTTGTTTGTACTATGGTCTGAGAGGCAGTTTGTTATAATTTCTGTTCTTTTACATTTGCTGAGGAGTGCTTTACTTCCAACTATGTGGTCAATTTTGGAATAGGTGTGGTGTGGTGCTGAAGAAATGTATATTCTGTTGATTTGTGGTGGAGAGTTCTGTAGATGTCTATTAGGTCTGCTTGGTGCAGAGCTGAGTTCAATTCCTGGGTATCCTTGTTAACTTTCTGTCTCGTTGATGTGTCTAATGTTGACAGTGGGGTATTAAAGTCTCCCATTATTATTGTGTGGGAGTCTAAGTCTCTTCGTAGGTCACTCAGGACTTGCTTCATGAATCTGGTTGCTCCTGTATTGGGTGCATATATATTTAGGATAGTTAACTCTTCTTGTTGAATTGATCCCTTTATCATTATGTAATGGCCTTCTTTGTTTCTTTTGATCTTTGTTGGTTTAAAGTCTATTTTATCTGAGACTAGGATTGCAACCCCTGCCTTTTTTTGTTTTCCATTTGCTTGGCAGATCTTCCTCCATCCTTTTATTTTGAGCCTATGTGTGTCTCTGCATGTGAGATGGGTTTCCTGAATACAGCACACTGATGGGTCTTGACTCTTTATCCAGTTTGCCAGTCTGCGTCTTTTAATTCGAGCATTTAGTCCATTTACATGTAAAGTTAATATTGTTATGTGAGAATTTGATCCTGGCATTATGATGTAAGCTGGTTATTTTGCTCGTTAGTTGAGGCAGTTTCTTCCTAGCCTCGATGGTCTTTACGATTTGGCGTGATTTTGCAGTGGCTGGTACCAGTTGTTCTTTTCCATGTTTAGTGCTTCCTTAGGAGCTCTTGTAGGGCAGGCCTGGTCGTGACAGAATCACTCAGCATTTGCTTGTCTGTAAAGGATTTTATTTCTCCTTCATTTATGAAGCTTAGTTTGGCTGGATATGAAATTTTGGGTTGAAAATTCTTTTCTTTAAGAAAGTTGAATGTTGGCCCCCACTCTCTTCTGCCTTGTAGAGTTTCTGCCGAGAGATCCGCTGTTAGTCTGGTGGGCTTCCCTTTGTGGGTAACCCGACCTTTCTCTCTGGCTGCTCTTAACATTTTTTCCTTCATTTCAACTTTGGTGAATCTGACAATTATGTGTCTTGGAGTTGCTCTTCTCGAGCAGTATCTTTGTAGCGTTCTCTGTATTTACTGAATCTGAATGTTGGCCTGCCTTGCTGGATTGGGGAATTTCTCCTAGATAATATCCTGCAGAGTGTTTTCCAACTTGGTTCCATTCTCCCCGTCACTTTCAGGTACACCAATCAGACGTAGATTTGGTCTTTTCACATAGTCCCATATTTCTTGGAGGCTTTGTTCGTTACTTTTTATTCTTTTTTCTCTAAACTTCCCTTCTCACTTCATTTCATGCATTTTGTCTTCCATCACTGATACCCGTTCTTCCAGTTGATCGCATCGGCTCCTGAGGCTTGTGCATTTGTCACATAGTTCTCGTGCCTTGGTTTTCAGCTCCATCAGCTCCTTTAAGGACTTCTCTGCATTGGCTATTCCAGTTATCCATTCGTCTAATTTTTTTTCAAAGTTTCTAACTTCTTTGCCATTGGTTTGAATTTCCTCCTGTAGCTCGGAGTAGTTTGATCGTCTGAAGCCTTCTTCTCTCAACTCGTCAAAGTCATTCTCCGTCCAGCTTTGTTCCGTTGCTGGTGAGGAACTGTGTTCCTTTGGAGGAGAAGAGGCGTTCTGCTTTTTAGAATTTCCAGTTTTTCTGCTCTGTTTTTTTCCCATCTTTGTGGTTTTATCTACTTTTGGTCTTTGATGATGGTGATGTACAGATGGGTTTTTGGTGTGGATGTCCTTTCTGTTTGTTCGTTTTCCTTCTAACAGACAGTACCCTCAGCTGCAGGTCTGTTGGAGTTTTTGCTAGAGGTCCACTCCCGACCCTGTTTGCCTGGGTCTCAGCAGCGGAGGCTGCAGAACAGCAGATTTTCGTGAACCGTGAATGCTGCTGCCTGATCATTCCTCTGGAAGTTTTGTCTCAGAGGAGTATCCGGCCATGTGAGGTGTCAGTTTGCCCCTACTCGGGGGTGCCTCCCAGTTAGGCTGCTCAGGGGTCAGGGGTCAGGGACCCACTTGAGGAGGCAGTCTGCCCGTTCTCAGATCTCCAGCTGCGTGCTGGGAGAACCACTACTCTTTTCAAAGCTGTCAGACAGGGACATTTAAGTCTGCAGAGGTTCCTGCTGTCTTTTTGTTTGTCTGTGCCCTGCCTCCAGAGGTGGAGCCTACAGAGGCAGGCAGGCCTCTTTGAGCTGTAGTGGGCTCCACCCAGTTCGAGCTTCCTGGTTGCTTTGTTTACCTATGCAAGCCTGGGCAATGGGGGGCGCCCCTCCCCTAGCCTGGCTGCCACCTTGCAGTTTGATCTCAGACTGCTATGCTAGCAATCAGGGAGACTCCGTGGGCATAGGACCCTCTGAGCCAGGTGCGGGATGCCAAGATGGCCGAATAGGAACAGCTCCGGTCTACAGCTACCAGCGTGAGCGACACAGAAGATGGGTGATTTCTGCATTTCCATCTGAGGTACTGGGTTCATCTCACTAGGGAGCGCCAGACAGTGGGTGCAGGACAGTGGGTGCAGCACACTGCGCACGGGCCGAAGCAGGGCGAGGCATTGCCTCACTCAGGAAGTGCAAGGGGTCAGGGAGTTCCCTTTCCTAGTCAAAGAAAGGGGTGACAGATGGCACCTGGAAAATCAGGTCACTCCCACCCTAATACTGTGCTTTTCCGATGGGCTTAAAAAAATGGCACATCAGGAGATTACATCTCAGGTTTTAACACGGTTACATTGCATGCCTAGCGAAAGAGAGCATGGAGTGGCATTGGAAAGTAAAACATTTTAAAATATTTTAATTCCAGGTACTTTACATTGCCACCATCATGGCACGGGAATTTTTAGAGAGGCTGAATCTGTTTGCTCTCTCGATAAACCCCCACTCTTCCACTTTTAGTGTGACCTCAGGGAACTGGGATCTTTCTGTTTTTATGCTCTGCCATCCTTAGTAGACTGGCTCACCTTTAGGCTTGTTTTCGTTTGGGTCATAAGATAGCTATGGTAGTTCCAGGCATCACACCCAGAAAACACTAATAGGAGAGGGTATAGGGCATCTTTTCCTGTGTCATTGTGTTTTTCAAATCAGTGAAGAAGACTCTCCAGCAGACTTCAGTCTTATATCTCATTGCTCAGAATTGTACACATGCCCATTTCTTTTTTTTTTTTCTAAAAAAAAGGGGAGAGGATACATGTGCAGAGTGTGCTGGTTTGTTACATAGGTATACATGTGCCATAGTGGTTTGCTACACTTACTGACCCATCCTCTAAGTTCCCTCCCATCACTCCCCAACCCCCAGCAGGCCCTGGTGTGTGTTGTTCCCTTCTCTGTGTCCATGTGTTCTCAGTGTTAAACTCCTACTTATGAGTGAGAATATATGGTGTTTGGTTTGGTTTTCTGTTCCTGTGTTAGTTTGCTGAGGATGATGGCTTCCAGCTTCATCCATGTCCCTGCAAAGGATATAATCTCATTCCTTTTTATTGCTGAATAATATTCCATGGTGTATATGTACTACATTTTGTTTATGAGGTCTATCATTGATGGGCATTTGGGTTGGTTCCATGTCTTTGCTATTGTAAATAGTGCTGCAATAAACATACGTGTGCAGCACATGCCCATTTCTAAGATAGTCACGGCAAGGGATTGCCGTGATTGGTATAGGCTAATCAGCATTACTACTCAGCTAGGAATCGGAATATTTTTCCTATGCACTTGACCGCAGAGGTAGGGTAGACAAGTGAAACAAACAAAGCAGTGATCTTCCAGGATGGAAAAAAGTTTAGAAGGAGTGAATTTGGGATGGATAACGAATAGCGCTTGCTATACCAATGGCAGTGATTCCAAAACATGAACAAATGATGTACCTCCTATACAATGGCATGCATTTTGCAGAACATCATCGACATTGTTATATCATTATACAATAATTTTTCAAGTAAAAAAATTTGATGTTTATGTCTGTCTCTACATGTCAAAAGCAATAAACAAAATTTGGGTGAGATCATATTTCTGAGTTTTTTTCACTTTATTTCTTTACTTACTATTTTGTTATATGCCAGTGATTGGTGGTAGATAACTGGCTATGGCTATCAAATACTGTTTAAGTATAGGAAATAAATTCTATCTATAGATTGACTTTTTTTTTCATGATTTTAGCATGATTTTTAAACGTCCTTGGTATTATGGAGCGATACAGGCCCGTTGCATTTCAGTAGTAGTAACTACCAAGTTGAATTATTTACAAATATTACCTCGTATCTACAATTTCTGCTTGTTTTTCTTAGTATGATTTTTAGACATACTCAACATTTAATTTGGTTGAAGGGTTAGAATACGAGGGTGTATATTGGGACATTTGCATTTAAAACATTTGGGATCAGAAAGCCTTACCTTAAAAGCAAGAACAAAATAAAGAAAAAATCCCTCAGACAAATAAAAGCAAAGGTTCTGACCAGACATGGTGGCTTGTGCCTGTAATTCCAGCACTTTGGGAGGCCAAGGCAGGTGGATCACTTGAGGTCAGGAGTTAGAGACCAGCCTGGCCAACATGGAGAAACTCTGTGTTTACTAAAAATACAAAAATTAGCTGGGCGTGGCGGTGTAATCCCAGCTACCCAGGAGGCTGAGGCACGAGAATCACTTGAACCCAGGGGACAGAGGTTGCAGTGAGCTGAGATAGTACCACTGCACTACTGCCTGGGTGACAGAGTGAGACTCTATTTCAAACAAACAAATAAACAAACAAAAACAAACAAAAAACAAAGGTTCCTTCTAAGTGTGGAGTTTCAGAAATCAGTGAATAGAGGTAAGGCTGGCCTCAGCCTTTCCAAATGTACGGCCTGTAGGACGCCTCCTTCTTCACTCACTGGGTAGGAGTGACCTTGCTGAGAATAATTACACATTGGCTAGGAAGAGGCCAGCCTGTCAGGGAACACTGGGGCAACACTTCAGTGTTTCTTCCAGATTTTCAAAAAATAATTCTACATTTGGAAAGTCAGTTTTATTTTTTTTCATTTTCATAATAATGGAAATGAAAAAGCAAGCATCCAAGTGATTTCAACCTTTCATTGGAAGCTGAATGGTTGCTGATTGCTGTAAGCTGAATTCTGTTTTATTTACCTAGTATTACTGTTGTTACTAGGAAACCATGCTTCATCGTTTAGCATTTTGTTGTGGAAAAGAAAATGACCAATTATTGCAAAGCTATCTTGATATGTTATTTAGCCTTTTATGTTTAAAGCCTCTGCATGTTTTTCTGAGTGTTATTTTGTGATGAATTAGGTGACACATATTTAATTTCTATTCAAAATTATTTGTGCTAGCCCTCCCAAAGTTGATTTATAGTTTACATCTTAGCCAATTTATCTTTTATTTTGAAAATGTTTGTGAATCTGTTCCAGAATTGAGGAACTTCTCTAATGAGTCACTGGGTGGTTTAAAGGTCATTGTTATATTGCTCTCTACCTGCTGCTGTGGAGCTATTTGGTGATAAGTCCTAAGTGAACTTCTCTGATGAAAATTGCATGGACCCTAAATCATTCACTGTGTTAAGTGCAAAATTTATCCGTTGTATCTGATTTATGGTGATTTATTATTCTTATAATGCTGCATACCTTTGGGAAACCACTTTACAAGCATGTATTAATTTTCATATCCCTGTTGAAATTTTCTATATTACTGCAGATGAATTTATTTGTTATTTTCCAAAGCTACTCTTCAGAGGATTTGGAGGGTAAAATTATACTGATGCAACAACAATAATTATTGTGATATTTTAGATTTATGTAGTTCTTTCCAAAGAATCATCTCACTTGATTTTATGCTTATAATAACCTTATTAAATATGGTGTAAGATGCTATTCTTTCTGTTCTTACAAGCAACACAATGGATGTTCAGACAAGCTATGCAAAGTTTCCAACATCAGACAGCTGCTAAGTAGGAAAATTGGGACGTGAACTTAGATTTTTTGACTATAAATTAGTGCAGTTCTCTGCATACCTATACAATACTGTTACTGTGATACACACACATAAACACACACATGCGCTTACTTCTCTGTATTCTTTGAATTACGGTGAAAAATGTTTCCTTTTGTAGGGATTTTGCAACAATCCCTTTGTTGCAGGGATTTTATCTGAATATTTATTTTAAATCAGTGACAAGTGAAATAGATTCAGTTCAAATATTTGAGTGCCTACAACATTCCAGGTTCTGTTTTAGGCTCTTATATATACAGTTCATCTCTATTATCTCATTTGGTATTCCTACACGATCTTCCAATTTCCTTCCAATTCTGGCATTAGATAATTATTGAGTGTCTGCCATATGTGAGACACATATTGTTTGCAGAGGCTCTAATTCTTCCAGATGGTGAAATTGGGTTTAATGCCTATTTTGCTTCAAAGTTAGGTGAGCAACACTAAATTTTATAATAATGTAAATGACTTATTTGAAGAATCCTGTTAAAATGTACGGATAGATTTTTTTATATAAGCTTACATTAGCAACTCCTTAATTTATGATTCTTAGTTTCTCTAGTAGGAATTTTATTAATCATTTAAAAATAATTCTGTTTGCAATGGAAGTTGCAGTAGTATTGAACAGTTTTGTGTCAGCCTTTCAATAAAAGTCTGGAATTAGGGCTTGAATTTGGCTATCTAGCTTTCATTTGCCGTATTTATATTGAAAAATGTATTAATCTTGAAAGTGCAAACAGTAGTAATGTCTTTCCCAATGGTTAATGTGATCGTTTGTGATTAAGGCTACTTTTAGGACTCATCGGCATACCTCTGGCTGTGGAAACACACTGAAATCTGACAGATATATTTACAATTTAAATTTAGTTCCTTGTGCTCGGCTACTGAGGCATGAAGAACAGAGTCAGAGATTCAGAACTCTATAGTATGAGGAAAGATAGTAAGTAGTAATGAAAACATTAAAGGGCATTTTTTCAGCAGGAATAATTAGGAGCGGCTCACCATTGGCATAGTGGCCCCATTGGCTATCTGATAAGGGGTGATACTACATTTCTCTGCCAGATCAGGGGTGTGTGTGTGTGTGTGTGTGTGTGTGTGTGTGTGTGTGTGTGTGTGTGTTTAAGGACTGCAACTATTATGAGTTGACCCCTTTAAATAAATCCCCTGGACAATGGCTATCTGCCTATTTACGGCATTGTGGTTGCAGATAGACTAACCTTAACCAAGCAACACACACAGCAAAGGGAGTGATAGACCAAGGCTCTGCTAATCACTGATGCAATATTTTACAAGAAATGGGGCTGAGAAGACTTCAATAAATAGTTACTAAACTTCTGTAATTTATTTAATTTATTTTACACATTTATCTAAGAATCTACTATGTACCAGTTTCTGTATTTGACTTGGGGAAATAATAAACAATAAATGTCTTCTGACCTCAAGCACCTTTTAGTTTGGTGTGGGAAAGACAGACACACAAAATAAAGTATGATATAAATAAATATAATGGAATATTAAAAAATCACTCACCATTACCAAGTCAGGTTATTGCAGAAATGCAAGAAGGATTTAGTCATTGAAAATATTTTAATATAATTCACCATTTTATTAGATTAAAAAAGAAAAAACATATGATCATCTTCATTGATGCCAAAAAGATATTTGACAAAAATTTAACATTTATTCTTGATAAAATATCTTTGTAAAATAGAAATAGATGAACACTTCCTTAACATTATAAAATAAATATATATCAATGTTAACTCCATTATTATGCCTCATTGGAACATTAGAAGCATTCCCATTAAAGGCAAAAATAAACTAAGAATCTTGACTATCAGCATTATAATACATTATTGTTCTGGGTGGTTCTGCCAACACAGTAAGGCAAGAGAAAGCAAATCGGGTGAAGAGGACCCTATGGCAGTTTCCAGTTCCATACCTTAGGTAATGAGCAACTTCCTCTTCCTGTCTCTTGGGATTCACATTCCTGGCACCTGGCCACTCTGCCATGAAGACCCCTGAGCAGGCTGTGGGGAGGCCCACATGGACAAGGCCACAGCCCCAGGAGCTCTCAGCTGATGGCCAGCACCAACTTGCCGGGTATGTGAGTGAGCCATCTTGAACCTGGGCCTTCCAGATACCAATTAAGCAACCCCAAATGATCCTGTGGAGCAAGAATGCCCCGACTCTCCCACCCCCTGCCCCAGTTGCACACCTGTGAGCAAAATTAATGTTTGTTCTGATTTTAAGCCACTAAGTTTTGGAGTGGTTTATTAATGCAGCAGTGGATAATCAGAAGAAAGTTTCACTACCCAGAATTGGGGTCCTGCATAACAAACCCCTAAAAGAGGGGCATTGGTTTGCAACTGGGCTGCAGTCAGAAGCCAAAAAGGTCTTGAGAAAAATGTCAGTAAAATCTTCAAGAGCAGCAAGGAAAGTGTAAGGAGAAGCCAAAGGGCCTGGTAGGATGATGGTGAGAGACCACATTACAGGATGAACATTCTTTTCTAACTGCTTTTAGCCAAGAAAAGAAAATTACTTAGATTAGAGGCTTCACTTCAGTGGCTAAGAGCAGAAATAATGTTGTTTTTTGGGTTTTGAACAAAAATATCCTACCTTCATTTCATTCCTGATTTTGCATAGTAGTTTCTTAGTTTTTCAAAGTAATTTCACATATATGATCCTATTACCTTAAATAGCCCACTGAAGTAAGCAGATCACATAGTGTTGTATGATCCCATTTAAGATCGAGAGGTTTAATGGCAAGCACAAGTCATGCAATTATCTGGGGAAAGAGGCAGTACCAGCCCTGGTTCTCATTTCTCCTGAATCCACGGAGAGTTGTTTCACCAAAGTGACTGGTAATTTTACACTTGCCACAATTTGCACAGGAGAAGTGGGAGTCCCAGGGGCTGGAGAACAAAAGACATAGCTAGGCAGGACCCCATGTGACTGTCTCTCATTATGTCCCTTTCAGGACACACATTCTGGGAGAAGCAGAACATTGTGGTTGCATTGACTTGTTTCTCTTTCCTGTCCTACATCTTTATATGCTAAGTGTAGCTCCAAATAAACGTTTCAGGTTCTGGAGGGTTGGTTTTTCCTTCAAGAACTTCAATATTTGATGAGTTTGCAAACTGAGAAGCAGATAAGAAACATACCCAGCACAAGCTGCTGTTAGATTGCTTTTATACTATTTCCCTAAAATTCATACTTAAAAGTGAATATAGGATAGAATTCACAGGTCCAATTACATATGATGTTCCTTTTGTAAAGAAGTGGAACCTGCTGACTAGAAGGATAGCAACATTTGTGGGTGGGTCTTTAAATAGCTCACCTTTTGCAGGGCACCTGGTTCTTTAAGATAGCTGTCAGAAGACTACAGGCAACTTTTTTCACCACTGAGATGATGCAAATACTGTAATAAATTACACAATATTTTTTACTGATAGTGGAAGATATCAAGAGGTGTGAAATAAGCAAGAGCACGAGGTGACTTCTTACTCTTTGGATAGTTGAGAAACTACAAGACAGTTTCTGAACTACATTAATCTCTTCAGTTTCTTCCTTTACTTTAGGATTGGCGCTGCGTCTCCAGCCCCCTGACTTCCCAGAGCGTCCCTGTTTGAATTTTTTTTTTTTTTTTCAGTAATGGAAAAGAGTATCTGCCTGACCAAACTTTAGTTTGGCTCCTGAACCTTCTCCTAGGCCCTTCTGTGCACTTGCTCGTAAAATACGGTTTTAGCTGAAGACCCTGTTAAGTCAGTTTATCCCTCACCCTCAATATCTAATCAGGTTCTTCAACCTCTATGCTGCCCCAGGTAATGTCTGAGCACTGGGACCTGCCTTTGGCAAGAATCTTGTGAGGTCAGCTAAGCCAGAATTCCCCTTCCTCGTAATGTTTCCTCTTAGTAATTTTCCATCCTCTGACCTCCACCCTGAGGTTTTAGCTATAAATAACCACCCACCCATGTTGTATTCAAAGTTGAACCCAATCTCTGTCCCTCACCTCAAAATCCAATTGCAGTGGTCCTTATACCTATCGTGATGGTCCTAAATAAAGTCTGCCTTACTGTGTTTTAACAAATATTGTGAGCAATTTTTTCTTTAACAGTTAACACTCAAGATCATCTAAGGAGTTTGATTTTAAATCATTTTAAGATCCAATCATGAATCAAGCATGTGGTGGCCTTCAGCCTTAAAGAAGCAGCATTGGATTATCTGAGGCCTAGGTGAGATTCAGTAGAAACAGCCAGGCCTTGTCAGGAAAGTCTATGCACTGTCCATGACCACCATAGATTGCCACCTGAAATTATGGTGCCAATCCTAGAGCACTTTGTAATCAAATGTTCTACAAATATAAGCCATTAACAGAAGTAGGTTTCCATAAGGTGTTCCAAGAAGTCAGACAATATCTAGGTACTCTGGAGCCAATTCTTATGTATGCTAATATTGAAATGAAGATCAAATATGAAGACAATCACCATCAGTAATGTCAATTATATTAAATGAATTAAGTCAGTGCATTTGCTGAAAAAGCAATGAAGGGCAATATGCCACTCTAAGTTTACTTAAGTAGAAAGTCAATAAAATACCTCAATCCCAAGGAAAGTTTGTGAAATAGATTGCAGATTTTGCAGATGAGAAAATGAGATTGAGAAAGCATGCTAGAGACTTTCATTTCTTGCTGCCTCACTGCTGCCTGGGCGTTTTGGATGGACTTACTGCCTGTGTGGCTAGGTTCCCCTTGGCTATAGTTTCTGGGCTAAGGTGAACGCTTGGCTCAGATTTGCTTGCCACTGACCTGGGACTTGAATGGATGATTTGGCTTGAAAAGATGAGCTACCACAATATAATTATTTTTCTCTCTGGACATGGAACCAAGAAATCTAGCAGTGTGCAGACCTGTGTTTATTGCAGCATTATTCACAATAGCCAAGATATGGTAACAACCTAAGTGTCCATCAATGGATGAATGGATAAAGACAGTATTATATAATACACATATATGTATATATATACACATATATATCCATAATAGAATATTATTTGGCTATTAAAAAGAGGGAAATTTTGTCACTTGTGACAACATGGATGAACCTGAAGGACATTTTGGTAAGTGAAATAAGTCAGACACAGAAATACAAATACTGTATGCTTTCACTTATATGTGGAATCTGAAAAGTTTAACTCATATGAGCAGAGAGTAGAAAGGTGGTTATCAGGTGCTGGAAATAGGGGAAATGGAGAGATATTGGTCAAAGGGTACAAACTTCCAATTATAATAAATTAATTTCCATTACTACCCGTGCTGTACCTTAGATTCCCAGTCAGTTCTGGGTCACATTTTTTGAATGCCAGTAAGTTCTGGGAATCTAAGGTACAGCATGGGTGGTGATGGAAATTAATTTAGTTGTAAAAATCATTACACTATGTATACCCTATCAAATTATCATATTGTACACCTTGAATGTATATGATCTTTATTTTTCAGTTACTTTTTTTAATAAAAGAAAAATTACTCAGCAGGAAGTCACTAAATTAAAGATCTGCAGGCCTAGTAAGTAGGCTGCCGTGTATGGTCAGGTTTAAGATGGGTAAATAGAGAAGTTGAACAATAGAGAATCACCAAAGTGGCGAGAGGGGTGGGAATGAGAGAAGTGACTGCTCCCCACAGTTTCCTTGGATTCTGCCTGTCCTTTGACAGGGATGTCTTTCCTTGGTTTTCTATAATACTTTGCTGAATTTACAACAAATTATCTTTCTTAGGAGAGTTTGAGTGATTATTTATAAAAGCCTAAAGTAGAGCAGAGAGCTTATATAACTTGCTGGAGATATAGATAATAATTGGCGCAAAAATCAGGCATGCATGATCTTTAAAATCGCTCCTAGCTCTAAGCTCCATTCTTTTCTCCTGAGGAACTTTTCAATATTTACTAGGAAACTCCTGAAAGATTCAAAGAATGGGTCACATTTTGTGAATGCCAAGCACCATGGCCCTACATTAAAAGGGAGAGCTTGGAGCAACCTTCAAATTAATCCACACAGGCAGCCACCTACTTTGTTAATGAACATTGCTGTGGCATTGGTTTTAAGATAAGACTAATTTCCATCAATGCCTTAAAGAGACATTATAAGTTATCACTTGAAGAGTTAATATTCTCTTTGAAGAGCAGTCTCTATCTTCATTGCAACAACCTGTGCTTTTCCTGGAGAGACCGTGCCTGCAGTTACTATTCCTGTAGAATATCATAGGCTCCTGTGTCACTTTTGTTGTAATGTAATCCAGTTCATGTTTATTCTGTTTTACAATAAATTTGAGGAAACAAGGAGCAGTTGAACAACTAGAACGGATTAAATCCATAAGAGATGTTTCACCTTCAAGAAATTTTTTCTGAAGTGCATTTCTTTAGATTTCTGATGTATTTGAATCAGACATTTGAGAGTACCAAAGGCTCTGTCAGTTATCACCAGGGAATGCATTTAGAAATATTTTTCAATTTGGTGATCACAAAAGAAATTTGACACACATTTAAAAACTGTCAGTTTATCATCTTGTAGTTATCATGGGGGATAAAATACATTGTTACAGTGTTTGCTATAAAAATCAATTTTGTCGTTGTCTTTTGGGTATTGCACATACAAAGACCATATTAAACTAAAGAATTTATGTAATCTTTATAAAGAATTCTGCAGTAAGCCAGATATGTGAATTTGTATGATGTAAATAAAATGTGTGACTATGGGTATAGTTTTGTGGATGAATGATAGAATCATTCTAATATCTTCATTACATCTCACACTTTTCCATCCATTGTTTTGAAGATAGAATAGATGACACCATGATCTGTTGTGTAAGAATGGCTTAGGGATTACAGTGACTACATTTTTCAGTGTGCAAGTTTCTTTTGGGTTGTTTTACAATGTTAAATTAAAATTCAATATATTAAATGTGTATTAGTCTGTTCTCACACTCCTAATAAACACATACCCAAGACTGGGTAATTTATAAAGGAAAGAGGTTTAATTGACTCACAGTTCAGTATGGCTGGGGAGGCCTCAGGAAACTTAAAATCATGGAGGAAGGGGAAGAAAACATTTCCTTCTTCTCGTGGCAGCAGGAAGAGAAGTGAGTGAGTAAAAGGGGGAAAAGCCCCTTATAAAGCCATCAGATCTTGTGAGAATGCACTCACTATGATGAAAACAGTTAAGAGTAACCACTCTCATCATTCAGTTAGCACCCACCAGGCCCCTCCAATAACACATGGGGATTATGGGAACTAGAATTCAAGATGAGATTTGGGTGGGGACACAGCCAAACCATATTAAAATGTAATTTTACTTGGAAAAAAAATCTGAAGTGAAACTTAAGAATTTTTTCTACATCAGATAAATGTTTTTTACTTTTCCTAATAAGTGGCACTGGCGCCTCTGAGATCTCTGTGGCTTTTGGCTCTAGATAGAGGACTAAACATTATCTTCTTCAACCCTCTTACTAAATTCCATGGTGGTGTTTGTTAAAACACATACAAGGGAATAGAGTCATTAGAAGCAGAAAAGAAGGTGGTGTCCTCTGGAGCATCAGCAAGCCAGGCAATTTGGGAGAGGATTTCTGGAAGATTGAAAATGTAATAGATGGGATTGTATTGGAGAAGAAAGCATAATGGAGGGCACTTCATCCCAAACATGAATAGACCTTTAAAGTGGAAAATTATCCCTTCTGGGGAAAAGTGTTTCCTCACTTACAGACTCAAAGCCAGTATGTAGACAGGAGTTGTAAGGAGGAACCCATGAGAATGAGTATTTGAAGGGAAATCTTCAGGAGAGAGGTGTTAGTCTTGCCTCCTCCATCTTTCTTTCCTGCATCACTCTGTCACCAACACACAAACAGAGATCCTGCCCTTGTGTTCACCCTCAGGCTAAACTCAGATAACTGTACTTTAAAGAAATTAATTACTCTGTTGAGGTGCTGTATTGGTATAGACACAGCAGGATCCAGCTGTTATTATTTTGGCTTAATGAGTGAGACTGTGTAGGCTGGCGAGGCATTGGGTATGGTCCAAGTGTACTTGTCTGCTCCATCTCTGAGCACCTTGAGCTTGTTTGCAGCCAGTCCTCCCATTAGGAGAAATAGACCTTTGTACTTACAGAGAAAACCCATCCCAACAGCCTTCATTCACAAATATGAATGTATATCTTAGGATTGCCAGATATTTGAGGAAATAAACAACACAAATAATAATTCTAAAAATCATTTATTTAATATTCACTCAACAAATGTGTATTAAACAGTCAATGTATTCCAGGCACTGTTGTAGGAACTTAGGAAACCTCAGTGGGGAAAACAGACAAAGATCTCTGCTTCATGGAGCTTTGTATTAGTTTGTTTTTACATTGTTATGAAGGAACACTGAAGCCTGGGTAATTTATAAAGAAAAGACATTTAATTGTCTCACGGTTCTGCAGGCTATACCGGAAGTGTGGTGCTGGCATCTGCTTCTGGTGAGGCCTCAGGAAGCTTACCATCATGGTGGAAGTTGAGAGGGAGCCAGCATATCACATGGCGAGAGCAGTGGCGAGAGAGAGGTGGGTGGTGCCATGTACTTTTAGACAACTAGTTCTCTTGAGAACTCACCCACTATCAGGAGGACTGCACCAAGCCATTCGTGAGAGACCCACCCCCATGACTCCCATGACCCCATGACACTCCCACCAGGCCCCACCTCCAGTATTGGGGATTACATTTCAGCCTGAGATTTGGAGAGGATGAACACCGAAACCATATCAAGCTTACATCCCAGCAGGACAGACAGATAATACATAAATAATACACATAGTCATATGTACTTTATGTAATGATAAACATGAAAGTAGAACACAAAGCAGCTGAAAGAGATAAAATATAAAAGCATGCTTTTACATTTTTAAAAAAGGAATAAAAGTATGGGGGGGGCAGCATTAATTACAGCTTAAAATAGAGCAGTCAGGGTAGGCCTAACTGAGAAGATGCCAGTTAAAGGTAGTGCGGGAGTTAGCCAAGGTGGAGGAGCTCTTCAGGAAGGTGGATAGCCAGTGCAAAGACCCTAGCACAGAAATCCGCCTGGTATCTTTAAGACAAGCAAGGGCAGATCACTTCTGGTTAAGCAGAGAACTGAGGCAGAGGAATAGGAGAGGAAGGAGATAGCCAAGGCCAGGCCATGTAAGGATTTGTAGGCCAGTGTAAAGGCTTTGGCTTTTACTGTGAGTGACGTGGGAAGCCCTTGCAGGAAAAGAGGAGTAATATGATCTGATCTCAAATTTCAAAGGATCATTCTGGCTGTTGTCAGGAGGGGCGGGGCAAACGTAGAAGCTGGAGATCAGATGAGAGGCTACTGCTGAAATCCAGGTGAGAGATGATGGTGAATTGGACTACAATGTTAGCAGTGGGGATGTTGAGAGGCACTTGCATTTAGGGTGTATTCTGGAGATGGAGAAGGTAAAACAAACGAAAAAAACCACATGTCCTGCTTAAGATGCCATGGTGACCTATGGGAGGAAGTCCAAGTGCAGTAACCAGAGCAGGTAGCTCAGGTGACAAGGAAATAATGGAAGACTGAGAAAAAAAAAGAACAACAACAAATAATGAGAACTATCCAAGAAATGCAATAAAATCATGGGGGAGAAAAAACCTTTCTGGATATTAAAAAAAGATCATCACTTCAGAATTAAAAACTCACTAGGTGAACTGAAAAAGAGACTGTCTGTTGCTGAGAATTCTAAAAGGTAAATGAAAGAAATATCTTACTGTGTAGAGAAAAAGCACAGAGATAGAAATCGGAAGGAAGCATATCCACTTGGAAGATAAGTTCAGGGAGCTGAACTTGTGAGTAATAGGGCTTCCAAACAGGAGAAAAAATACAGGTGGGGCTGGGGGAGTGTTGCAGGGAAAGCAAAAATTAAGCAAGTTCTAGAAGAAAGTTTCCCTACACTCAAAAAAAGAACAGTGAAAAAGAGACTTGATATTATATATTGAAAGGATTTACAGGGCTCCAACATAGTTAAGTAATTTAAAACGTCACCTACTTGGGCATAACCTTTTTCATCAGAAAACCTTTTAGAGTTTCTAGAGTCAAAGAATAAGTTACTAACCAAGGAAAGAAGACCAGTATCAAATTTCCACTTGCAAGACTGAGAGCTGAAATGAAATCTTTTGAGAGAAATAGAGTGTGATCTAAGGTTTATATATATGGATAAGATATTGTCCGTCAAGGTAAATGCAGAGTATTCTGTTGTCCAGGCTGGAGTGCAGTGGTGCCATCTCGGTTCACCACAACCTCCCCCTCCCAGTTCAAGTGATTCTCCCGCCCCAGCCTCCTGAGTAGCTGGGATTACAGCTGCCTGGCTAATTTTTGTATCTTTAGTAGAGACGGGGTTTCACCATGTTGGCCAGGCTGGTCTTGAACTCCTGACCTCAGGTGATTTGCCTGCCTCAGCCTCCCAAAGTGCTGGGATTATAGGCGTGAGCCACCGTGCCTGGCCTAAAGAAAATTTTTGAGAAGAAAAACAACTAGACATAAAAATAGAATGGCTAACTAGAAAATATTAGTGACACGGTGAAGAAGGTAAATATTTCTCTTCTCAAAAAGAAGAAAGGTCAATTGATTATATATATCAATCTTTCTCAATGGATAATTATAATATTAATGGAAAATGATAATGCAAATGCTAACTTAACCTTAAACCAGAAGAAACTTAAGGAAAAGCTAAGTGACAGCCAATGCTGAAATTCTAACCTATATTGGCAAAACCCAGGAAGAAGTTGAGGGCAGAAGTAAGGGAAGGGGGCTAGAGTTGGGAACAAAGCACTCTGGAGTTTCATTTCTAGAGTTCAGGGAATGTCAGCAATAAAAATATATCAATGGGAATAATAGTTATTAAATTTTATATGTTCATTGCAAATGTATATGACAATTTGAAAAGCATAGGAGAACTTTCAAATTAATGTTGGCAGGGAGAGGAGACGGAATAAAAACAAATTGATCTAGACAACAGAAGTAACAAAGTGGATAAAAGGAAGCAACAAAAGTTATAAATAATAAATATAAATAAGATTGAAAGTAAAATGAACTTAACAGGGCATGGTGGTGGGCACCTGTAATCTTAGCTACTCGAGGCTGAGGCAGGAGAATTGCTGGAACGTGGGAGGCGGAGGTTGCAGTGAGTTGAGATGGCGCCATTGCACTCCAGCCCAGGGGACAACAGCGAGACTCCATCTCAAAAAAAAAAAAAAAAAAAAAGAACTACAGTTGACTCTTGGACAACACGAGTGTGAATGGCGTAAGACTACTTATATGTGGATTTTTTTTTTTAAACCACACAAGCATTGAAAATAGAGTTATTTGTGGGATGCAAAACACCTACATGTAGAGGGCTGACCTTTCACCTATGCAGGCTCTACAGGGCCGACTGCAGGACTTGAGAGTGCGTGGATTTCAATATATGGAGGTCCTGGAACCAATCTCCTGTATATACCAAGGAACAATTTTATATTACTTTTCCAAACAATTGTGAGCAAACTTAATTTACCCACTAAAAGAAGGAGATCAATAAATTGGGATAAAACAGTAAATGCAACAACATGTTGCTTTTAAATGACCCACTGAATCAAAGTGACAAAAGAAGGTCAATTATAAGTCTACGTTTTTAAAAGATGGTGCATTTCTTGTCCTGATAGTGCAGTGTAGACTGCCCTGCCCATTTGTGTGTAACAGAATTCCCTTGCACAGTTCAAGATACACTAACAACAACTTCCATTTGGAGAGAAGGGTTACTAAGTACAGAATCTTCCTTGGGAATTTCTAACACTTAGTCTGATTGGAGGGGACAAGAACTGAACTGATAATTAGCCAGAGTTCTTAGAGTTGAGAAAACAAAGGAGAGTTAAAGCGTCCTATTTTTTGTGGGGATCTACTCTATTAGTGGATTTCACTAATAGAGAAGACTTTACCCTGGGTTCTATCTTCGTAGATTTGTCAATACAATCAAATTCAGATGAAGCCTGGGAATTTGTAGTTTTCATAGGCTCTCTAGCAATTCAGAAATGCAATTGAGTCTTGGCCCAGATACAGCTTGTGTAAGTATTATGTGATACAGGAAATATGGAACAGAACCAGCACCAGCCTGAACCATGTGAGAATCTTGACTATCTCTAAATATGCCCTTTGGTGGAGGAATACACAGTGAATATCTCCCATACATCGGCCTGGCAAGAGCTTCTGAGTGTCTCTGGCCTGGCAGTTGACAATTGCACTAATGTTGGCAGCCTCTAAGGTTAGAAAGTCCCCTTCTGCTTCCTAAAACAAGTAGTCAAAGTAAAGCATGTAATTACTGTTAGCAGGTAGAAAGCCTCTATATAGGATGTTGATTGAATCCATATTTGCTTTCCCAATGGCAAAAAATCTAGGGACAGAAAATGTGTGTTACAAGTTAATTTTGCTGTCTATGTTAGCCAAACGAATGCTGAAATAATTTTCTGTATTTTAGGAACCATTGCTACTTTCCAATAGCTCCTTGACATACTACATAAAATGTGTTTTAATTATGTTTCTTTCCTTGGCCTTTGCCCTTCCAGGCTTCTTACAAAAAGCAGCAAAATCCTCTACAAACACTCAGTGCTATTCTATTTTAAGAAGCAAACCAAGATCTAGTTGTTTTGCCAGCATACAGTCGTATTACAAAATTACGCTTGGCCTTATCTATGGATTTTAATTTTGAGTGGAAGGATCTATATTCTAGTTATCATTTAATTTCAGGCTTAGAGTAAAAATGGAAGGGTATAATAATGCACACTCTTCTATTCTCCACAGTTTCCCCCGCTTGGAGCTCCTACACTTCTAATAACAATGACTATCAATCTCCTTCTGTCTTGTGAGTCCTTCGGTGTTAAAAACTTCTGTAAATTTCTGAAACAGCGGGTCTGTAACCTTTTGTGTTTGCCTCATGTTTTTGGTTACTGAACTTTTTAGGGGGACAAAACTAAGAGGTTTACATTTTCAAAATAGCACATTTGCAAGGTATATCCTGGTTATTGTTTTCATGAAAATTAATGTTAGCATCAAAAATAATGAGACAACTAGATATTATGTGGCTCCTGATGTGATGCAATATGAAATTCACAGCATGGCCTACAAACTATTTTTGCCAGAAATGCTTAACTAAAACTACTAAAGCTTTTAGATCTGACTTCCAGCTTACAGAAAATATAGGGGACAGGAAAAGAGTTAAGTGATATCATGAGAAAACAATCAGATAAATCCAGAAGGTAGGACATTGTATGGGAGATCTGGCCTGGATTTGTATTCAACAAATCAATGTCATGAGAAAAAATGTGTGTGTGTGTGTGTGTGTGTTTTGGGAGGAGGATTACTGTTCTTTACAAAGAGATCAAAGAGACGTGGCAATCGAAAGCAATGGGTGGTTCTTGATTGCATCCTGTTTTCAGCAAACAAGCTCTACAAGATATTTTTGGGATAATTGCAGAAATTTAAATATGGAATTGGCATTAGATGATATTAAGGAATAATTGTTAAATTTTTTAGGCATGATGATGCTGTGTTTATGTGGGAAAATGTTCTTATTTTTAGAGGCATATGGATACATTTAAGGGTAAAGTCCTTGACATCTGAAATTTACTTAAAATATCTCAGTAAATAAATTAAAAATTAAAAGAGAAAATTAAAACAACATATATGCTAATATTTAGCAAGTTTTCAATCTAAGAAATTCATATTTGGGTATTCATTATACTAGTCTCTCTATTGTTCTCTATGTTTGAAATTTCTCATAATAAAATGTAAAGCAGTAATTCTCAAATATCTCCAAATAAGACAGTAATAAATGCAAAAAATTGCTCTCTCAGAAAAACATTTTTTTTTTTTTTTGAGATGGAGTCTCGCTCTGTTGCCCAGGCTGGAGTGCAGTGGCACGATCTCGGCTCACTGCAAGCTCCGCCTCCCGGGTTCACGCCATTCTCCTGCGTCAGCCTCTCCAAGTAGCTGGGACTACAGGCGCCCGCCACCACGCCCGGCTAATTTTTTGTATTTTTAGTAGAGACAGGGTTTCACCGTGGTCTCTATCTCCTGACCTCGTGATCCGCCCGCCTCGGCCTCCCAAAGTGCTGGGATTACAAGCGTGAGCCACCGTGCCCGGCCTCAGAAAAACATTTTATATTGTCCAACTAATTCTACCCACTCACCCCTTTTTTGTTGAAGTATCTATAGTCCTTTTAGTCACTTTCACTCATTCAATGAATATTTTAGCACTTAATTCACTATTTTCCCCACCGCTACCATTGGCATTAGGTGAAGTGACTTCAGACAACCACCCAATACTCTGGCCTCTGGGTTCCTTCATTTCTTCAACTATGATATTCCTTCCCTCCAGCCCACCTCAAACCCCTACTCCCATTATCACGTCCTAAACCTTGAATTCTACTACCCCCAGAATCACAATTTTGAACATCCTATGCACTAACTACCATTTCTTATCTTTCTAGTGTCCTCGTTCCAACAATTCTTTGACTCTGTGCTAGGGACCTCCCATCCATTACCTTCTCAATTGTTTTGCTTACTATCCTCCAATTTTACAATAGCATCCACACTTCCCATAGCCCAATACTATGATACTGCCTTTCCCTGTACCCTCAAATCCCTCCTCTTCATCTCCCTTCATTGTACTTGCCTCACAAAATCCCACTTTAATTAAACCTAAGGCTCCAACCTCTGGGCCAATTGCACGCCTGCCTCTGAGCAGCTGCGTGTGGCTGGTGGAAAGCACACAGCCATCCTGACTGGTGTCATCTTAGATCTTGGACCACAAACCTCAAGTGAGCCCTTGAGACTCCCTGGTAATTCCACTCTCCTCAACCCTCCAAAACCACTTTCTTCTTTCTCATTCTCAGCGTGTCAGTTTGCTTCCTATTTTACTGAGAAAATAAGAGTCATTAGAGAACTTCCTCATCTTCCCACTGCAAAATCCATTCTTATACTTTCACCTTTACTCATTAATTTAGCCTGTCTTTTTCAAGAGTGAGTAAACTTTTCCTTCTCCTATTTGGGCCAATTCTTTCCTTTTGTGTACTGGAACTCATCCTGTCTCAGCATTTAAGGGCTTTGGTCCCGAAACTTTCTTCTTTCTCGTATATATTAGCCCCTTCTGTGGGCTGTACAGGAAGGGTGGTGCTAGCATTTGCTTAGAGCCAGGGAGCTTTTACTTGTGGCAGAAGGCAAGGCAGGAGCAGGCACGTCACATGGTGAAAACAGAAGCAAGAGAGAAGAGAGGAAGATGCCACACACGTTTAAGCATCCAGATCTTGGTGAGCACTCACTATCACAAGGACAGCACCAAGGGGATGGTGCTAAACTATTCATGAAAAATCGGCCCCCATGATCCAATTAGCTCTCATGAGGCCCCACCTCCAACATTTGGAATTACAGGTCAACATGAGATTTAGAGGGGACAGATATCCAAACTATATCATCATGTGTCAAATTTCCCCCATAAACTGGATTAGCATCAAGAAGGCGACAGCAGCTCTTATTCCTTAATCCTATGGTCGGTTTCCACATTACAGCAAAATTCCATGAAAGCCTTGCTTCAACTTCTTAACTTCCATTCTTGCCTCTCACTCCCTAAAATAAAGAGCATAATATAATGAATATCTTTGTCTCCACTATAAAATATTAGAATCCAGAGCTAAAATATTAGAAACACATTTAGGGCTCTTTTATCTCTCTTCTGGATCCCATCTCCCTGTTAGTCCCTATCCCAGAGAGTACTAATGTGACACAATGAAAATAAGCCACTCAGATCTTCTGCTGCAGGGAGTGAAGTTGATGATGGTCCCAGCTGACTCCCTTCTGGATTTACTACTGTTAACCTGCCTTCCTCAGGCAGGTAAGGACTAAGCAGGTCAGGGATACAAGTTCAGGTCAGTATCTGTTTGATGCAGGACTTCTCTAGTAGGTGACTTTGGCTCAAGGACTCCTCATTGGTCTGGCTGCAACTTTCTTAGACCCCTGCTGTAGTCTAAGATTTTTCTCTCCCAATCCTTCTGCCTTTCCTTTTCCCCTCACAGGGATCAGACCCACACTGTGGTGTGAAGCTTCTTTTGGTCTCCTTCTGCTTCTTCTCTTTATATTTCACAGCCATTTTCCCTCATAAGTTTCTTGCACACCTAATCCATCTTGGCATCTGCTTCTTGGAGAACCAAATGAACACAGGCACTATCGTGATTTGGGTGTTTATTATTTTCATGTGTGTCTGTCTTTTATATATGAATATGTTATTGTTTTATGTTTATTAAAGTTTGTATACAGCCTTCTGCAACTTGCTCTTCTTTGTACAATGATATTTAAGATTTACCTGTGTTGAAATATGTAGCTCATAATTCCTTTTGACTGCTGTATTAATAGATTATATAAAATACCATAATTTATTAATTCATTCTCCTGTTAATGCCACGTTTATGTTGTACCAACTTTTTACTATTATAATGTTGCAATGAACACTCTTTTACCTGTCTCCATTGTGCACTGCTGTAAGAGTTTCTCAGGGATATATAACTAGGAGTTAAATACTGAGTCATAGGATAGGTGTACTTTTGACTCAAGATTGACCCAAATTGCTGTCCAAATTGAATTGTGTCAATTTTCACTTTTATTAGCAGTTGAATGAGATGTTCTTCTCTACATTCTGTTCATCTCTTGGTAGCATTAGACTTTTTTATTTTTGCTAATATCATGGGTGAGAAACATTGTAGTATGGTTTTAATGTGCATTCTGATTATTAATGAGATAGAAAATCTTACTGTTTATTGGCCCTTTGAAGGCCCTCTTCTTTGAAGTATCTCTTTAAAGCTTTTGCCATTTTTCTATTAGGTTATTTTTCTTATTGACTTATTGAAATGCTTTACGTATTATGGATACTAACGTTTTGTCAGTTACATTCATTGCAAATGTATTATTCCAGGCTGTTATGTGTCTTTTGACTTTGTTTAAGGCATCTTTTGACTCACAGAGGTTTAGAATTTTAATGTAGTCGAATATGTTAATATTTTCCTTTATCCTTCTCTTCCTCCTTCTCTCTTTCCTTCCCTCCCTCCCTTCTTTCTTTCATCCTTTCCCTTCCTTCTCCTCTCCTCCCTTCCTCTTCTTTCTTTTCTTCCTTCTGCCTTTCTCTTTCTATTTCCTCCCTCCCTCCCTGTCCCTTCCCTTCCCTTCTTCTTCTGTCCTTCCTTCTTTCCTTCCGTTTTTCCTTCCCACCCCCCTTTCTTTTGTGTCTTTCCTCAGAAATTCGAGTCTATCTTGAGATCATAAATGTATTAAATATACTCCCATAATTTATTCTAGAAGAATTAAAATTTGTCTCTCACATTTAGGGTTTCTTTGTGTCTGGAACTGATTTTTGCATATAGTTAGGTAACAATCCAGTTCACTTCTTTTTTCAATTTGAGTAACTAACTCAGCATTTTATATTAAATAGTTTATTCTTTCCTTGCTGATCAGTAATCATGTCATATGTCAGATGTCATCTATCAAGTCTCCATAGGTATTTGGGTCTGTTTATGAGCTCTTTATCTTATTTCATTGATCTATGTGTCCATTCTTGCACCACTGTCGTATCTTTAAAAAATTACTACAATTTGATAGTCTTGCCATCTGTTTTTCTTCTTCAAAATCATTGTGGCTCTTCTTGATCCTTTGCATGGCCATATAAATCTACTATTAGCTTATCACATTTGATGAGAAACCCCACTGAGAATTTGATTGGAATTGCATTTAAGTATCCAATTAAATTGGGAGATACGGACATCTTTGCAAAACTGACACATTTTATGCATGATTGTAGCTTATCTCTTGATTTATTCAGACTTTTATTGTCTTTCCATGAAGTTTTACAAATTTATTCTTAAATGCCTTTTTTTGTTGCCGTTGAAAATGGCCTTTTTGAAAAAAATTACTTTCTGTTTGTTTTTGTGTGTAGCAACCCTATTTATTCTTAATGTTGATTCTATATCCAGAATTATTGCTGATCTCTTTGATTATAATGCTTTGATTGTATATGCTTGGCTTTTCTATGTGACAATTATATCATCCATTAATAAAGCAGTTTTATTTCTATTTCTTCTCCTTGTGCTCAAACTAACACTCCAATATCAATCTCAAATTAACCCATTCAATCAGGGTTTGGTTCTAACCACTGCACTGAAACTGTTTTTACCAAAGTCATGAATAGCCTTCCTGTTGCCAAATGCACAGTTACATCTCAGTTCTTGGCTTACTTAATGTCTCAGCAGCATTAGGTAACGAAGAGTATGCCTTCCTTTTTGAAAGTTTCTTCACTTAGCCTCTGTGACAGCATCTAGTCCTAGTTTCCTCTTACATCCTTGGCTACTTAATTCTCAGTCTGGTTTCTTCTCATTTTCTAATCTGTCAGTTTGGATGGCCCAGGACTCAGCCTTTCAAATTTCTCTCTTTTCTATTTGTATTCATTCTCCAAGTGATTTCATTAAGCCCCATAGGCTGATAACTCAAATTTGTATATCTGGTACCAGTATCTCTTGAACTCCACACTCTTTTATCCAATAAACAACTCAGCCTCCTTACTTGGAAGTCTAATAGATATCTCAAAATAAATGTAAAACATGTACTTTCTGTATCTTCACAGTCAGACCCTTCCCAAGTTTTCTCCATTGTGGTAAATAGCACCACCATTTATCTCTTGCTCTGGCTAAATCCTAGGAGTCAATCTGGATTTCTTTTTCTCCTATATCCAACATTCAATTTATTTGCAAGTTATGTTGGCTCAATTTTAAAAATATATCACAGATTGGAGCACTTCTCATCACTTTCTTTGCCACTGCTTGGATCTGAGTGACTATCATTTTATTCTGGAACTGGTTATTCTGCAATAACCGCCTAGGTCTTCTCCCTGTTTTCATCGCCCCGTTACGATCTATTTTTCTTACAGCAGTCATATTAAAATGACTTAAAAAAGTGGAGATAGAATTCTATCTTTTGTCTCAAAACTTTCCAATGATTACCTATCACACTTAGAATATAATTCAATGTGGTACAATGGCCTAGAAGGTCTGACATGAATGAACCCTTGGTGACATTTTTAAAATTTATTTTTATTTATTTATTTTTATTTCAATAGTTTTTGGGGTACAGGTGGTTTTTGGTTACACGGATACGTTCTTTAGTGGTGACTTCTGAGATTTTAGTGCAGCCTGGGTAACTTTTTGACTTTACCTTCTACAACCCCTTCACTTACTCTATTCAATTCAAATTGGTTTAGTAGCTGTTCTTCAAACTTAACAAAGTCACGTCTACCTCACGACCCTTGTACTTACTATTTCCTCTGCATGGAATATTCTTTTTCCTCTTGTTCTTATCATAAATGTCCCCTAATTTAGGTCCCTCCTCAATTATTAACTTATCAGAGAGGAATTTTTGCTACAGAATTCCTGCCCCCTTCCTATTCTCCTCTTACCCTGCTCTATTTTAATTTTTTCTTTATAGTACTTATCCTTTGACATATATTTTGTATAGTTACTTATTGCTTGTCTCTTCAGTGAGAACATAAATTCCTTGAGGGCAGGTGCTTTCTGTATCTGTACTGCTGCATTGCTAGTGCCTAGCGAAGTGTCTGGAGCATGATAGGGGGTCAATAAATGTTTCTTGAATGAGTAAATGAATAATGTCCCCTAGGACTTAAAAAAATGCATGCATACCTCAGAGATACTGCAGTTTCAGTGTCCGACCACTGCAGTAAAGCAAATATTGCAATAAAGCCAGTCACGTAAGGCCAGACACAGTGGCTCATTGCCTGTAATCCCAGCACTTTGGGAGGTCAAGGAGGGTGGATCACTTGAGGTCAGGAGTTTGAGACCAGCTTGGCCAGCATGGCGAAACCCCGTCTGTACCAAAAATACAAAAATTAGCTGAGCATAGTGGTGCGTGCCTGTAATCCCAGCTACTCAGGAGGCTGAGGCAGGAGAATCGCTTGAACCTGGGAGGCGGAGGTTGCATTGAGCTAAGATCGCACCACTACACTCCAGCCTGGACGACAGAGGGAGATCTTGTCTCCAAAAAAACCAAAAACAAAAACAAAAAAAAAGTCACATGAATTTTGAATTTTCCCCCAGTACATATAAAAGTTATGTTTACACTGTATCATAGCCTGTGCAATTACATTATGTCTACAAAATACATATAATTTAATTAAAAATACTTTATTGCTAAAACACACTAAGGATCATCTGAGCTTTCAGGGATTTATAATTTTCTGCTAGTGGAGGATCTTGTCATGATATTGATGGCTGCTGACGGATCAGGGTAGTAGTTGCTGACAGCTGGAGTTGCTGTGACAATTTCTGAAAATAAGACAACATTTGAAGGTTTACACATTGATGGACTCTTCCTTTGCTGAAAGATTTCTCTGTAGCATGCGATACTGTTCGATAGCATTTCACCCACAGTAGAACTTCTTTCAAAATTGAAGTCAATCTTCCCAAATCCTGATGCTTTATCAACTAAGTTTATGGACTATTCTTAATATTTTGCTGTCATTTCAACAATGTTCACAGTATCTTCACCAGGAGTAGTTTTCATCTCAAGAAAGTACTGTCTGTTCTCATCCATAAGAAATAACTCTTTATCTGTTCAAGTTTTATCATGAGATTGTAGAAATTCAGCCACATCTTCAGTCTACACTTCTAATTCTAGTTTACTTTCTATTTCTACCACATCTGCAGTGACTTCCTGTAATAAAGTCTTGAACCCCTTAAAGTCATCCATAAGGATTGGAATCCACTTCTACCTCCTGTTAATGTTGACATTTGACCTCCCCTTATGAATCACAAATGTTCTTAATGACATCCAGAATAGTGAATGCTTTCCAAAAAGTTATCAATTTACTTTTGCCAGGTCCATCAGAAGAGTCACTATCTATTGTAGCTGCAGACTTATGAAATGTAGTTCTTTATTAATAAGATTTGACAATCAAAATGACTTTGTGATCCATATAATAGAGAATGGATGTTGTGTTAGCAGGCGTGAAAACAACATGAATGTCCTTGTGTATCTCTATCTGGGCTCTTGGGTGACAATGAGGAGCAATATTTTGAAAGGAATTTTTTTTTTTTTTCTGAGCAGTAGGTCTTAACAATGGCTTAAAATATTCAGTAAACCATATAAACAGATGTGTTGTCATCAGGCTTTGTTGTTTCATTTCTAGAGCACAGGCAGAGTAGATTTAGTATAATTCTCAGGGGCCCTAGGATTTTCAGAATGGTAAGTGAGCATTGGCTTCAACTTAATGTTACCAGCTGCATTCGTCGTTAACAAGAGAATGAGGCTGTCCTTTGAAGCTTTGAAGCCAGATGTTGACTTCTCCTCTCTATGAAAGTCCTAGATGGCATCTTCTTCCAATAGAAGACTGTTTCATCTACATTGAAAATCTGTTGTTTAGTGCAGCTACCTTTGTCAATTATGTTAGCTAGGTCTTCTGGGTAACTTGCTGCAGCTTCTCCATCAGCAATTGCTGCTTCACCTTGAATTTTATGTTGTGAAAATGGCTTGTTTCCTTAAACTTCATAAATCAACCTCTGCTAGCTTCCAACTTTTATTTTGCAGTTTCCTTACCTCTCTTAGCCTTCATAGCATTGAGTAGAATTAGGGCCTTGCTCTGGATTAGGCTTTTGCTTAAGGAAATGTTGTGGCTGGTTTGATCTTCTATCCAGACCATTCAAACTTTCTCCATAACAGCAATAGGCTGCGTTGCTTTCTTATCATTTGTGTACTTACTGGAGTAGCACTTTTAATTTCCTTCAAGAAATTTTCCTATGCTTTCACAACTTGGCTAACTGTTTGGTTCAAAAGACCTAGCTTTTGGCCTATCTCGATTTTTGACATTGTCTCTGTCACTAAGCTTAATCATTTCTAGCTTTTGATTTAAAGTGAGAGAAGTATGGCTTTTTCGTTTACTTGAACACTTAGAGGTCATTGTCAGGTTATTAATTGGCCTAAATTCAATATTATTGTATCTCAGGGAAGAGGGGGGCCTGAGGATGGGGAAAGGTGTTGGGGCACAGCTGGTCAGTGGAGCAGTCAGAGCACACAAGACATTTTTCCATTAATTTTGCCATCTTATATGGGCATGGTTCATGGTGCCCCAAAACATTTACAATAGTAACATCAAAGGTCACCTATCACAGATTTTCACAAAATATAACAAGAATAAAAAAGTTTGAAATATTGCATGAATTACCAAAATGTAACACAGAGACATGAAGTGAGCACATGCTGTTGAAAAATGGTGGTGATAGACTTGCTAAACACAGGGTTGTCACAAACCTGCAATATAAAAAAACACAGTATCTGTCAAGTAAATCTGTCAAATGCAAGTATTGTCAAGCACAATAAAGAAGTTCAATAAAACAAGGTATGTCTGTATCTAGAGTTTTCTTTTTTGAACCCAATTGCCTTTTGGCTCTCACAATTTGAATAGAATAATTTCCTGTCTTATTTATATAGGAAATATATATATGTACACACGCACACACAGCAAAATTCTTACCTTTTCTTGTAAAGATACAATCTTCCTTCAGTTGTGATTGGATGATTACTTTTATCTCTTTATTTGCAGCAAGTGTTTTTGAAGTCCACCCTAGTGTATCACTATACATTTAACTCAACATTTTATTTTATATAAAGCAACCTTGATTAGAAAAAGAAGTTTACACAGTGGTCAAAATTTGGTGGCACACATTGGAAGCATTGGTTGTCTAGAGTGTGATCTTGGAGAAAATATTGTCTATGGTAAAGTCACATTTCTAAAAATGTAGGCTAATAATCTCCGCTGATTGAAAGAAAATCTCCAGGTGGTCTCTGCTTTACGGACTTTGTGTTTCATTGGTTGTCTTTGTAATCATACTGTAGTTGGGCTGCACATATACTCACCCAACTGAAGTGTGCAAAGAAAATGTAGTTTGGCTCCTAAAGAGTTTACTTTCTAAAACAGATCTCATCATCATCATGAGCCTTACTGAACTGCAGAGAAGGCCTTGAGTGATTTCTCAGTGTCTGGGTTTAATGAGACACTGTGTGCAGGGTGGTTGCTGTGTGTGTGGTGCATGAGTGGTTTTAACTGTGGATGTTTTGAAAACATTTGTTATTAATTCCTTTCTTTAAAGGACTGAAAAGGCAGTTGCTTGTAGATAAATGTTCAGATTTCAGAGTCCTTCCCTCTGGGTGAAGATCTTTATGATGGCTCTGCATGTTGGGCTTTGGTTTACCCTCTAGGTCCCTGCTCACCTGTGCCATGATGATGTTGCTTGTTTCCCTGGCGATTGCTGGCACCTGGGGCATCTGCTGCTGGTGAGCTCCTGGTCTCTTCTCTGGGCTCAGAGGCTCCTCCCTGTTGATGGCCCCATCTGAATTTCACAGCCTCACTGTTCTGTCTAGTGATAATGTGACTTTGCCCTTTGTGTAGCAATTCCCTCTAGGAAGATTCCTGGTCAGAGTCTTAAACATTTTATTCAACAACCAAGAGCTATGCAGGGTTTCACATGACATGGAAGACAAGCACGACTCAGGGCATTGACTCAGTCTTCTTTTTAGCTGAACTATGCTGCACAGCCTACTGACCATAGCAATCTTGTGAGGCTGCCCCTAGCAGGTGGGGGAGAGGGACAGCTGGGGATGCAGTCTCCTTTCTACAGCTACAAAGGTAGCATGGGGAAAACAATGAGAAAACTACAGAGGACCAGGCTATAAATCAGTGAAGATAGATTCTGTTCAAAGAGTCAATTTGCCTGAATCTTTGGGAAAAACACATGACTTCTGTTTTCTCCATAGATTAAGTGAAAATCAGGCCTTTTCTCCCTAACTGAGAAAGAATTATGGTTGGTGAGATTATAGCCATGAAGCACTTGTAGATCTTAACAACACTGAGTATCAGTTTACTTAACCAATAACAGCTTTTCGAACTGTTCAGTATGTGATGACCTCACTGGGATGTTGTCAGGCTGGGACGTGGAGAGACCCATGCCGAAAATTGAGGGAGAAACCCAGACACGTAGATGACTGTGCCCCTCCTTCTCATCTCTTCCTGCCCCTTTCCACATCGGCCTATTTCCTCTTCCTTTCTGACAGTGGCCTTCCTGTATCACAGGCACTCCTCTCTTGAGGTGGGACTACTCTGTTCCCTTCCTTTGTGTCATAATTTTCGATCCAATTCAAAAAGGGAAGTCACATTACTGATTATATAAGATTCAAAATCTTACTCATTTTACATTTGAAAGTGATAGTATTAACACTGTTTAATTTTAATTTATTAAAATGCTGCGCAGGGTGTCTCTGAGATTTAGGTTTTCTATAAACAGTCATCAAAGGGCTATTCTGAGAATTCATGGAAAAGTGCAGTGGACAGAGCCTAGAAGGAGGCCTGGCTCGGAGAACTTGGCTCAGTATCAGCTTGTTGCCTCTTTTGCACCCTAGGAGAGTAATGGATTTTTCCCCCCCTAGAGCATGAGTTGTTTTAATTATGGATGTTTCTAAAATGTTTGTTATTAATTCCTTTCTATAAATGACTTAAAAAGGCTGCCTCTCTTCTCTGTGCACTTAGTTAAAGGCTTTCATCCTTAATGTAGGCTCTGTAGAAGAAAATGTTTGGAAGAGGAATCATGTACAGGAGATGCCAAAAAGCTGTTGCTAGTTAAGTAAATGGATACTCAGTGTTATTAAAATCTGCAAGTGCTTCATGACTATCATCTTGCCAATCACGACAATTCTGTCTCAGGAAGAAAATGCCTGATTTTCACTTAATCTATGGAGAAAGCAGAGGGAAGTTACGTGTTTTCCCCAAAGTCCCATGCAAATTGACTCTTAGAACAGAATCTGTCTTCACCGATTTATAATCTGACCCTCATTTTTTTTTTTTTTTTTTTTAGATGGAGTCTTGCTCTGTCGCCCAGGCTGGAGTGCGGTGGCACGATCTCAGCTCACTGCAAGCTCCACCTCCCGGCTTCACACCATTCTCCTGCCTCAGCCTCCTGAGTAGCTGGAACTACAGGCACCTGCCACCATGCCTGGCTAATTTTTTATATTTTTAGTAGAGACGGGGTTTCACTGTGTTAAACAGGATGGTCTCGATCTCCTGACCTCGTGATCCGCCCACGTTGGTCTCCCAAAGTGCTGGGATTACAGGCGTGAGCCACTGTGCCCGGCCTAATCTGACCCTCTTATAGTTTGTATTTCTAGGAAGAATACTGAATTTGATCCATGCTTACATTAAATAGAAAAGTTTATTATTTTTATTATTTCAAATTTTAGGGCTGGGCAATGCTTATTTTGATTTTGATATTTAACAGAAGAGAAGAAAATCTGAACTATCAGTTGGAAGTAGCGTTAGACACAATTTCCAGGGCTTGCACCAACCTGCTTCCCCAGGCACTTGATTAAAAGCATTTCAGACTTAACACAGGCTCTACAGAAGAAAGTGATGGAAAGAAGAATCATGTACAGGAGATGGCATGAAGCTATTAGTAAAGAGTAGTTCCAGAAGAATTGAAAGTAGCCTTCCAGAGATTATAGAGTTTGTAGCCTTCCAGAGATTGTAGAGTCTGGAAGTAGGTTTCCAGAGACTGGAGAAGCAGTGAATGCATTTTGCCATCTCTTAGTTGGGAAGAATCAGTCAATGTTAGACACTAAGATTCCCTAAGTGAATTTTTTTCTATTCAGTGGGAGTAAATTGGGCTCAGAGGACAATTGTGGTGCTTTGCTAAATCTTGGAGGGAAGACTTAGAGTTAAGAATGCTTAACTCTACATTTGAAAGCAGGACACTGCATCTTGAAATAAAGACTCAGTGGGCTGGGCGCGGTGGTTCACGACTGTAATCCCAGCAGCTGAGGTGGGAGGATCACAAGGTCAAGAAATAGAGACCTTCCTGGCCAACATGGTGAAACTCCATCTCTACTGAAAATACAAAAATTTGCTGGGCGTGGTGGTAGTCCCAGCTACTTGGGAGACTGAGGTAGGAGAATCACTTGAACCCAGGAGGTGGAGGTTGCAGTGAGCTGAGATGGCACTACTGCACTGCAGCCTGGCAACAGAGTGAGACTCCATCAAAAAGAAAAAAAAAAAAAAAAGACTCAGTGTTGCTGCCTCTCCTACAGCGTGGAACAGAAATTGAGTTTCTGTGTGTCACTTTGTTAGAATAATTCAATATTTATTTAATAGTCAATCATTTGTTTATTCCTTCAGCAAACATCACACTATTAAGAATATCTAATAAGACACAAATTCTTCCTTTGAGGATGAATCTCTGTGTGTGCAAAGATTTATCTGTAAATGGGTAGATTAGGGAATGCTAAAAGAGAACATCACTGATTGGAAATCTTATAGTAATGACATTGTGTGGTTGCTACAGAGAGGTTATATAGAGAGGATTTTTGATAAATTAGAAAGAAAATCTTGGTTCAGTAGGAGCCCACCTGGTCTAAAAGAAAACACCTCTTAGTTGAAGATATTGAACCAAATAATCAGAGGATAGCATGAGTGGTCATGTGACCTAAAGTTACACTTCACTGGGGAGCTTGGAGAAAAGTGAGTAGAACATGTTCTGCAGTGACCATCCCAGTAGACCCTTGTCTCATGGAAGAACTTAGTATTAAAATATTTCTCATACTAAGCCAGTAAGTGATAAGGAAGGACACTTATTATGGAACTTTTGGGAATATCAGGTGGCTATAACTATCTAGATAATATATAATATTTATTTCATTTTTAGTCCTAGTAAAATAATTCTTCTGAGATTTCCTTAGGTTTCTGAGTGGGTTCTTAGGTCAAAAGCCAAGTATGGCATTATTGTACAACATGTACAACAAAGAATTTTATGAAGAAAAACTAAGAATGAGGACTATATAAAATTTTATAAATTCCTTATTCATTCATTCATCTATTCATTGATTCATTCATAAAATATTTATCAAGTATCTCCTACATACCAGGCATTATATCTACAATTGAAGGCGTAGCAGCAAACCCTATCTTAAGAAGTGTGCAGTGGCTAGGCACGGTGGCTCATGCCTGTAATCCCAGCACTTTGAGAGGCCCAGGCGGGTGGATCACGAGGTCAGGAGATCAAGACCATCCCTGGCTAACATGGTGAAACCCTGTCTCTACTAAAAAATACAAAAAATTAGGCTGGGCGTGGTGGCAGTCGCCTGTAGTCCCAGCTACTCAGTAGGCTGAGGCAGGAGAATGGCATGAACCTGGGAGGCAGAGCTTGCAGTGAGCTGAGATCATGCCACTGTACTCCAGCCTAGGGGACAGAGCAAGACTCCGTCTCAAAAAAAAAAAAAAGTGTTGCTTCCTCAGGCATTGAATTAGGCAGGAATGAAGAAAAAATATTATGAAACTCCTTTGTCTTAAAGTCTGTCTACTGAGGTGAGGTTTAGAAGTAGGGCCATGATATTCACAAAAGATTGTTGCTCTTTGACCTGCCCAAGCCGGCTTTATGAGAACTTACAGCCATCCCCTAAGTGTCCTGCATAACCCTGGGGATATCTTGCATCTGTTTCACATGGAATTTACAGTTTTCCCCTTCTTCTCCACAATACAGTGACAAGGTCTTCTATTTCTGCTTAAGTTAATAGTAGCAACTCTGCTGCCTTGTCACCTGCCATTGTGCTGATACCTCCAAAAACTACCCACCCTGTTCTCTTCCATCCTTTTCTTCTTATTTTGCTGAGAAACTAGAAACCTTCATAAGAGAATTCCTTCATGTTTCCAAAACCAAGTCTTCCAGTCTCTTAGCAATGTTACAATGGACAGACTCCTCCACTCCTTTTTAAGGCCAACTTCTCCACTTGAGCTCTGGATTCCATCCTCTCATAGTTTCCATTTACTCAGGGATTTGGCTCCAGGAATGATCTCTTTTTTTCTGTTTTTCTCTTCTGTGAGTATCCCTCACTTTTAGATCATTTGCATCAGTATGAAAACATAAAGCACACAGAATGCTTGGGGCCGAGCCTGTGCACAGTGAAGGCTTACTGCATGTTGGCTATTAGTGTTGTTATTACCATCATTATCATCATCATCTTCTTCAGGATCTCTTTACTAAGCTTTGTCGTAGTAAGAATCATCAGACCTTTCCTATTCAAAAGTTTACTCTAAAGATTGTCACCAGGACCAACAGTTAGGTATACAAGGATCACAAGAATGGAAAACATACTCTTAGTATTTTCTGCCTTTATGTAAAATATTTTTCAGGAAATAAATATGAAGATTGAATGAGCCACACCATAAGGTATATGTGCTTGCGTGGTGGTTAATGGGGAGAGCCCAACAGAAAAGAAATAATTTTAAGTGTTGCCTTCCATGGCAATTTATTTGGAGAAATCCTAAAACTGCAAGTGGAAAAATAGCTAAAAAAAAAATCTTAGCTCAAGAGGAAGAAAAATTTTTTTGAGTGTGAGGATAGGCACAGGACATGACTTTTCTCTTCAAGGAGTTGCTCTAAATTGTAAGAACATACAGAATTTGAAAAAATACAAGGGGATTTATTTGTGGGTTCTCGTTGTTATTTACATGGCTAGTCCTAAAAATTTATCATTCTGAAGTAATACAGTTTAAAATTAAGTATAACAGTTACTTTGATTTGAGGGTCAGATAGACTTCTGGTGCTCCTATGTTTAGAGCTTTGGAACCCATGTGGACCTGGCTAGAAGGCATGCTGAAATTATATTCAAGTACAGAGAAAAGGTATAGGCTGGGAATTCTCAGGACTGGGACTCTAAAAAATCACCCAGGAGCGAGACTGACCACTAGAGTGGATGCTTTAATTTTTGCAATACTGTGTCTACACTCCCTTCTTGTCGTAACAGCATTCCAGCTGTGCTGTGGACAATCACTCCTCTTCCACTGGATACAGTCAATAGTGGTGCTTGTCTTCCTCTGGCCAGTGGGTGAGCACATGACCTAAGCTTGTCCAATTTGATGTCTTCTCCCTGGAATTGAAGTCTTGGGGAATGCATCCAAAGTAGAGTCACCTCAGTAGTGGCCTCCTCAAGAGCTTTCTCCTTCATTTCTGCTACCTCAATGCCCAGGACAGCTCTGGTTTATGGCCTTCTGATTTTTGGAACTTTAGATTTTCTTTCAGCTCTGTGAACTACTCAACTTTTTTCCCAATGTGCTTAATTTTTCTTCCACTAAAGAAGCCCAAAATGATTTTTGTTGTAAGCAACCAAAGAATCTTAATGGACACACCCTCCCACCCTAAGTGAGAAGACAACTGGCAGTTGGCCAGTAGTAGTTGAGATGTGGATACCTTCCCCAGGAAATGTTTTCTGGGGGTTCAATTTGAGGGTGAGGTGAAATGAGAGGCAAATCTTATGATGGAATAGGACTCCATCTTGCAATGGAAGTTCTGAGGGCTGAGCCCTTTGATCCCTGGGAAGAGTGAGGATGGGAGTGGGAGAATTTGTAAGAGCTAGGCCAGTGAATTGGGATCCTGGACAAACTACTTGGGGTTAGGAGAGTGCTCCAGTCTCAAGAGAAATTGAGATTCATTCCTAAAACCAAAGCAACCAAATGGAGTGGTGGCAATAACATTACAGCTTGGGGTAGCACCTTCCTTGGGGCTCCCTCAGGCTCATCAAGTCATGGATTTAAGGAAGTAGGACCAATTCAAGAATGACCCAGCCGGGGGCAATGGAGTGCCCAGCAGTATGGTATAGAGGAGTCAGGTGGAACTGGTTTCAAAACTTATGCTCAAAATCTGGGCTCTTCCCCTGGTGATGACGAGAATTTGGGGAATTTCTTGAGGGTTGAGATAAATGTCTTCCTCTGGGATATTTTTCCTGCATTTCCCCTTTTCCATCTCCCAGTGCTATGCTGGAGACTGGGTCTTGATGCCTCTGCTCTGTGCCCTAATGGTGATCTCTGTGTTCCCTGTCACGGTGCTCGTGAACTTCATGTTACTGCATTATTCGTTTATCTCCCCAACCAGATTGTAAACTTCACACAGCAGCAGTCTTGTTTTTCTTGTTCACCTTTGTATTTTCAACATCAAGCACAGTGCCTGACACATAACAAAAATGTGTTGACTATGGAATAACTAAAAAGGAAGCAGAGGATATATAAGACAGGTGGAAGATGATCCTGCGCAAAGCAAAGCAATGAAAAGTTCTTTTTACTTCCTACTGTCTGACGTTAAGTAGTGTATTTATGAAGTGCTATCCGAGGTCAATTCTAAGTGACAACCATAAGAGGCCCCCTGGCAGTAATTATGGGACTCTAATAAGTTAAAACTTTCCTAAAGCCCGTTAAATATTTTCACATAGGGTGCTTTTTGTTATACCAGACCAATCTGTAAGAAAATGTTCAACTTTACAATGACACATTACAATTTTAATAGCACCTATTAAAGGGCTTTGCACGTAATAGTTGTTCAGCAACTATTTGTTGATGGAGCAAATATATTAAGCAAAATTGGCCACTTTTCATAAAACATTTTAAAGGCTAAGAATGTCTATTTACTATTTAATTATACAACAGCTCTTTATTGCAAAAGATTAAATGAGAATGTTTTAAAAGGAAAGAATCTTTTTTTCCTGATATAAACTTTGTGTCATAACCTATTCTTGCTCATTTAACCAATAAAGCTTGGATTTTCAACTGGATTGCAACACATGTTGTCACCTGACACATTCTTTCATAAAAAAGCTTTGATAAATCTGAACTGCACACATTAGCTGCATTAAGGTCTTAATCCTACAATGAAAGGATATGTCCATTTGCTTAGCAAAAAAGGGTCACTTTCTTCCTCTTGCTAGAAAACCTTGTAATATGTTAAAAGGTAGATTTGCCAACAGACTCCTGTCTTTATAAATCATCATAGACAGTGATTCTTTGCAAAACAAGTTTCATGTAATATTTATGTAAGCTGCACATGACCTCAGTTGAAAGCAAAGGTCAGGAAAAACAGCATCCCTATTGTTTGACAGAACACTTCTGTATTTTTGTTTGTTTTTTTTTTTTTTTT
>NW_026652279.1:86146101-86353955 GCF_009828535.3 Hylobates moloch
AGTAGAGACGGGGTTTCACCGTGGTCTCGATCTCCTGACCTCGTGATCCACCCGCCTCGGCCTCCCAAAGTGCTGGGATTACAAGCGTGAGCCACCGCGCCCGGCTTTTGTTTGTTATTACTTACTCAGGTTGTATTTTTTTTTTTTTATCTTGTATGGAATAGAAGTAGTTTATTTTAAAGCTAGGCTACAAGGAAGTATAACATTTCTTTTCAGAGTCAATACTATTTTATTCTTTACTTGTAGAAAATCTCTTTCAACAAAGAGGAACACCAGTGGCAGAGCTGAGGATAGAATGAGTGTGGGTAAGTAGAAGAGTAAGATGTCCTCTAGCCACTCACAGAGTTGATTCTGGGGAGCATTATGGAAGCAAATGGAGAAGATCAGCGTTCTGATGGTTGTGTTTAATAAACATGTACCGGCTGGGCGGAGTCGCTCACGCCTGTAATCCCAGCACTTTGGGAGGCTGAGGCGGGCAGATCACCTGAGGTTGGGAGTTCAAGATCAGCCTGACCATCATGGAGAAACCGTCTCTACTAAAAATACAAAATTAGCCGGGTGTGGTGGCGCATACCTGTAATCCCAGCTACTTGAGATTACAGGTAGCTGAGGTAGCCTCAGAGATTGCAGTGAGCCGAGATTGCGCCATTGCACTCCAGCCTGGGTAACAAAAGCAAAACTCTGTCTCAAAATAAAATAAAATGAAATAAAAATAAATATGTACCCTATTCCAACGTTTCAGCTCAAAATAAAATCTATGTAGTAATGACAGACAGTGATACCAGATTCTAGCCTGGCCTGTGGAATTTATTAGCTGTAGGACTTTGGGCAATTTATTTAACTTCTCAACTTCTTTGAGCTTTTGATTGCCCATAAAATGAAATACAGAGTCCTGAGCTGGCTGTCCTGCAGGAGAAGGCTTCTGCTACCTTTCCTACTTTCCACTCCCTCCCTAGCACTTTAAGATCCACTCATATTCACTCCACATTACCTCTGCTTATTTTCTTAATTGTGCTTTCTGCAATAATCTCTTTTGTCTGTTGGTTTATTTATTTTGCTTGCCTTCACCAGAATATAGGTTCCATGACAGAGGGATCTTGGGTCTTATTCTTACCTCATACCAAACACTAGATCATTGCCAGGAAATTAACTGGTATATAAAAATAACTGGTTGATGACTTCCGGGTATATACTCAAAATAATTGAAAACAAAGACTAGAACAGATATCTATACACACACGTTTATAGCAGCATTATTTATAGTAGCCAAAAGGTGGAAGCAACCCAAGTTTCCATTGATAGATAAAAAATGAGATACACACATACAATGGAATATTATTTAACCTTAAAAGGAAGGAAAATATGACACAAGGTACAACATGAATGAACCTTGAAAACATTATGAAGTGAAATAAGCCAGACACAAATGGACAAATATTGTATGATTCCCACTTATGAGTAGATAGTAGAGTATTCAGACAGAGAGTAGAAAGGAGAATGGTGGTTTCCAGGGGCTTGGGGAGAAGGGAATGGGGAGTAGTTATTTAATGTACAGAGTTCCAGTTTGGGAAGAGAAAAAAGTTCTGGAGACGCACGGTGGGGATGGTTGCACAACAATGCGAATGTACTTAATGCCACAGAACTGTATACTTAAAAAGGATTAAAATGGTGCATTTTGTGTTATGTCTATTTTATCACACAAAGGTATTGGCAAATGAATCAATGTGGAGGTCCTTCACATAAGCAGTTGTCACTTCCTGGAACACCATTCTTTGTCATTGCTCCACCCCCACCATACTGTCCCCTCATTATTCCATCTGGCCAACTTCTATTCATGTAGCAGCTTTTAGCTTAGATCAAGGTTTCTCATCGGTAGCACTTTTGACATTTTGGACTGTATAATCCTTAGTTGTTGGGGGCTATCCTGTGGTGAGACTTGGAAAGGGGTGTAGTAGCATCCCTGTCTTCTCACCAGAGCCCAGTAGCAAGTGCTCCCCCAGTTGTGGTAATCAAACTTGTCTCCAGATATTAGGAAATGCCCTAGGGATGGGGTAGGGGCAGCAAAATTGCCACTGGTTAAGAAACGTTTGTTTGGATGTTACTATTGCTATCTCCAAAAGTCTGGGCTAAGAACTGCTTCTGTGCATCCATTCTAGCCTAGTGCCTCTGTTCCACCTTATATTTTCCAGTTAAGATATTTGTTCTGCTCTAAGGCCACCACAGCATCTCCACCACTAGACTGGAAACCGTAGCACCTGACACAGGACCTGGAATTCAGTAGGTGCTCAATATATATATAGTTCTAAGGAATGGTGTAGGAAGGTAATAGACTAGGGAAGGTTTCACAAAAAAATGTGTCAATTGCATTAAATCTTTAGGAATGAATGGAAGTATCTCAGGTGAAGAAAGTGGGAAGGATAATCAAGAAGAAAGAACAATGTTCAAGTTATGGAGTGATGCAATGGTATAGTACGTTCAGCAAATTGTGAGTTTTGCTACATAAGTAGGATACGAAATTGATGTCAGGAAGGTAAATGTAGGAAAAAAGGTGGGGCCTTGTCTGTGAGACTTAGAGGTTTGGCTTTGAGGGCTTTTGAGCAGAGGAATGACATGTATTTCAGGAAGATTCCTTGGGAAGCTATGTGTAGAACAGGCTGGGGCAGGAACACTATTGGAGGCAGGATGCAGGGAAGATTTAAGAGACTACTGCAATAACCTAAGGGAGAAATGGTGAGCTGGGGTACAAGCCATGGAGAGAAGCAGATGGATTAGAAAGATTGTGGTTGCTCGCTTGTGACAGGAACCCAATTAACCTTAGTTGAATGGGATACAATGTGGGGAGGAGAGAGTTGAACATAACTAAAGCATTCTTGGTTTGGGTGAATAGGAAGAAAGTGAGCATGCTTTTCAGTGGATGCAGAGAGTTTGTCACTGGTGTGTTTAGTCTCTACCTCTATTTAGGAGCAGAAAACACATGATAATCTATATTCTGAAATATTCTTTCACTTTCATCCATCCACTCACCCATACATTCAACAAGTATTTATTGAGTATCATTGATGTTCCAAGCACTGGGATAGGCACTGTGGACTCCACGGTGAAGTAGGCAACTTGCAGTCTAAGCAGGATAGCAGACATAAGACAAACAGTTACAAAATAATTAATACAGTCAGGATGAGCACTCTGATGGAGAAGCCCAGGATATTTTAGGATAGGAAAGGTTTAGGGGGCATGCGGGCCAAGAAGGGAAGTGGTGTGGAATAGTGAGCATTATTGGAGTAGGGGGAATAAAACTTGTTTTTTTCTGAAGAGTATTGCATTAAAAAAAATCTAACACACTATCCAGGTTTCATAAAGGTCAGTGTACTTATGTCTTGCAGACATTATGCTATGGTGTCATTGTTGGAAACTTTCCTCTTTGCAGGGCAAAACCTATCCATTCATCTTCCCTTCTGCTGCTTGTAGTAGAGATCCTTCTGATTAATTATTAACTAGCAAATGTACCTCTAGAACACCACACTAAGTGGTAACATATTAAGGAAGATGAATTTGAGGTGCTATTCACACTTCTTGAGGGAAGGAAGCTGGACTCTGCTGACAACCAATCCCATTACTCACTTTGTTAGATTTACTATGTGGTTTAGTTTGTTTTTCAGTGGGGATTCTTTTCTGCATTTGAAAATAGATACTTTCTACAGATAAAGGAAATGCCTACAAGATTTACAGTGATGCCAGCCATACTAATTTATAGAGAAAGGCTGCATGGGTTACTAGGAGGAACGTTTATGTGTCTGTATGCCAATCTAAGTCCTACATTGGTCTTGGCTATCATTTCCAAATGACACGTCTCCAGGTTTATCAAACTAATTAAAGAAACCTGAAATAAAGTACAATATTTAATTGGCCTACAGCAGTGTTTTTCAAGCTGCAGATTGCAACTCATTAGTGATTTGTGAAATCAATTTAGGGGGTTGTGATCAGCATTTTTTAAAAGAGGAAATAGGATAGGAAAAGAGGGCAACATATCAGAGAATTTGCACACATAAAAAATAACTGGTGTTTTGTAAAAGTTTGTTTTATATATGTACATATACACATGTATGTAATATGCATATGTATGTAATATGTATTATGCATACATACATGTAATGCACATATGTGTATGTGTTATGTGTTTTTACACATACAGACTTATTTATTTAGGCATATACTTGGTTAATATGTAAAATGTCACAGACGTTTTAAACCTACAGACCTGGGGAAAGAGTTCTAGAAAAAGCCCCTTTCAGTCAGATCTGCCATTAATATACCAATCACAGATTAATTTTTTATTATTCCTTAAAGCATATTAGGAACTACTGAAACTGCTTCAGTGGAAAATTATGTAATGAATTTAAGCTATAAATGAATGCTGGGTAAAACAAGAAAGTAAACTTACTCTTGATTTGGTAAATATATATTTGATATACTAAATAAAAGTATTTAAAACCCTTAAGTCTTACTAATTTTATTACTTATGACGAGTTCTATTTCTTTTTACATTAAGGAATTCTGTATCAAATGTGGGAGAGGGGTTCTCATTTTTGTAAATACACTAAATATGGTAACCCAGAGGAGATCAGCGATTCAGGCTTTTGAGCTCTGTCTTTATACCTGACAACAGATTGGCTTGTATTCAATGATGATACATTATTAATGCCTTTTTTTCTGCCCCATATTTAATTGTTTACAAATAGAAACACTATTATTTATTTGATTTATTGTGCTTTATAGATGGGTATTTTTAACATAGCCAATTGAAATTATAGTTTTCAGTCACGACTATTGACTGGCATTCTTTTCTCTTTCTACCATATGAAAAGGCAAAGCTATGGGTAACATTTTGTCCTAAACAAATAAAACACATCATTATTCCTATCTGTATCATCCTGGCCATTCTTCAAAGACTCCTGCTTTTGACTTCTTATAAAAATGTTAATTCATTCCTTTTTAACATCAGTCTCATCATTTTAACTCTTCTCTGCTCAGTCTCAAACACAGCCTTCTAGTACCATGACTAGGCCTGAAAAACAAGTGACTGTTTCTATGTAAATCCTCAGGGTTGATTCTACTTAATCGTATACAGATGCTGGTCATTTAATGCCTTCCTACAAACCCATTTTAGAAATCTTGCCTCATTCATAGTCTGGAAGGGGCAACCTTATTGCTGTCTGATTCCTCCCCCTGAACAGAACTGATTGGAGAGGGGTTGGTGCTTGACCAAAGCTGGAGTGGTCAATCAGAGTGGAGGCATTGTTGGCCATTAAGATAACTTGGTCTTGTCAAGCTGAAGTGGGAGTCAGTAAGTACCATGGTAGACTAGAGCTGTCTGCCTATCAAGGATTAGGGGAAGAAGAAACAACAGTTTTGAAGAGAAAGTGAGAAAGCTAGGGGCCAGAGCAGAGAGGCAGAATTGAGGGAAGCCACGTGGCTTTGAGAGGTGGAAGGCAGTGTGATGGTTAATATTGAGCGTCAACTTGATTGGATTGAAGGATACAAAGTATTGTTCTTTGGTCTGTCTGTGAGGGTGTTGCCAAAGGAGATTAACATTTGAGTCAGTGGACTGAGAAAGGCAGACCCACCTTCAATCTGGGTGGGCACCATCTAACCAGTAGCCAGTGCTGCCAGAATAAAAGCAGGCAGAAGAACATAGACTAGACTGTCTTCTGGCCTTCATCTTTTTTTCGTGCTGGATGCTTCCTAACTTTGAATACTGGACTCCAAGTTCTTCAGCTTTTGGACTCTTGGACCTACACCAGTGGTTTGCCAGGGGCTCTCGGGGCTTTGGCCATAGACTGAAGGCTGCACTGTCAGCTTCCCTACTTTTGAGGTTTTGGGACTTGTACTGGCTTCCTTTCTCCTCAGCTTGCAGATGGCCTTGTATGGGGCTTCACCTTATGATCGTGTGAGTCAATACTCTTTAATAAACTTCCTTTCATATATACACCTATCCTATTAGTCCTGTCCCTCTAGAGAACCCTGACTAATACAAGAAACATTCTCTTCCAGCTCCTGGTCTTGTGTGAACTGGTCTCTACTTTACTTTCATCTCAGGAGGCTCTGAGATCCCACTTTTACTTAATGATGGGGTTTGGCTATGTTACCACCCAAACCTCATCTTGAATTGTAGCTCTCATATTTCCAAGGTGGTGTGGGAGGGACTCTGTAGGAGGTAATTGAATCATGGGGGCGGATCTCTCCCATGTTGTTCTGGTGATAGCAGATAAGTCTCACGAGATTTGATGATTTTATCAAGGGGAGTTCCCCTGCACGTGCTCTCTTGCCTGCCGCCATGTAAGATGCACATTTGCTCCTCATTTGCCTTCCACCATGATTGTGAGGCCTCCCATGGCCTCACAGCTATGTGGAACTGTGAGTCTATTAAACCTCTTTCCTTTATAAATTCCCCCGTCTTGGATATGTCTTTCTTAACTGCGTGAGAACAGACTAATACACTTAAGCTACCTGAAGTGGTTTTGTTTCTGTAAATTGTGAATTTCTTAAATGTGCCCCGATTAAGATATTTCCCTTTGTCTCATTCACTTTTTTCCTCCCCCAACTCAATTTATTCATCCTATTTAGTCTTGATCTATTTCTCTGGGATTTGCAACCATCTTATTTCTTCTCTCTCCCTGTAATTCACTCTGAAAGTCTTGTTTCTCATCAAACTGAAAAATATTGGCAATGGTAGAAAACCAAAATAAAGAAAAAGAAAAATGATCATATTATTTAGGCAAAGTTGAACTGAAATGTGTTCACATTTTTGAGTTAAGAAATAAAAAAAAGAGTCAGGACTCATCACTTATTCAACATATGATAGTAAAACTCATCTGTGTGTCTCTTTTTACTTCTAGTAACTATCCCAGTTCTTTTGTGAACATATCTTTTTAAAAAATTTTTGGTCAACATATAAAGCTGAAGATGTAATTCCTACAAACTAAGATTGTGTAGAGCAATGCAACTTTCGATTAGAACTGATCTTTCTTTAGAGTCTGAAATCACCATTGCTTTAAACAGCACTTTGCCTTATAAAAGGAGTTAATTTCATACCAAAATTAAAGGGTCAGTACTTAACGTAGGATTTTCTCCTTGATAAACAACTAGTCTCCAAGAAATATGATTTCAAATAACTCAGTATGCTGATAGTTACTAATGTTATTACAAATATTACCTTTATGAAAATTGTTATTCTGTTGATCAAATATACACTTATTTTAGTTATTATCAACATTAAAAAATTTAAGTATTATAGAGGTTTTTGTGGCCTAGGAACATTAAGTGATAGCTTAAAGAAAAAGCCTAAATATTCTGTCTTAGCATTTAAGAATGAAAATTGTGCGCTATGGTTTGAACGTGTCTCCCAAAGTTCACGTGTTAGAAACTAGATCTCTAATATTAGATGTTGAGAGGTAGGACCTAATGGGAGGTGTTGGGGTCATGGGGGAACTCTCCTCATGAATTGACTAATGCTAGAATTTTGGGAGTGCGTTTGCTATCTCAGGAATGGGTTCCCAATAAAATGGTGAGTCTGGCCCCCTCTTGTCCTCTCTTGCACTTTTGCCTCCTGCCATGGGATGACACAGCAAGAAGACCCATGCTAGATGTTGGAGCCTTGATCTTGGACTTCCTAGCCTCCATAACTGTGAGAAATACATTTATGTTCATTGTAAATTATGCGGTCTCAGGTATTCTGTTAATAGCAGCATAAAATAGACTAAAACAACTGCTCAATAAAAACCCTACATATAACCAAATTATGGTAATGATACTCATAGAAAAGACAATTTTAATCCATTTATCAGATTCTTTTTTAACAATTTCAAAGATCTTAAGTAATTATGCCATTAATTATTTTATTCAGGCCATTGGTGAAATGAATATAAGAACAAATGATTTATAGAAAAACACATTGGCTGGGTGCAGTGGCCCACACCAGTAATCTCAGAACTTTGGGAGGCTGAGGTGGGAAGATCGCTTGAGGCCAGGCATTCAGGACCAGCCTGGGAAACATGGCAAGTTCCTGTCTTAACAAAAGGTTAAAAAAATTAGCTGGCTGTGGTGGTGCATGCATGTGGTCCCAGCTACTGAGGAGGTTGAGGCAGGAGGATCACTTAAACCCAGAAGTTCCAGGCTGTAGTGAGCTAGGATCACACCACTGCACTCCAGCCTTGGCAACAGAGCATGGCCCTGTCTCAAAAAAAAAAATATATATATATAGATAGATAGATAGATAGATAGATAGATAGATACTAAAAAATAAGAAAAAAAATTGGTAAGTAAGACATCTACAGGGTACACACTTTCCACTATGTAAGCAGCCCTCATTCTATGGCTTCTGTGGCCAAGAGTTCTATGCATTATACCTACATTGATGAGAATAATGCACTTTAGAACTTCTGAATTCAGTTTCAGCTGTGTCATAGACTGTGTGTAGTCAAAGTTATTTTTTTCTTTATATCTCTATTGTTTGGTACAGTGATTGAAACTAAACTATTTCTTTCACATGATAGAAGGTGCTTTGAAAATAAAGAAATGAGATACATGTTAAATATTTGCATTGGGTTGTAAACATAGGGTAAGATGTGATTTACCATTGTTTGCATGTTATGAAAAATGTCTGTATTGCACCTATGTGGAACAAAACTAATATGCTGAAAGGAGTTAGGTGAGATTAAAAGCAATAGGTACACAGCAAGGTATTCCTTAAGGAGATAGTTATTTGCAGCTTATTGTGCATAAACAATCATTATGTGATCTATTGAGCTGCTTGTATGCATTTTCTTTGCATAGTCCTTGATTGTGAGGTTGAGAAAGGCCATTTTTGTCTGTTGAGTGTCACTAGTAAAAATGGCTGGAATTTAACTCCAGGGAATTCTCTGAGTGTAGTTGATAATTGATCCACATTAAAATGAGCTTTGTGAATGAGACTGACGAAGTCCACTACACCAGCGTGTCTAAAATAATTATCCCACTCTTAAGAATACATTCCTGAAGAACTAGTTTTGTACATACCAAAGAGACAGAAACAGTTGGGGTTTTCCCCAGTTCATTTATATTCACTGCCAAAATCTGACCATCATAATAAAGCACTCCCTCTGTCCAAAGGAAAGAGATGTTAATCGTGGTTCCTGTTCCATTCTATTTAAAAGTACGTCATCCATTCCATTGCATCTGCATTCACGATCACACAACCTACAGTCCTGTTGGTATTCAGTCCTTAGGAGAATACTAATCCTTTTACGAGATTTAGAAGTGCTTAGTATATGTTATTCTATGGAGTGACCTTGCATTTATTTTTTTTCTGGTAAGTGGAAAGAGGCCAGAGGTGGGCACTCTGAAACACAACTAGCAGGGCCTAGGCATTCATTGTAGACACTATAAAGAAGAATGCTGAAGAGAACTTAATGTGCTGATTAACAAAGATGCCGCAGGAAAGAAATTTCTGGAGTAAAATGTCCTGACTTTAAAACGATCTTTTCTTTGGTGGTTTATTTTTTATTTGTTTGTTTGTTTTAAAATAATTGAAATGGCTGTACTTGTCAGAGACAACATCCTGTTAGCCACAATCTTTTTCAATGAAGGAGAGAAAATGCATTTGTTTTGCCTATTTGACTTGAGAGATGTGAGGCTGCCAAAGAACAAGACTGGAATTCCCCTGCAGCAATAAATATTGCTGTGGATTAAAGAAAGAAACATTTCTTTTCCCAAAGTGCACTCTTTATAAATAGAAAGCAGATGCAGAAACAGAAGAGTGAGATATTACTCTTTCTGAGAAGAGGAGCTCAGTTGGAAGCTCCAAGACATTGGAATCCAGAGATTAAGGCAGAAAGGGGGCCAATGTGGTCAGAGATTCTTTCTCTAATAATAGGTATTCACATGAGTTGGTCGGCTCTGTTTGCGTGATACACATCTAAAAAGAATATTTATGTTCCCAATAGAAGGCATATTGTCTTCCTATGAGTTACAGAAGAGAACTCACTGCCTCAGTCACCTTTGTTCAGACACTTCAGTTTGTTCCCAGGATCTGACAAGGAGTGCTTTAAAATGGCTGTGAACTGAATGTGCTTTTTGGTAACCAACATGCAATGCAAATGAGTACCCCAAATATTCCTCCCAGGGGCAGAATTCAAGCAGTGTGGGTTGCCTGGAGTGCCTATTTGCATGTCAATCCCTGTGGTCTTCCTACTCAAAGTTACATCACTTGATAGCTAAATTTTAGTTCCAGAAGTAAATTCCTGACTTTAGAGAGCAGAAGCATAGACTTGGTGTCTCCTCCTTACTTTGGTAACCTCTGTCATTACCTTTTTACTCTACTGTACGTGCACTTCTAATAAGCACCAAAGCCTTTCCGTTTCTACGGACCTATGGAAAACTTTGCCTTCAACCTCTGAATGTTTGCTGAAAATCAACTGACAAAAGGCAGATTAGTGGGAGAAAAGGCACACAAATTTATTAACATGCACAGGGGAGAACCACAGAGTGATTATCCCACCATGAATTGGGATAGAGGTGCTGACATACCCTTCTTCTTAGGGAGGAGGAAGATGGGGAAATGTGGATTATTTTAGGGAGGTAATAAATGATTTTTAGGGGAATTCAGCGGTCTTGAAGAATGTACAAAGGCCTGAACAAAGTCTGTTGGGCTTGCAGAGCAGACAGTGGTTTATGACAAATCTGTCCAGATATGTAGACAGACTTTGGTCTTTCTTCCTGCGATGAGTTAATAAAAACTCAGGAAGGGACCAGAGGTCATTGTTTTCTTTTTGGCAAGTCTGGACTTCAGGCGGATAAGGAAAGTTCAGAGAACAACTTTATCCTGTGCTTTGGGAAAGAAAGGATTGAGAGACAGGAAGCAGGAAAGGTCGGAGAGATCTTGAGGCTTCTGCAGTTCAGCAGGTGAAAGCCCCACATTTTGGGTTATTGGCTTCTGAGCCCCAACAAGTTCCTCTGGGAAACTGTTCTATGGTTTCCTTTTTCTTACTTTACTATTTATCAGATTTTCAGAGTGCATGCCCTGCTTTGGGGTACTTCAAATAGATGTGAAGCATGCTTCTTGCCACGTCTCCAATGATTTAATAGTCTCAAGTGAGATCATTAAAAGTGAGGGACGGCCAGGTACAGTGGTATGTGCCTGTACTCCCAGCTACTCAGGAGGCTGAGGTGGCAGGATTGCTTGAGCCTACGAGTTCAAGGCTAGCCTGAGCAAGACGTCTCAAAAAAAAAAAAAAAAAAGAGGGACTAATTTATTAGTTTTATTTATTAGTTATTTATACTATTCTTCATCTAGAAAAGATTTGAAGGGCTTGTTTCATTCACTTGTTAGTAATTAAGCATCTCCACTGTCCTTATTTGGACCTATTTTTATATGTCCTTTTTATATTTGGAAATAGTTTGGCATTTTCTTTGGAATATGGATGCAGGGGTAGAGTGGAGATGTGGGCATCATAATGTCTTCAGTCAACAGTTCCTTATTTGAAGTGGTCTCTGGCATACATTTTCATTGTTCCTTTTGCAGTTATTTTAACTGTTTGTTTCAGAGTCTATTAGATCTCAGGAGGATATAATCTAATGAAGATTTAATCATACATTTTATATATTCCTTTGACATGTCTTTTAAAAAAAAAATTAGGAGAAAAATCTTGTTTCTGGCAACTGGGAAATGCCCATTCCATGGGTAATGGCTTATACGTTATAGACCTGGTGGACTGAGTTCTTCTCTCATTGAATTGAAAATGACCTTTGAGGCCATAAGAAGCCTTTAGTTCGCAACTTTGGGTGTTAAAAAGATTAAAGTATTTAGCACAAGGAAAACTAGAACTTTATTGTAACTTTTTATATTTAGAAATAGTTTGGCCTTTTCTTTGGAATATGGATGCGCAGGGGTTAAGTGGAGATGAGAGCATCATCATTTCTTCAGTCAACAGGTCCTAGAAAGGGTTCCATATTTGAGGGGTAATGTTATTGAAATTGAAAGTGGTTTTTCAATATAAAAATATGGCACCTGGCAATTTAAAGTTGCAGTACATTCTAAGTTCGAAAAGCAATTATTCTGAAATACCTTACTCAAAATATAGCACTAGTTAAGTTACAGACCAACTAACCAACTCTTAAGTGAACTAGAAATCACTATAGGTAAATGTTTATCTGACTTCAATGTGAAGAAGCCTTTTTAAATTTTACCATGAAGAATATAGGTAGGCCTCACTATATTAAAAAAAATTCTATACTTCAAAAAACACTATACTCAATATGAGAAGATAAATATCAAATTGAGGGTAAAATTGTAAAATATGTGGGAGGAAAAAGATTACAGCTTTGAAAATATAAAGAGTACCGAACAATCAGCAAGAAACTAATTAAACCTGGTAAATTTAATACAGATGCTTGTCTTTGTTTATTTTTAAAGCCCCACTGAGTAACAATAAAGGAATATTTTAAAAAAGAACTTACAAGGACAAAAGGATGAGAAAGAAGACAACTAATAACTAGAGATATTAATCAAATGTTAGGAGTCAAAAAACAGATGAACATGTGGGAACTGATGTCACAGAGCAGAGAAAGCTGACACCTAACTGTAAGAGACAAATAAAGTAAGAAGTAACAATTGGCTTAACTGAATACTAGAAAGGCCAGGAATTGGAGTCACCAAGTACTTCTAAAGGTAGAAGTGTGTACCTAAGTGGAAAACCAGTTTGGTTAAATGTCTTTAAAAGGATAACCTTGAGACCCTCAGACCTACTTCCCCATATCATACAGTAATGAGACTCCCCTCCCTTGGTCTAGTAAAATATTCAAGTTTTACTTTTTGAAGACATTGAAACATGGAAGAACCAGCCCTAGTAACATCAGACAAACCTGAAGGGGCAATAGGCCATGGGGTAAGAAAACAATAAGTGGAACTTAACACATAGAAGTGTGAAATTCCTCTTGCCTTTTTTTTTTCTGCTTGCATCTGAGAAGGATGACAACCAGGTTTACTCCTCTGGGGTTCCCTACAAAATAGCCAGGCCTTCTCAAGCACTTCAGAGTGGGATCTTACAGTCAATAAGCTCTTCCTGCACAACAGGCTTACTAGTCCTAGGTTTGCTGTCAACATTTTAAAATTTGGATCAGTTACCAAGAATCACTGGTATTTGAGAAAAACCTCTCATTAAATGAACCAACAGATGACAGAAGAGATGATGCAGAAAGCGGAGAAAAGCTTAAAACAAAGCTGTCATTAGTATCTTCAGAGAGATAAGAAAATATTTTGATTCTAGTAGTAAAAGAATACATTCCAGCTATATAAAGAGGGGACATATGAAGAACAATATACAGCCCTTGGATATCAGAAATATGGCAGAAATAAATATAATGGAAAGATGAGAGGACACAGTTGAGGTCACATATCTCTTTAACAAGAGCTATAAATAGCTCTTGTTAAATTGAGATAAATAGAACAAAAAGATAAAGAATTAGACAATAGGAACAAGTATAAGAAAATATGATTATTCTGAGGTTCTAACATCTATATAACAGAAATTTCAGATGAGTTCAGAGAAAATAGAAGAAATAATGCAAGAAAAATCTTCCAAACTGAAAGATATGACTATAAACACTCAACAAAATTTCCAACTACCCACAAAAGCAATACTACTACTAATAAAAGCCATACCAAGGCACATTTGCATAAAATATCAATACAATTAGGATAAAGAGAAGATTCTGAAAGCTTCCAGAGATGATGATGATAATAACAACAATAATAGTATTCACATACAAAGGATCAGGAATCAAAGGGAGATTTTTCAATAGTAACACTTGGGACTAGACAAAAATGAAGCAACACCTTCTAAATTGTGAAAGAAAATGATCATGAACCTAGATTTTTATACCCAGTCGAACTGTCAATCAAGTATGAGAGTAGAATACAGAGCTTACCAGATGGTCTAAAAAAATGAGTCTTCTACATGTCTTTTCTCAGGGAGATTCTGTAGGATATGCTCTATGAAAATCAGTGAGTCACAGAAGAAAAAGTAAAATGAGATCCCAATTTAGAAAAGAGGAAATTCCTATAATTAGCACTTTATAGTAGACAAAAAGGGCAACCAGTATAGACTGGAACTGGAGGATGAAGAACCTTAGGGGAGAAGTTTCCAAGAAAAGAATAAAAGGGAAACCGTACAGAAAAGGCTTTTACAGAGTTTGAGAATGTGGTCAGATCAAGCCAGAGATTTAAAGAAAGCCAAGTACAGAAATAAATAAAAATTAACTCAATGGAAAACAAAAGTTTATATTTAGGAAAGGATATATAAGCATAGTATACTTTCTGACTCACACATGAGCAGTGCTGTTGTTCTCTATCATGATACTCTTATTTGGTTTGAGATGGTCTTTCTGTATTCAATGTGAAAGATAAAATGCACATGACAATTAGGTGATGATTTTATTCAGGCTATTACAACAGGGAGAACTTTCCTCAATGAGGAACTTGTCGAAGAAAAGGAAGGGGAGCCTTGAGCTTTATAGAGGCAGAAAAAAGAGTCATCAGCAAGTCTTATCAGAATCAGGAGGAAGAATGGAAATGGGTCTCGGCTAAGTCACTGAGGAAAGGTGGAGGCAGAAATTATCTCAGAATGCAGGACAGCAAAAGGATCCTTTGCTGGTTGGTGGTTTCTCAATATACAAAGGGGTGGGGGAGATTTCTCAATCTTCCCTATCTTCCCTGCTATATGGAACACACTGCTCAGAAAAATTTCAACATTGTCAGTCTTCCCCCTTTTTCAAAAGGATAAATACCCTTTGTCAACAAAGAACTCATATATGATCATAAACTTCCTATATGGGGCAAAGCTGTGTCTAAGAACTTGTCTCCCCAAGATTCTCGTTGGCTTTGGTTCTGTAAAATTAGTTGAACCATCTGTTGGAAGGTGGTGGCAAAGGTCAGTTGTTTTAGGTACCTGGAAATCAGGCCCTTTAAAGGAGACATGCCAAGAATTAAAAAAATATATTGTGAAAGGTAAACGGGAGGGTAACCAATCCACTGGATTCCAAGTGGATTTCCAGTGCAGCAGAGGAAAGTCTTCTGGTTATGTGGCACTGCCTGCTGAATATCTTGACTGTCATTGCTGTTGGTGAAGTTATCTACAGTCTTGGTTTCCTCTCATTTAAGGACATGCATGACTCAAGCCCTTCAAAGGAATTCCCTAGTGGCCCAGATAGAGGCTTATCCAAAGAGAAATCTGGCCCTTGCATGATCTGCTGTGATGGTGAGTCCATCAAGGTTAATACCGAGCCATCTTCTTCACACGAGGTGGACAGCGGGAAGCAGTGGGGTGGAGAGTGGAGGAATGGCCGATTGCAAGGCAAACCGGAGCCGTGAGAATCATCTGGGCAGTTGAGTTTTAGTTATTAGTGGTGCTGAGTCAGGCAGGAGAGAAAAAATTGAAAATGTTAGTGGAGAGGGTTATAGCCAGATAGTGAAGGAAACTAAAATAATTTAAAAGTTGGTGTGGATTGACATTTTGAGCAAGTAACAGGTTCCAATATAATTTGCAGATAGATAACAAAACTGATTTTTCCAGAGTGGGAGGAGGTCAATTAAGTAGCCATTAGACAAGCCAGTTTGCATATCCATCAGTTACCTACAATATACAAATTGTGCAAATATGTGCAACATGCTTCAAAGACAGTGAACAAGGCTAGAATCTGATAACCTGGAATGGTATGCTATAGACAATGCACAGTTTTCCAAAACACAAAATTTCTCTCATCTCTCTAAAGTCATACCCTGAAAGATAATGTTAATGGAAAAAAACAAACAGTTTAAAGAGATTTATCCTGGACCAATATGAACAACCACAGTCCAGGGAAATACAGTCTCAAGATTCCTGAGAATGGGTACCTGAGGTGGTCAGATTACAATTTGGTTTTATACATTTCAGCAAGGCAAGAATTGCAGGCAAAGCTATAAAGCAACACATGGAGGGTATACATTGGTTTGGCCTGAAGAGGTAGCATATCTTGAAGTGGGGACATACGAGTCATAGGTGGATTCAGAGATTCTTTAATCTGCAATTCGTTCAAGAAATGAAATGTTGTCTAAAATCTTGAAGTTAGCAGAATGAAATGTTTAAGTTAAAATAAGGATGCTATGTCAGAATCAGCCACAATATGACCTGCTTAGCAAGACTGATGGCTACAGATGTGAATTAACTCCTGTCTGGCATGTCCTTAGGTCTTGTTTATAATTTGGTACTTTATTGCAACTAAGAGTCTGTTTTGTCTATCTTATGATCTCTATTTAAACATTAGTGCTCGTCAGTTGTTGTGCCTAAAGGCCAAAAGGTGGGGTTATGTTGAGGTGTGCCCAACCTCCCTTCCCATCATGGCAGGAACTCAGTTTTTCATGTTTCTTTCAGGTCTTCTTGCCCGAGAGAGAGTCCATTTGGTAGGTGAGGGGCTTAAAATTTTATTTTTAGTTTATAATAATCTCAAAGAAAGATTATTTTTGATAAAAAAATAAGGCTAGTTTCCTTAGATTTGGCCTGATTATTTACATTGGTGTAGCAAGAATAGTAATCTACCATGTAGGCCTTCTTAAGTTTCTTTGATGAATGTTTTCAGAAGGAATTTCAGATTAGTCTTTTAAAAGCCTCTTGAGGATAGGAAGCCAAGCCAAGAATTTGCTATTATATTTTACCTGTAGTTCTTATAAATCCTCCCTTCTGGAGGTCCACAAAATAAACTACAGTTCCTGGGTCTGCCAAGAAGTGACCTTCATTATTACCTGTAAGGCTGAGAACTTATAAACCAGATACCAGGCCAGTCCCAAAAGGGCTTTGCAAAGCATTACCTCCATAAAATCAACCTTAGTTTCTTAAAAGTGTTTGGTCATATTTGATTAAATGAACATCATTTTCCAACATGACATTCCAGACAAAGCCTTGGTTGCACAATCAATGTTTCTCATTTTGTCCCGATAACAAGTAGGATAGATTCTTAATTAATCTGTGGAAATAACTATATTGAATAAGAATAAGAAGAATAAGAGTATTAAATAAGAGATTGCAAATTCTGGAGGGGTTAGTCAGATGGAATAAGATATATTGTCACCTACAAATGTTTCATTTTGGTTTATAAAAGCTGAGTCTATGCGATTATTATGAGTTCGAGGTAGCTTATGAGGAAAGCAAAGGAGTTTCTTTATATATCCAGAAAATAGAACATTAAAATAGCAATAATATTCCAGAAAAAAACCCACAGCTATCTCTAATCAGGTCATCAGTCCTATGTAATTAATTCTTGTTTCACTTGATCTTGGGTTAGCAGTCTCATGAGCCCAACTATTTCTGAACTATGTTCTGGAAATCCTCATTCATTCCATCGATATGGTCTCAAAGTTGTGTAAGTGATGCCAGAAGCCTGTACTTTGAAGTACCTGGTATAGTCCTTTTCACAGGCTCTGAGATGATCCTTCTTTGTTGAAGATGAAGCAACATTATCAAACCATAGCTGACTTGGACCAGGACAAATAAGTCTCTTTCTGGCCTCTAGCTGGTTGCACTTCCAAGGAAACATCAGAGTGAAACAGAAAACTACCTGTAGATGACAAGAGACTTAAAACTGCTGTGGTTACCTTCACACTGGTAAGTTCCAAAAGTGAAAGATCTGATGAGAGTTCGTTACAAGAATAATGCAAGTGCAAAAATATTTTTGATTGTTTCTGTGGCATGCAAAATAAGAGAATAATTTCAATTTAAAATGATTTAGATAAAATATTCATAAACATAATAATTAGACCTATTTTCATGAATAGTACACCTAATTAATGAAAACAGATGAACATAATCATTTTAGACAAAAAAAATTGAGATATATAATAATCCTGGCATAATAGACCATGAATATGCAAAGAATATAGTGCGAATATATCAAGAATATATATCAGGTAAAGAGATTCAGTAAGTCTGAGTAGGTCTTAAATATCTGTGTATGTTAGTAAAACACTACAGGTAAGTCATATAAAAATATCTAATTGAAAACCATGGGCTTTGAAGATGCTAGATTCAAATTAAAGAAGTAAAGTTGTGACAAGTCACATGTTAAAAAGTAACTGAAATTATGATTGATAACACTAGACTGTCACTGTCTAATAACAGGCAAAGCAGTGCCAAGATTAGAATAAACAGAAACATATCATCAATGGTGAGGGCACTGGCAATTCTTTAGGAACTTCCCAAACAGCATGTAATTACTGAAATCCTTATATTCATAAACATTTACTCATACAAATTTAACCTAGGGAAGGCTGAGCATCTCTTCACATTTAACATCTCTTCCCATGCAACTCATTAATAGTAATATTCAAATAAACCTAATTATTTCTAGTACTTCTCTTTTCACACGACGAGCAAACAAATCCTTTGTGATTTATCTGGGGAATCTCAAAGATATTTTTAAGATACAAGAGATATGATATAGGTTGTGATTTTGGAAAGGCAAAATATGAAAAATTATCAGAAGATTTGAATGCTTGATTAAGATGAGATCATGGGATAGTTAGCTATCTACAATCATGGGGTACCTACCTATTAAACCTTAACTACCTATTAAAACAAAGTGACAATAAAAATTATAAAAGTAAACATAGGAACTCTGATGGTTAATTGTATGTGTCAGCTGGACTAGCTGAGAGATTCATAGATAGCTGAGAAAACATTATGTCTAGGTGTGTTTGTAAGGGTATTTCTGGGAGAGATCAGCATTTGAATTCGTAGATGAAGCAAAGATCACCCTCACCAATGTAGATGGGCATCATACAATTTGTTGAGGGTTTGAACAGAATAAAAAGGTAGATGAAGGATAAATCTTCTGTCTGCTTGGTCTGGAACATTCATCTCCTGCTCTAGGACACTGGAGCTTCTGGTTCTCTGGCCTTTGGACTCAAACTGGGACTGGGACTTACACCATTGGCTTCCCCGGTTCTCAAGTCTTGGTGCTAAGGCTGGAACTGTTAAGTGGTAACTGGGCTTTCCTGGGCCTCCAGCTTGCAGACAGCATATTGTGGAACTTCTCAGCCTCCATAATTATGTGTGTCAGTCCCTATAATAAATCTCTTTCTATATATCTCTATATATTCTATTGATTCTGTTTATCTGAAGATCCATCACTAATACAGGAGGTAATATCATTGGAAAGAATCTGAGCTTTTGTCTATGTGAGAAATCTTTGTTTTCATAAATAATCAAGGAAATAAAGTAAACATAAACCATGGAAGTTATTCTGTAAGACATAAAATCCTTGTCATCTAGGCAGATTGCACAGAAGGTAATGAATAAACTTTTATAATTGAGACCTGACCAATAATCTGAGATAATCTCATTCTTTTAGCAGAGAGAAAACTGAATTCCAGTTTTGCATCAGTATAATATTTGATGCTAAAGCTTTTTTTGAAAATCCTAGAAATAACGCACCAAACCATAGCTAGCACTGATCAGGACAAAAAAAATTCCTTTTTCTTGAGCTCTCTATATCATTCTATATCTATACATGTCTTTTATAATACAAGTTTTCGAAGTCGCAAAAATGAACATATTCATTAACAAACTCCAAATATAGAGATTCTCTATACTCTATAAAAATAAATAAAAAGTGTATAAACTTAAAATTACACTTGATAATTAATGTTTCAGTTTTTCATCTTACTTAGAGATGACCTAAGTATCTAATGAATATCCATTAATGTACTCATTTTGTATTAGTCCAAAATTTTAAGTTACCCAAAGATCTTGGAAACTATCTTCAAGCCGACGTATTACAAAATATAACTACTGTTGAAATAAAATTTGTTAGAATAAAGATTTAATTTGTTTAAACACAGATTGGCATCTTTCATAGCCTTAAACATTTAGTAGAAGTAATGTTAGTTTATTTAATCATTACACCTGTATAAATTTAGGAAGAACATACCCAAGTAGAATAAATATGTCATTTAACTCAGAGAAGACATAACTATTTTTACTAAACCAACAACATTAAATTAGTCTCATTTGCAAAATATTTATCCAAATTATGTGAACTTGAATTCCTAAAACATTTGGGTTAGTTTCATTAAGAATGCCCCCTTTTTGGCACATGGAAATTATTGGAACTTTAATTTCTAACATTTCTGGGAATTTTAGGAATATTCAATTACATAAGCACTTATTTCTGTAAGTCAATCAGAATAGAGCTCCTTTAAGATATTTTATAATCTAATTTAATAACAGAGGTATGAAAATATACACTCACACAATGATATTTAAAGGCTTTTTTGAATTATAGGTCTAAATATTTATGTGGTTGAGAAAGAGCTTATTATAGCTTAAATGTTATGATTTCAGCCATGGATCAAACATAAATTAAGAAATAGAAAACTTACCAGTCCAGATGCCCACTTCTCATTAGGCATAAAATTCTTAATTGATTTGGACTCAAAATAGAGAAACAAACAAATGCCTTGAACTTGTTTCTCTCCCTAACATGAGTTGTTTAAAAACAAAAAATACAACTATGTGACAAAGACTGTGTATGGCCTCAAATCCCAACATATTACTACCTGGCCCTTTATAGAAAATGATTGCCACCCTGCAACTCAAAGACCTCTAGATGTTCTCAGGAGAATTTGAATTCATTTCTTACAAATGCACAAACTAGAAAGGGTGTATAGTTTTTGAATCCTAAACAGACCTTGAAGACCACTAGTTCCAGAAATTAAGATGTTTCATTTACAAGAGCTTAGTTAAAAAAAAAATCTCTTGAGAATCAAGAAAGAAGTTTGTACCATAATAATTTATTAGAAAAACAAGAGATGGTGACTCATTATGCCCTGCCCCAGGGAGATGAGAAGAATGTTGGTTGTGCTAGAATGGGATGGGTGATCTATCTTTGGAGGAGGTCAGTGGGCCAAAAGGAGGAGAATCTTGTTGACCATCCCCTGCCAGCCCCATGAAGACAAGCCAGTGCCTAGCAGCCACATGCAATTGGAATGGCCACTGTATGATGTTTGAACTGAGGGTTCAGGTGTCCTTTTCATTATTAGGAGTGAGGCTCTCCTTCCACAGCTGCCTGAAATTACCTGGGATCATCCAGCAGAAGGTACCTCCCGACACTTTGTGGAGCTCCATTCAAACTGCCCCATGTGGATACCCTTCTTTGTAATGGCCCAAGATGTATGGGTTAGGAACAGGTGGGGATGGCGAGGACAGGCTTTAATCCCAGAAAGATGATGATGGTACAGAAGACAAAATGCATGTGTATATATGTGAAACTTACTCCTGTCACATCTTGATAAAATGAGAGTAATAAGCCCATACAGCTGTTACAGAGATTAAATGAGATAATGAATGTTAATCACTTGGAACAAGGCTTGGCACATAATCAGTGCTCAATAAATGATAGTAATGCCATCTAAAATGACTTTTTAAATTAAATTAGGGCAATAAAAAACAGCATATCTGGGAAATGGTAATTCACTTATACCATAGAAAAGCTGCCTTAGTCTGTATTGTGCTGCTATAACAGAACATCTGAGACAGAGTCATTTATAATGAACAGAAATCTATTGGCTCACAGTTCTGAAGACTGGGAAGCACAATATCAAGGTGCTGGTACCTGGCAAGGGCTTTCATTCTGTGTCTAACATGGTTGAAGACATCACATGGCAGAAGGGTAAAAAGAGAGAGAAAGAGAGAGAGACAGAGAAAGAGGAAGAGAGAGAGCCGAACTCACCCTTTTATACCTGCATTAATCCCACCTGCAAGAGCTAAACCTACATGGGCTAATCACTTCTCAAAGGTCCCAACTCTTAATACTGTTACAGTGGCAATTAAATTTAAGCATGAGTTTGGAAGAGGACAAACATTCAAACCATAGTAGAACCCTTCATTGAATTTCATTCAATCTTCTATCATTTGGCCTACATATATTATGGGAAAAGTATTAGGTTCTGTGGAGGGACTATGTCTTGAATTGAATAGGATAAAAATATGTGCAAAAAAGTATATAAAAGACAGTGTGAAATAAATGCAATAAAAGTTATATAAGAATTTCAGTGAAGTAACATTAAGAACTCCTTAATCTCCCTAGCACTTTCATTTTATTTAACTAGATTCCAATTTTGTTTCCAATATATTTTTCTTAAAATTGAAAAAAATGTATTTTCTTTGAAAATAAAAATTCTAATATATTTTATATCTTTACTGGCCTTATTGGGAGAAATTTTACAGCCTTCACTAAATCAATCTTGCAAGCAAGGACAGTCCATGACTAGACATTTCTTCTCAAAGGTGTGTAGATTACACTACATTGAGGACCTGTGAGAGTTAAATATCAACTTTTTTCCAGGTTTGTCATGATTAATTGTTTCTAAATCCAAATTATGAGAAGTCGTGCTTTGGGTTCTGGGATAGTGTGGTTGCAAAGCTGATGTTTAAAGGAATTTATGGTGTGACTCATGCTATATATGGTTACCATGCTCTACTCGAAAACAAAAATCATACTTCAATGGAAAGCAACGTATTATCCATAGCACACCCTTCCAGGCTGTGCTACAGCCAACTCTAGTTTTGATGGATGCAGGAGGCAGATAAGGGGAAAGGTCCCTGGAGAATCTTCAATTGGTCTATGCACTGGGAGGATGGGGTAGAGCCTTGAGAAGTTTATGCCCTTTGCCGGGGGAAGGAGCCTGGCCTCGCCTGTTTCTGGTGGTAACTGGGGATTCAATCTGTGGGGCGAGAAATCTGTTAGCAGGACTCTCGCTTTGCTGAGTCCCTGTTTCCCTTTTTTTCCTTTTCACCCAATAAGCCCCACTCTACTCACCCTATAATGTGTCTGCGTGCCTAAATTATCCCAGTTGTGTGACAAGAACTTCTATTTTCCTGCAAGAGTTTGTTGTCTTTGAGCTATTTGGCATGGGTTTATAAACTGTAGATAACTGATAGACATGCAGCTTCCATCGTTTCCAGCACACTTCCCTGCTTCTTGTAAAAAAGAAAAAAAAAGTTTCATTCCCATTAAAATTCAATTCCTTTTTATTTATGTTTTTTTTTTCAACTTTTCATTTGAACTGTTTATAACATCTGCCTGTGCTAAAGAAAACATTATTCTGACACTTGTTAAACAGTAAAGAAGACTTCATTCAGGACTATTTCAAAAGATGTGGAGACTATCTCAATAGGGGAGAGGGATTGGGTTCAACTCTGAATACAATAAAGACAGCCAGGGATTTATAGTTAATGAACAGAGTGAGGGGCCAATGGATGGAAAACGTTCTAAGAGGAGACATCAAGGGTCAGGGGAATTTTTGCAAAACCAACTTGACAGCAGTGTTACTAAAGGCAGGCCAGGGTGATCAGAGATCGAGGATTATCCAGTATATTTTGGGATTCTCTAGAAACTGACTTAGAAGAATTCAACTTTCACTAAAATTGGGTTATAAAGGTCTGGCAAGGATGGGGAATCAAAGTTGAGACCTAGTGGAAAAGAGGCTTAGAGAAGCCTGACTAAGGTTTGGTGAAGGAGCAAGATTTTGACATCTGGTTCTCTAATAATGAAGAAAAAAACTTTTTTTTGAGACAGGGTCTTGCTCTGTCACCCAGGCTGGAGTGCAGTGGTGCAATCTTGGTTGACCGCAACCTCTACTTCCCAGGCTCAAGCAATTCTCCTGCCCCAGCCTCCCGAGTTCCTGGGACTATAGGCTCACGCCACCATGCCTGGCCAATTTTTGTATTTTTTGTAGAGACAAGTTTTCACCATGTTGCCCAGGCTTGGTCTGGAACTCCTAGGCTCAAAGAGTCCACCTGCCTCAACCTCCCAAAGTGTTGCAATTACAGATGTAAGCCATCACACCCAGGCAGAAAAAAATAAAAATGTTTAACACATACTCATTTTTGTATATGTATGAAAGATGTGATTTTACCTTTTTCTGAAAATTATCTTTTAATACAGAGAAAGTATTTATTTATAGTGTTTACCAAATATATCTAAGATATATAGGGACTGAGTTATCTATTTGAAAGCTCCAAATTCTCAACAATATGAGGAAAAGAGGTATGCTTAGTTATTATATCAAAATATTCAAGTAGTCCAGGAATATATTTTATAAACAACAGAGCAACAAAAATCCCACATCATTTTTTATTACATAGATACTAAATTTAAAAATAATTTTAATTAAAAGGAGACTACATGTAACCTATGAATGCAACTGACATTCATATAAGATGAACATTTCAGGAAATAGAAGTTCTTAAATGTTGATTATGCTATTTCCATTCAGTAAGAAAATAGTTACCATGGAAATACTGTATATGGTATTTCACTTCCACATTAAAAAAGCTTCTAAAAATGCATTTAGTGAACACTTGTTCTTGACAAAGTTTGAAGATGCAAGTCCCTCATAGAGAATATGACATTTTAGGTTAGATTCATTGTATTAACTAGTATGGCAATTTAAGATTTTCTCATTTCATGATAAGATAATTTGAATAAAACTGACTTGTTGTAGGGATCTGTATAGCCTATATACATTATGTGGTTTTACTCCTAAACTAAGGCCATATTACTTGGGCATCCCCTCTTCTCTTTTGATTCCAAGTTTTTCTTTAGAATGTCAGGTCCTTGTGGATTCCTATTTTGGTCCATGGACAATCACATAAGGTTAATCAACTAAACATTATCTGACAAAGCTGTTGATCCTGTGTCAGCGCACAGCTAGAAGTGCTGGAGTAGGGAACTGGGTTTCCTGAAAGTCTTCAGACTCAGAGTTCTTAGTCTCAATACTAATTTCCCATTTCCACCCCTTTCTGGGGCACGCCATCACACATATTTTAAGGATTAGCTTGGCTGAAGCGAGCCTCTGCCACTCATTTTGCATTGAAGGCTCTCTAACCTTCCCTAGCTTTGCTTTTCTATCATCAACACCTTTTCTAGCTGCACTCACTCCTCTGGAGCCCCTTATGTTCTGTCCAAAAACAATCACTCATCTCAGCTAGGAAACATATTGATTCTGGGTAAGGAAGTAGCTATTAATTTTATGATTTTAGCTCTAATGTACCTTTGGGGATAAGAATGGATTGTTTAAAGTGTGGTTTCTCTGATGTTCTGTAGATCTTTCCAGGGCTGTTTAAATATTTACAAGCAAATGCAAAGTTGAGAGACCAGCAGAGGTGCAGTGTGGTGGAAAGAGTACAGCAGCAGAAGCCGGAAGGTATTCCAGTTCCAGCTTTGCCACTGTATTAGTCTGTTTTCATGCTGCTAATAAAAGCATACCCAAGACTGAGTCATTTATAAAAGAAAGAGGTTTAATTAACTTATAGTTCCACATGGCTGGGGAAGCCTCATAATCATGGTGGAGGGGAATGAGAAGCAAAGTGACATCTTACATGGCAGCAGGCAAGAGAGCTTGTGCAGGGGAACTCCCATTTATAAAACCATCAGATATCATAGGACTTATTTACTACTAGCAGAACAGTATAGGAGAAACTGCCCCCTCGATTCAGTTACCTCCACCTGGCCCATCCTTGACGTGTGGGGATTATTACAATTCAAGGTGAGATTTGGGTGGGGACACAGCCAAACCATATCATTCCATCCCTGACCCTCCATGCCTTCCCAACAGTCCTCCAAAGTCTTAACTCATTTCAGCGTTAACCCAAATGTCCACAGTCCAAAGTCTCATCTAGGACAAGGCACATCCCTTCTACCTATGAGCCTGTAAAATCAAAAGCAAGTACTTCCTAGATACAATGGGGGTACTGGCATTGGGTAAATACACCCATCCTAAATGGAGGAGATTGGCCAAAATGAAAGGGCTACAGGTCCCATGCAAGTCTGAAGTCCAGTGGAGCAATCAAATCTTAAAGCTTTGACTCCATATCTTACATCTAGGTCACGCTGATGCAAGAGGTGGGCTCCCATGGCCTTGGGTAGATCTGCCCTGGTGGCTTTGCAGGGTACAACCCCCCTGCTAGCTGCTTTCATGGGCTGGCATTGAGTGTCTGCAGCTTTTCCAGGTGCATGGTGCAAGCTATCACTGGATGTACCATTCTGGGATCTGGAGAACATTGGTCCTCTTCTCACAGCTCCACTAGGGAGTGCCCTAGTGGGGACTCTGTGTGGGGGCTCCAACCACACATTTCTTTTCTGCATTTCCCTAGCAGAGCTCTCCATGAGGGCTTTACTCCTCCAGGCAGACTTCTGCCTGGACATCCAGAAGTTTCCAAACATCCCCTGAAATCTAGGTGGAGGTTCCCAAACCTCAATTCTTGTTTTCTGCATACCTGAAAGCCCAACAGCACATGGAAGCTGCCAAGTCTTGGGGCTTGCACCCTCTGAAGTAATGGCCTGAGTTCTAATGTTGGCCCCTTTTAGCCCTGGCTGGAGCAGCTGGGACACAGGGTATCAAGGCCTGAGGCTGCACACAGCAGGGGGGCCCTGGGCCCAGTCCATGAAACCAATTTTCCCTCCTAGGCTTCTGGGCCTGTGATGGGAGGGGTTGCTGTGAAGGTCTCTGACATGCCCTGGAGACATTTTTCCCATTGTCTTGGTCATTAACATTCAGTTCCTCATTACTTATGCAAATTTCTGCAGCCAGCTTGAATTTCTTCCCTGAAAATGGTTTTTTCTTTTCTATCACATCGTCAAGCTGTAAATTTTCCCAACTTTTTGCTGTGCTTCCTCTTGAACCCTCTGCTGCTTAGAAATTTCTTCCTCCAGATACACTAAATCATCTCTCTCAAGTTCAAAGTTCTACAGATGTCTGGGGCAGGAGCAAAAAGCTGCCAGTCTCTTTGCATAGCAAGAGACCTTTACTCCAGGTCCCAACACGTTCCCCATCTCCATCTGAGACAACCTCAACCTGGACTTTATTGTTTATGTCACTATGAGCATTTTGGTTAAAGCCATTCAACAAATCTCTAGGGAATTCCAAACTTTCCCACATCTTCCTGTATTTTGAGCCCTCCAAAGTCTCTAGGAAGTTTCAAACTTTCCCACATTTTTCTCTCTTCTTCTGAGCCCTCCAACATACTTACCTGTTGGAGGTACTGGGTAACTGCCTGTTACCCAGTTCCAAAGTTGATTCCACATTTTTGGGTAGATTTACAGCAGAGCCCCACTACCCAGTACCAATTTACTGTATTGGTCTGTTCTCATGCTGCTAATAAAGACATATCCGAGACTGGATAATTTATAAAGGAAAGAGATGTAATGGACTTACAGTTCCACTTGGCTGGGGAGGCCTTACAATCATGGCAGAAGGTGAATAAGGTGAAAAGTCACATCTTACATGGCAGCAGGTAAGAGAGCTTGTACAGGGGATCTTCCATTTATAAAACCATAAGATCTCATGAGATGTATTCATTAATAATAGAACAGTATGGGGGAAAACGCCCCCATGATTCAATTATCTCCACCTGCCCTGCCCCTGACATGTGGGGATTATGACAATCCAAGGTGAGATTTTGGTGGGGACACAGCCAAACCCTATCAGCCACTGACTAACTGTGGGACTTGGGTTATGTCAAAGGAAAAATAGAGCTTGATAGTTCTTAAAGTAGTAGAAAATAGATTTTATTCAGGGCCATAGTAGTAGGGAACAAGAGACCTCAGTATAGAATTGGGCTTAATTCCAAATACAGCAGGAGAATGTGGAATTTATAGCTAAGAAGCAGGATGAGGGGTCAGTGGATAGGCAACTACTAAGAGGAAATTTCAGGGGGAAAGGGAAATTCTTGCTAAGTTGACTGGACTGGATTCTTGCTGAAGGCAGGCAAGGCTGATTAGACATCACTGGGGGATGGTGCAGGGTGAGGATGTAGGAGGTGATCATATGTGGAGTATGGGGGTTCATGCTAAGCTGACTTAACCAGTTCCTGCTAAAACTGGGCTTTACAACAAAGTACAAAAATGGGCCTAGTAGAAGGTTCAAGAATGTGGCTAAAGTTTGGTCAAGCAAAGAATCTTTGTCAGTAAATCACCTCATTACTCCCACAAAATGAGAGGGCTGGAACATTTCTTTGATTCATTTCTTGCATTAACGTTGAGAAGACTCTAGATATCAGAAGGGAAAAAGGAAATTAAAAACATAAGCCAAAGTCTTCACCGTGCACAATTTTCTAGTTTGTGATAACTCATTCCATAAAAACAATTAACATAGTTTTGGGCTTGTGTATAATGTTTGAATAGTAGAGAATGAAGGGGAATGAAACAATTTACCTCCTAAATGCTCCTTGAATCTGTCACTTAGTCCCTGCTGTCACTGCCCCACTTTAGCCATCATCTTTTTCCTGCACTAGTAGCTACCTTCTTAAGGGGTCTCCTTTTCCCTGCTACTGTGTCCCCTTTAACTCATACTCCACATAACCATCCAAGCACCAGGCCTGCTTAACATCAGGCACTTATTTCCCAATATAATTCAATATTGTACTCAATGTTTCCTCCCCAAATCCTGTTCGTGTGCTACTAGCTCAGTGCAGAATGCCAATATGTGCAGAGTTGCCCAACAAAAACTGGGAGTTGACTTGGACCCTTACTTCTTTCTCATTCCAGAACCTTCTCCATTCAAATTAACCAAGTCCAATTGATTCTCTCCATCCTTAATGTCTCTAAAATGTGTCCCCCATCCCCTCTCTTCATCCTGCCATTTTACTTCAGTCAAAGCCACCACAGTCTCTCTCAGTTATTGCTGTAACAGCCTCCAATCCAGGAGCCACTCCCTTTAGTCTTTGCCTTCTTTTCCCCTTTTGTGGAAATGCAGATGGGAGACCTTGATGCCAGATGAAAAGTTTATTTCATTACTCATCCACTAATGGCTTTTCCCACAATGGACCAAATACAAGCTCCTTACCATGACAAACTCAGTCCTTCAGGGCCTGCCTCTCCACCTCTTGAGGCTCATTTCTTGTCTCTTCTGGCCTTATACTTTGTTTCACCAGGGCTTCCCTGGTTCTTTTTCTTACTGTTTTCCTTTAGTCCCCTATTTATAGGCACAGCTGCTTAAAGAAACCAGATGACCTGGGATGGTGCCAGGGCTTCATGACCCCTGACTGGATACCAGGGGGAGATAAGACCCCCAAACCAACCCAAACTGGAATAGGTGACCTCTAGTTGTCTTTGGATCATTACCATATCGTATAATGCCGAAATTCCATCTCCAAAATGAAAATCTCCACCATTTTATATACATGGGTTGCATAAAGATATATGCTTATGAACTGAGCTTGGGTGCCTGGCACCCTGCCCTGAACATGCTAACACTCCTCTGTTCTCCCTATACCAAGTCATTAAAAAGCCCATGCCTTCTATTGTTTGGGGAGTAGGGGTCTTTGGAGTGAAAGTTCACTACTTCTCCATTTCTGGACAGAAATAAAACCTGCTTGCCTTTTGTTCCAATTGGGTGTTCTTTATTTGCAGCCCACACAAAGTAGGGAAAGAACTCAGTTTACCAGTGACATAACTCCTAGTAGTTCCTTCAAATACAACCCATAAAATTATATATTTTAGGTCTCTGCCAGTAAGATGGGATAGTTCCCTTGACCCCTTTGTAGGACTTGTGAAGGGGTGGCTTGCTTAATCAGCCTACAGCTTTCAAACACTTTGCGGGAGAGGAAGCACGCAGGTGAGCAGGTACAGAAGCTGGGATGAGTGCTTCTGGGTGCTAGCAGGAGTGGAACTCTCTGTGGCCCTGTGGCAATGTCTAGGGGTTGCCTGTGACCCCTGGAGCCCCAGAAGATGTGTATTACAGTGTGCTCCTTTAGCTTTGTCATCCGTGGATGGCTTAAGTGTTAAATAGCTCAGTGGAGGGTCAGTGTGACAGCCCTTTGCACCTGCACCCAGGTCCTTGTCCAATGTCCAGGAGGAATGAGGTCACACGAATAAATCTGAGGGTGGTGAATTCAGAGGATTTTATTGAGGGTGGAAGTGGCTCTCAGCAGGATGAGGAGCTGGAAAGGGGATAGAGTGGGAAGGTGGTCTTCCCCTCTCTGGGGAACCCCTTTCTGATCGTCCGTAGCTGAACCTTTCTCTAACAGTAGTGTCTAATGTCCAGCTGCTGCTTCTCCTGACCTTTAGACGCTTCTTCTCTTTTCTACTGCTCTGCTACACCACTGTGCTGCTCTGTTGCTCTGCTGCTCTGCTGCCCTTCTGCCAGTGGAAACTGGGGGTTTTATGGGTACAAGATGGGGGGCACAGTGGGCCAGGCACCATTTGGGTGTGAAAACAGAAATGAATGTTCTTACTTATGGCCATGGGTCCAGGCTTGAGGGCAGAGCCCTTGCCAGGGACCACACCCTTTTCTGCCTAGTATTTCTCTGCCTCCTGTCCATATCACCAGGACTAGCCTTCTATTCTCTCAGTCCTCAGCTCAAGTGTAACTTCTTTCGTGCTCTTCCTTGACCCCTCCGCCTTGGGCCACAGGTGCTCCTAACCTGCCTAAAGTGTTCTACCCACATTTTTATCCCTGCGCTCATGGCCTGGGATTGTATAGTCATCTGCTTGCTTGTCTCCTTCCCTACTGGGGTTGTGTGATCCTGAGGGTGACACTGTGGCCTTCTCTCTGGCAGAGGGAGCAGCATATCACTCCTGAAAGAGGATCCAGCCTTAGCAGGGTTGTGAAACTGAAGGAAATTCGGTGCAGAAGTTGCTCGGAGTTGTGGGAAGGGCTTAGGATATGAAATGAGACTCATGAGGTGGGCAGTGGCCAGACTCTGAGAAGCCTCATAAGTTGTGGCCCCATTTCTAAATTATTTTTCCTCTTGTTAATAGCAGTTGTTTGGCTATGTTACAGACAACAGTGAGGCAGATAATAAATGCCATGATTTTTGTCTTTCCGGTAGAGAAGCTAAGGAAATGATTTGCCTCTACATTTGGGGAAAAAAACAGCTAACAAAGGGAGTGATTGTAAACAATAGAATTAATTGCCTCTCCTAGGACCATTATTTGGTGTCTATTTAAGACTATTAGATTTTATTTTAATTAATCCGTGGAGTACCTCATTTGCATACATTTGCATATGTCTCAGTGAAGCATTTAAGGGATTTAAGATGACTTCAGCTAATAACAAACCTTGCCTTCAGAGCCTAATATCATTGAAATAGAAGGTAGCTTTTCAAATAGCTCATAGAGAACAAAAGGAAGTGCCTTAGGACAGAGATGTGGCACAGAGCTAAAGATTCTCTTTCTGGGGAGATCCTGGAGAAAAGGCCGGTTTCCTGAATAGCAGGGACTTTGTCTATCCAGAGTTTGCAAACCAGGTACCTTTGAGTGGCCCAACCCCAGGGATGCCTGTCTAATTGGGTAGCTGGTCAGATGGGGCTAAATTATTAACAGTAACACTAAGTTTTGTTCTTTTCCACAATGGAAGACAGGAGCTGCCTTTCAGACCTGATTAAGGGACTTGTTATTCTGAGACAGAGTAGAAATGGGATGTTGCTTCAGCTCACCTCCACTAGAGAATTCTTTCAAGCATTCCCACTGATCACAAAACCCACACCACTACCTTGCTAACACCATACCTGCTAATCCTGAGGCTTTAGTCATACAAAGAAAATAACCATTCTACATTGTTCTTCTTTGCTCTCATAATGTTTAACCATACCTTTTACTTAAAAAAATTCAAGGAATGGGCCTTAGGAGATCCAATTTCTTTCATTTTGAGGCGGAGTCTTGCTCTCTTGCCTAGGCTGGAGTGCAGTGGTGCAATCTCAGCTCACTGCAACCTCTGTTTCCCTGGGTTCAAGTGATTCTCCTGCCTCAGCCTTCCACACAGCTGGGATTACGGGCATTTACCATCAAGCCCAGCTAATTATTTTGTATTTTGTAGAGATGGAGTTTCACCATGTTGGCCAGGCTTGTCTTGAACTCCTGATCTCAAGTAATCCACCCTCTTTGGCCTCCCAAAGTGCCGGGATTACAGGTGTGAGCCACCGTGCCCAGCCAAGATCCAAAATTTTGAACCAAGGTTGTGGAGTGTCCTGCCTTGAGAAGGAATGCTCAACAATTATTATTATTATTATTATTATTTTGAGGCAGAGTCTTGCTCTGTTGCCCAAGCTAGAATGCAGTGGCATGCTCTCGGCCCACTGCAACCTTTGCCTCCTGGGTTCAAGTGATTCTCATGCCTCAGCCACTGGAGTAGATTGGATAATAGGCATGTGCCACCATACCCGGCTACTTTTTGTATTTTTAGTAGAGACAGGGTTTCAACAATTAATTTATAGCCTTGTTGCCTCCAGCCAGACCACCAGGTAGCCTGTTACTCAAGATAACCGTGGCAACCAGATCTGCTGACCTGCATCTCCTACCTGTCCTGTGCTTTGCCCAGCCCAGCCAGTATACCCTACCCCGATGTCAGTTCCCACAATTTGCCTAATAAAAAATCCCAACTGGCTCCTTACGGAGAGTCAAATCAGCGAATTCTCTCTCTCTCTTGTGCTGCTTCTCTTATTCCCAGGCATAAGTTCCAATGAAGCCTTGTCAGAGAAAACTCTTTTGGCCTAATTTCCATTTCTATTGCGTTGACAGCCCAAGAACCCGTGGTTCGTAAAAATTTCATGTCAATACCGTATTTTCTTTTTGAGGTTCAGGGTCTTCTGGGAGCTGGTAAACTGGAGCCCCATGGGAAGAGTAAATGAGGCCTCAGAAGCAGTCCTGGGGAAACCACGCTGACCTGTGAAGAAACTAGTGGGAAAGATGTACCCCTATCAGGATATCTTAGCACTAATGTGGCTTAAGTAGTCTGTTTAGAGGAAAGGGAGGAGAAATCCAAACTTCATAAGATGTGCTTTGAAGCCCTCTGCAGAAAGAATTGAGAAGAGGGAAATTGTGTATCATAGAAGTTGGAAAAAATTGTGGAAGACTTGGAATTGGGCTAAATAAATCAATGATCAAGTATTCTCTCTAGTGCACCTTTCTGGGGTATCTCTCTACCTATCATTGGCTTTGAACTATTTTTAACTCAGCTGTTGATAACTAGCAATGCAAATGACTCTGATTCATAAACATGCAAATGAGTTGTGTCTTGTAGAGAGATATTTGATTTTCTGTTCATTCCCCACCCAATTTGCATCTATTTGTAATTTAGTCTCAGCATTCTTTTTGCCTACATACATGGAATTCTTTGAATTTTCTTTTGACAGTATTGGCATATGTTGTTGGTTCTCTAATTAATACATAAAATAATTTTTTTTTTTGAGACAGAGCCTCGCTCTGTCACCCAGGCTGAGTGCAGTGGCTCAATCTTGGCTCACTACAACCTCCGCCTCCTAAGTCCAAGTGATTCTCCCGCCTCAGCCTCCTGAGTAGCTGGGATTACAGTTGCCCACCACCATGCCTAGCTAATTTTTATATTTTTAGTAGAGATGGGGTTTTGCCATGTTGCCCAAGCTGGTCTCAGCCTCCAAAAATGTTGGGATTATAGACATGAGCCACTACACCAGGCTTTAAATAAAATATTTAATATGTGTTCATTTTATATTGGTATGAATTATGATTTTACCTTAAGCAACAACACACTGTCCTTTAACACAGGGCAGGGGAGTTTTAAAGGGTGATCATAAATTGTTCCTAAGGATTATTTTGGATCACAGAAAAGAGAGGCTGGCTACTTTTTGTTTTGGCTTGATTAATTTACATAGGCTGAGTAAGATGTCTTAATTAAACATATGAGCCTCTCTGAATGTGGTTAACCAATCTAGACTTACATGGTGCTGAACAATTATAAGACCAGAGAATTAATTTCTGTCTGGAAGTTTCGTAAAGAATCTCAGGTGACATTTTCAATAGCCTCTGTTATTCTACAGATTAAACAAAACAGCCTTATTAGTTCTTGTATTCTGACACTAGAAAACCAACCCAAAAAGATTTTTCTCAAAGCTGTCCCCTGCAGTACCTATAAACTAGGTTGGCTTCTTTCCTCCTCCACATCCCAGCAATCTGGGCTAAGCTTCCTAACTCTCTCTACTTCCCTTAAGTCTAGGAACTAGAAAGCCACAGAACAGGTAGCAGCCCATTTCCTAGGAAAAATTTGTGGGCATTGGTTCCACATATGAAGTACAATCCTTATTATTTTTATTTTAAGCTTTGGTAGAGACAAGATCTGGCTATATTGCTTGAGCTGGTCTTGATTTCCTGGGCTCAAGTGATCCTCCCACCTCAGCTTCCCAAAGTGCTGGTATTGCAGCCATGAGCCACTGTGCCAGACCAATAATCCTTATTCTTTAATAGTGGACTTGTCACCACCCTTGGAGCCTAAAGCACCAGTAGAGAATCAAGAATAATTCTAAGACTTTCCAAAGAAATGAAATTTGTGAAATTTCTGTCATCAGTTCAGCACATCCTGCTCTCACTTATGTCTTGTTCTGTTGCCTTGCGGGTCTGCAGAACAGTTTTCCTGAAAGTACTCTGCTTCTCAACTAACAAAGACCCTTGATATCCTGATTGAGTTCTCTAGTACAGCTTCATGATTGCCTAAGTAATGTTGAGTTGGGCTCCAAAGCCTGTACTCATGAGTTGATTTCTTATATCAATAGTTATGGGTACCTGGTTTAGTTCATTCCATCAGGCTCTAAGACTGTTTTTGTCAAAGATTTTTTTATTTCTTTTTTCTTTTTCTTTTTCTTTTTCTTTTTCTTTTCTTTTCTTTCTTTTTTTTTTTTTTTTTGAGATGGAGTTTCACTCTAGTTACCCAGGCTGGAGTCCAATGGCAAGATCTCCACTCACTGCAACCTCCGTCTCCCGGGTTCAAGCAATTCTCCTGTGTCAGCTTCCCAGGTAGCTGGGATCACAGGTGTCTGCCACCATGCCCAGCTAATTTTTTATTAGAGACAAGGTTTCACCATGATGGTCGGGCTGGTCTCGAACTTCTGACCTTAGGTGATCCACCCGCCTTGGCATCCAAAGTGTTGGGATTACAGGCGTGAGCCATCATGTCCGGCCCAAAGACTTATTTTCTATCTTGAGGCTTATAAGCTTTCAGGTGAGTAAGTGGGAAAAGCAGAAATCATCTCTTGATGGTAAGACTAAATGACAGTCAAGCAGTCTCAGCTCACTGCCACCTCTGCCTCCCAGGTTCAAGCGATCCTCCTGCCTCAGCCTCCTGAGTAGTTAGGACTAGAGGCATCCACCACCATGCCCCACTAATTTATTTTTATTATTATTAATTTTTAGATGGAATCTTGCTCTGTTGCCAGGATGGAGTGCAGTGGCACAATCTTGGCTCACTGCAACTTCCACCCCCCAGGTTCAAGTGATTCTCCTGCCTCAGCCTCCTGAGTAGCTGGGACTACAGGTGTGCGCCACCACACCCAGCTAATTTTTATATTTTTAGTAGAGATGAGGTTTCACCATGTTGGCCAGGATGGTCTCGATCTCTTGACCTCATGATCCACCCTCCTCGGCCTCCAAAAATGCTGAGATTACAGGCGTGAGCCGCCATGCCCGGCCACTAATTTTTGTATTTTTAGTAGAGATGGGATTTTGCCCTGTTGGCCAGGCTGGTCTAGAACTCCTGACCTCAGTGACCCACCTGCCTTGGCAAATCCCAAAGTGCTGGGATTGCAGGCATGAGCCACCATGCCCAGCCCTTCATTCTTTCTTAAGTGTTTGACCAGTGTTTTCTCTGGGCATAAGAACATACTATGAATAGCAAAGGCACTGACAAATCTTCAGAGTCTTTCAATCTGCTTTGCAAAAGTGTACAATCTATAAAATATATTTATATTAATAATGTTTTATTTGTACAACATTAACCTAAGGAAGGCCGAGTTTCTCCTTTATTTAACAACTTTTCTCTGCAGCTTTTGCCATGATATGGAGCTTCTTAAGAAATATGGAGTTTACCAGAATTCCTCATTATTTCTGGCACTTCTCTTTTGATAAGATGTGGTAGGTGAAATAATGGGTCCACCAAAGGTCTTCATGTCCTAATCCCCAGAATGTATGGATGTGTTAGTTTATATGGCCAAAGGGATATTGCAGGTGTATGATTAAGCTTCGGATCTTGAGATGGAAATTATCCTGGACTATTGAGGTGGGCCAGTATAAAACCTCTTTATATCAGGGTTATATAAAATGTAAGAGAGGAGAATGTGGTGGGATAATAGAAGCAGAGGCTGGAGGGATTTACTCTGGAGATGGAGGAAGTGTTCACAATCCAAGGAATACAGACAGCCACTAGAAGCTGGTAAAGGCAAGAATATGAATTATCCCTTTGGATCCTGCAGAAGGACCCAGCCTCACCAACACCTTGATTTTAGCATATTGAAACATTTCTGACTTCTGACTTCCAGGGCTGGAAGAGAATAAAATTTGTGTTGTTTTAAGCCACTAACTTCATGGTAATGTGCACAAGCAGCAATAGGAAACTAATGCATACATTTATAAAAACCACAAATATTTGTGATTTCTCAGGACCCCTCAGAAAAAATCCCAAAGGTAGTTTAGGTATAAAAGACATCTTGAAATTTTTTTCCCCTCAATTTTAGAATCTGATCTTGAAGAGACAAAAATCAAAAGAGCTATCAGAGGAAATTTACTAAAAGAAAATCATAGATGCTGCAGTACATGAATAGTTTTAGCTGGGCTATGTATTAATCAAAGTGACAATGAAATATATTAAAGTAAATGCAGAAGTTATCATGACATTAGTTCTTTCAGTGAGTTTTTTTTTTTTTTTTTTTAATCTAGGACATTACTAATTCAGCCAAGGGAAAGAAAATGATTCTAGTGACACATGGAATCTCTGCTACCTGAGAAGATTACAGAATAACCCTTCTTACCCCTTGATAAGAGCAGACAAAATACTCCATGATCAATTTTAATGGAAAGAAGACCACATTTTAATTTTATGTTAACATTATATTTGGATGTAAAGGATTCACAGAATTCTTTCTGTTTTTTTAAAATTTAGGAATTCTTTAATCAAAACTAAGCCAACTTTGTCAAATTTTTAACATATCATGCTTATTTTTACATTAGTTATTAGTATTTATTATAAAGCAAGGCACCAAAATCATTTTTCACATTCTTCTATAATTGTACATAACTATTCAAGTTTTAATCTTCGCAATCTTTGTTCATGTTCTGGAGCAAGATACTTAATTTTAGGACAAAATTCTTTCTTTTTTTTTCTTCGTAAACACTCCATTACCTTTTATCCAAAGTTATATTTCTCTGCCTCTCTTTTTCTAGCAGTCTTAGTCACACATATTAATTTTGACTTTTTTTTTTTTTTCGAGATGGAATCTCACTCTTGTTGCCCAGGCTGGAGTGCAATGGCGCGATATCGGCTCACCGCAACCTCTGCCTACCGGGTTCAAGCGATTCTCCTACCTCATCCTCCTGAGTTGCTAGGATTATAGGCATGCACCACCATGCCCGGCTAATTTTGTATTTTTAGTAGAAACGGGGTTTCTCCATGTTGGTCAGGCTGGTCTTGAACTTCCAACCTCAGGTGATCTGCCTGCCTCGGCCTCCCAAAGGGCTGGGGTTACAGGTGTGAGCCACCGCGCCTGGCCATTAACTTTAACTTTTAACTCAAGTAAGTAAAGTAAGCAAACTTCATTGCTGTCTTATTTTCAGACAGCCACAGCCACCTCAACCTTCAGCCACCACCACTCTCATCAGCCAGCAGCCAGCAGCGTCAAGGCCAGATCCTCCATCTGCAAGATTAGGACTTGCTTAAAGCTCAGCAAGTTACTTACTTTAGTTAACTTTTAACTAAGTAAGTGTTCTGTTCACTTTCTAAAATGCTCAAATTTTAGAAAGTCAGCAGAAGACACTCAATATGATTTTCTATAATCATATGTATCATTTTATCACATTCTTAAAATGGCAAAAACAATACCTTCTTTAACACAGAGTTTTCAATTTTGCCTTCAGGGAATACAGACATGTCTTGGAGATATTATGGGTTTGGTTTCAGACCACCACAATAAAGTGACTATAGCAATAAAGAGAGTCACATGAGTTTTTTTGTTTCCCAGTGCATATAAAAGTTATGCCTACACAAGATTGCACTTTATGAAGTGTGCAATAGCGTTATTTATAAAAACAATGTACATATTTTAACTTAAAAACACTTTATTGTTAAAAATTGCTAATGATCATCTGAGCCTCCAGCAAGTCTTAACCTTTTTGCGGGTGGAGGTTCTTGCCTGGATGCCGATGGTTGCTGACTGATCAGGGTGGGGTGGCTGTTGCTGTCTGAAAGTAAGACAGCAGTGAAGTTTCCTGCACTGATTGACTCTTCCTTTTATGAAAGATTTCTCTGTAGCATAAGATGCCATTTGATAGCATTATATTCACACAAAATTGAAGTCAATCCTCTCAAACCCTGCTGCTGCTTAGTCAACTAAGTTTACAAACTATTCTACATTTTTTTGTTGTCATTTCAACAATGTTCACAGCATCTTCACCAAGAGTAGGCTTCATCTCAAGAAACTACTTTCTTGCTCATCCATAAGAAGCAACTCCTCATCTGTTTTACCGAGATTGCAGCAATTCTGTCACATCTTCAGGCTCTACTTCTACTTTAGTTCTCTTTCTGTTTCCACCACGTTTGTAGTGATTTCCTCCATTGAAGTCTTGAAACCTCTTAAAGTCACCCAGGGGGTTGGAATCAACTTCTTTCAAACTCCTGTTATCATTGTCATTTTGACCTTCTCCTATGAATCACAAATGTTCATAATGGCACCTAGAATGGTGACTCCTTTCCAGAAGGTTTTCAATTTACTTTGCCCAGTTCCATAAGAATCACTGTCTATGGCAGCTAAAACCTTATGAAATATATTTCCTTAATAATAAGACTTGAAGACTGGAATGAATTGTTGATCCATGGGCCACAGAATGGATGCTGTGTTAGCAGATGTGAAAACAACGTTACTCTCCTTGTACACATCCATCAAAGCTGTTAAATGACCAGTTGTATTGTCAATGAGCAGTAATATTTTGAAAGGGATCTCTTTTTCTGAGAAGTAGGTCTCAATAGTGGGCTTAAAATATTCAATAAACCATTTTATAAATAGATATGCTGTTATTAGGGATTGTTGTTTCATTTTTAGAGCACAGGAAGAGTAGATGTAGCATAACTCCTAGGATTTTCAGAATGGTAAGTGAGCATTGGCTTCAACTTAAAGTCACCAGTTGCATCCGTCCATAACAGGAGAGTCAGCCTATCCTTTGAAGCTCTGAAGCCAAACATTGACTTCTCCTCTCTATGAAAGTCCTAGATGGCATCATCTTCCAATAGAAGGCTGTTTCATCTACATTTAAAATCTGTTATTTAGGCTGGATGCGGTGGCTCACACCTGTAATCCCAACACTTTAGGAGGCCAAGGTGGGCAGATTACTTGAGGTCAGGAGTTCGAGACCAGCTTGGCCAACATGGTGAAACCCCATCTCCACTAAAAGAATGAAAATTAGCCAGGCATGGTGGTGGGCACCTGTAATCCCAGTGACTCGGGTTGGGGGGTGGAGAGGCAGGAGAATTGCTTGCACCTGAGAGGCGGAGGTTGCAGTGAGCTGAGATTGCGCCATTGCACTCCAGCCTGGACGGCAGAGTAAGACTCTGTCTCAAAGAATAAAATAAAATAAACAAGCCTGTTACTTAGTGCAGCCACCTTCATCAATTATTTTAGCTATATCATCTCATAACTAGCTGCAGCTTCTCCATTAGCACTTGTGCTTCACCTTGTATCTTTTTGCTACAAAGATGGCTTCTTTCCTTAAACTTATGAGCCTATCTCTGCTAGCTTCCAACCTTCTTCTGCAGCTTCCTCACCCGTCTCAGCCTTCACAAAATTGTAGAGAGTTAGGACCTTGCTCTGGATTAGGCTTTGGCTTAAGGGAATGTTGTGGCTGGTTTGATCTATCCAGACTCAAACTTTTCTTCCTATCAGCAATACAGCTGTTTTGCTTTTTTCATCATTTGCTTGTTTGCTGGAGTAGCACTTTTAATTTCCTTCGAGAACTTTTTCTATGTCTTCACAACTTGGCTAATTGGTGTAAGAAGCCTAGCTTTTAGCAAGTCTCAGCTTTTGACATGTCTTTGTTACCAAGCTTAATCGTTTCTAGCATTTGACTTAAAGTGAGAGACATGCAACTCTTCCTTTAACTTGAATACTTACAGGCCATTGTAGGGCTCCTAATTGGCTCAATTTCAATATTGTTGTGTCTCAGGGAATAGGGAGGCCCAGAGAGGGGGGTGGGGAGAGAGAGAGAGAGACAGAGAGATATGATGGAAAGATCAATTGTTGGAACAGTCAGAATACATATATGTTTGTGTATATACATATACACATACATATAGACATGCATATTCATAGATATGTGAAAAACTATGTTTGCTGACCAATGTTTTAGTATTCTTCTAGTAGAAATTATCCAGATATCCAAAGATTATTCATTAACTCAAGTTAATGAATAATCTATGTTCCTCATGTTAACTAAGGATCTTGAAAATTATGTGAAAACTGATGCACTATAGACCATAATCACTGTTGATGTAAAAAATATCAGAATATAACTATGCTTAATTGAATACATAAATTTGTATTTTTCATAATTCAAAACTTTATGTGAAAGTATGTTGGTTTGTCTGATTAGTAAAATAGCATAAGAGTTTTGAGGAATTCAGATTAAATAGTGTATTCAAGAGAAAACAGAGATTTATTGTGGTAAGTTTTGTTATATCCTACATAGATAAAGTCAGACAGAAGACAAATAGCTGTTTTTAAACCAAAGTGATTAAACAAGTTTAATATGTCTAAAGAGTCACTTTGATTACATAAACCTGGATTCTCATATAATAATGTTTCTGAAACAGCAGTTTCTGATTTTCATTTGTTCGTTTGTTGGGGATGCGGGACAAAGCATATTTAAAGTATTAGAACTTCAGTTTTTTTCTAGGCATTCTGGGAATATTAGATTTATGTAAAGATTTATTATTTCTATAAAACAATCAGAACAGAGCTTTTGTGAGGCTTTATAGTCTATTTTATTAATACAGTCCAGGTGTAGTTCAATATTTCAAGCTCACATAACAAGAGAAAAAGGGTTACAAATTATCTGGACTAAGAGGTCGCTGCTTCAGTTCTACAACATAAGCCAGAAGTTAAAGGTAAACCCAGAATCACAACTGACAGTCTCAGATCTCAAAGAGTGGTTCCCCCTTCCAGTGGGAATATCTTAATGTTGATTTGAGCTAACCAATAGTCTGACAAATAAACAAAAGATTAACAAACCAGATCTACCTCTGACCCAATCTGTATCATCCATTTGGGCACATTGGTGGGGAACCCCTCTAAACTGCCAAAATCATCTTCAAAATATTAACATGTGATTGTCATACAAATATAAAATGAGCACACATTAAAGATTTATTTAAGTCATTGGTGAAGGAACCAGCAGGGTGATAAAGCCAGCTCAAGATGCTTTTGAGGTACTGAGTATTTAAAGGCAGTGAAGACAGAATGTTGGAATAAGATTACTAGGTTAGATACAAACTGATTTATGTCTGATAGCACAGTAAAAATATAACCTTTGTTTTTTTTTTAAATTCTGCACATAATTCATTTCATCACTATCAGATAAAAATCTCCAAGTTACCATTTAACTTTACAGAGTCTAGACCCTAATCAGTAGTACATAGTATGACAGAAAAAGATTCAAGGATTCATTCTCCTAAAGAACTAAATAATCCCTGCATGGGCATATCAGGCCAATGATTCAATATGCGATTGAATTAAGACGAGCAGCCATCCTTTTATAGTAATTCTTCTTATCCACAGTGGAATATGTTCCAAGGCCCCCAGTTGATGTCTGAAACTGTAGATAGTACTAAACCTTACATAGGCTATTTATTTTTCCTATGCTACATATGTATGATAAAGCTTAATCAATGAATTAGGCAAAGGAGGTAGGAGATTAACAACAATAACTAATAATAAAATCAAATAATTATTATGTGCCGGCATCACTACGCTTGTGCTTTGGGGCCCTTATGAAGTAAAAGAAGTGTTACTTGACTACAAACTTTGCAGTACAATGACATGATCTGATCACCAAGTGACAAAGTGACTAATGGGCGGGGAACATAGTGTGTATCTGCTGGAGTGACAAAGTGACTAATGGGCGGGGAACATAGTGTGTATCTGCTGGACAAAGGGACAATTCCCATCCTGGGTGGGATGCAGTAGGACAGTGCAAGACTTAATCATACTTCTTAGGATGGCATGCAATTTAAAACATATGCATTGTTTATTTCTGAAATCTTCCATTTGATATTTTCAGACTGTGGTTGATCCCAGATAATTGAAACTGTAGAAAGTGAAACTTCTGTAAATGGGGACTATTGTACCTTGTTTTCAAGTTTTTGTTAATTTTCTTAATATAAGTTGCTCTTATAGTAGGCTCCAGGGAACTTGCATGGACTTGTAGATTTCCGCATTCAGGAGGGAAAGGTGTCTTTCCTGCATTCAACACAAATATTTGACATTTATTAGGTATCAGGCACTGTACTAGTATGGCCCTGGATGTATAGCCATGAACAAAACATACGAAAGTCTCTGATGGCCCTAATATTCTAGTAGGGGGAGGTGGGTGATAAGCCAGATGTATTCTGTGTCAGCGGGAGATAAGGGCTGTGGCAGATGTGCCCTTTTAGGAATGGTAACCCAGAAAGCACTCATGGAAGTGACATTTGAGTAAAGATCTGAAGGAGATGAGACATTGATGATTTTCTATCCGGCCCTAACTGTGCTTAAGAAACAGGACACCTGTGATAAAAATTTCCCTTTGTAACCAGGCCTTGAGACAGGTTAGAACCAAGATAGCTGACCCAACTACTTCAGCAAGACCTCAGGCTTCATTATAATCTCATTGTCATGCTAGATGACACTTCTATCAGCACCATGACTGTTGATAATTGCCATGACAACAACCGGAAGAAGCCATGAAAGGACAGACAGGAAGGTGGCGCTCTGGTTCTGGAAAGTTCACCGCCTATTTCTGGAAAGATATGAATATGCTTCCCTTCACTTTTAGGGTCCAACCCCTTCGTTAGGAAATCCTATATTTTAACCCACTCCTTAGTCAAGAAGTTGACTTGTGAGCCTTGCTCCTGCTTCTCAATTCCGTGGCCAGCAAATAAAGCCCGCACTGCATAACACTCACTTTCAGTTTTACGTATTGGCTTTGTGACACCAAACGGGGAAAGATCTCATCTGTTGGGGGACTGGCTTTGTGAGTAACAGGAGAGTGCCAAAGCATCACACAGGAAGAAGGAGTCAATGCTGTCCTCCATATTTCTCCTGAGTTTTGGAAACTTAGGAGAGAGAAACCCCTCATAGCCAGGGGTGGGCCTGGATGCCACTTGAGGCAGAGCTTTGGTCTTGTCACCGTCATCGTCTATGGTTCTAAAAAAGTTTGGTAAGGTTTGGGTTTGGTTGTAGCTTGTAGGAGACTTGGGGCTCACACTAATTACTTGTGATTTTTTACTTATAGATTATATTAATTTTGAGTGCCAAAAATACTTAAATGACAAAATAATAATCAGATTCTCTTGGGAGTTTTATTTTTTTACTGGAGTTTAAAAATTTTTTTACACTTGTATTTTTAATTGATAAAAGATAATTTATGGGGTCTATATTTGTGGGTTATGATGTGGTGTTTCAACATATCGATACATTGTGGAATGATCCCAAAGGTCTCTCCTTTTCCTCTTCTTCCCTGTGCCCCAACCAGCCTCTAGTAACCACTGTTCTATCCTCTACTTTTTTGAGTTCTACTTTTTTAGATTCCACATATAAGTCAGATTCTTTTATGGACCTTAAAGTGATGCAATGACATGAATGCTATGTCACTCCTGCCTCAACCTGTTTCAGAAAAACAAAACAAAAAAACCAGTAATTAAATGTATGTACTCAAAACTACACAATGCCTTAGTCTTTCCCTCTTCTTTATAAGCATATCTGGAAGTAAAGTGCACCTGTCATTGATTTGGTTCTTGAAAATCCCTATTTTTTCCTTAATTTAATTTCATTTCTACAGGTGAAGTACCGCTAATGATATATATGTCAGGCAGACAAGAGTGGAAATATTAATTGCCAGTGCTTCGGTCCAATTTGTATGTCGGCAAGAAATGTCAGTGATAGGCAGCATGTACTTCTTTGATGTTGGTGAGTCAGCAGCACAGAGGGCTTGAATAGAAGCAACCCAAGTACATGACGGGAGATACTTGGGTGTAATTGGCAACATTGGTAGTGTAGTGAACCAATTAGTTTGATAACATGAGGAAGATCTCTCAGAAGAGCATATTATCTTAAAAATACGAATGAAACAAAGTAGTCTTAAAATAGCTGGGTGCGGTGTCTCACGCCTGTACTCCCAGCACTTTGGGAGGCCGAGGTGGGCGGATCGCCTGAGGTTGGGAGTTCGAGACAAGCCTGGCCAACATGGTAAAACCCCATATCTACTAAAATACAAAAATTAGTTGGGTATGGTGGCGCATGCCTGTAATCTCAGCTACTAGGGAGTCTGAGGCAAGAGAGTTACTTGAACGTGGGAGGCGGAGGTTGCAGTGAGCTGAGATGGCACCACTGCACTGCAGCCTGGGCAACAGAGCAAGACTCTGAATCAACAGCAACAACAACAAACAGGCCCTTTGCATCTTTCAGTATAATTTTTCAGAAGCACCAGGTTGCAGCCTCTGCAGTGTCATGGTAGTAATGGATCTGAGTCAGCAATCCAAGGGGATTTTCAATTTCAATTAAAATTCCTGCTTGATATTAACCTCTTTTCTCCTCCCTCTTTTTAAAATTTTTTTCAAATCAAATGGACTCAGTTATTTGTGTATTTACAAGATTATAAACTCCTCATAGGCACCTGTGTAGCACTTAGCATATCACAGATATGCAACCAAAGTTTGCAGAATTGAATAATGAAGGGTGGAGGAATGTGCCACCTGCAAATATGCCACTTTGGCATAGGATTATTTTGAGCTGAAAGCAATTGAGAAGAAACAGATACAAGAAAAGTGCCCTGCCTTCCCCCAGTTTTCCTAAAAGCAAGACATAAATTTGTACAGGTGTCTCCCTTCTCCTCTCTACCAAGGAGGAAGTTAATCACCAGAGACAACTCTAGATGCTTGTCAGCTTTCAGATGTTTGACTGCACAGGGAATCTACATAACAATCCTTACTAACTAGCCCTTATCTTCCATTAGTTTCCCTCATATATTTACCTTCCTATAGTTAGTTGCCCTAGATTTTTTTTTTTTTTTTTTAATAGAGATGGAGTCTCCCTATGTTGCCTAGGCTGATCTTGAACTCCTGGGCTCAAGCGATTCTCCAGCCTCAGTCTCCCGAAGTGCTAGGATACAGGCATGAGCCATCAGGCCCAGCCTGCACTAGAAATGCAGTCTTTTTCCTTTGTCTCTCTAAAATTTATTGTTTTTTTTTTTGTTGTGATACTATATACACCCAAGTCTTAACCACCTTTATTGAATTACTCATCACTAAGTATTCCCATGTATATGCAAGATCCTTATGTTAAACTTCTGTTTGTTTTTCTCTTGCTATTTCATTGTCAATTTAATTTGCCAGGTCCCAGTTGGAGAACGTATGATGAGTAGAAGGTAGAAGAATTTCTTTTCCTCCCCAACAGTAACAGCATTGGCACTAAATCTAACACCACTTACGGACACTGATAATGATAGTAACAGCTACTGACAGCCCTGTGGATGGTGCCAGACACTGAGAATGTGCTCAGTAGGGGCGTCTTACCTACTCCTCTCAGCCACTTTATGAGGGAAACTTAAAGGTGAATCCATAGCTACAAAGTTAAGTAGTTTGTCCAAAGTTATGTGGCATTTATTAGTCCTAGGCTTGAGGTTTGAATCCTCTTTCTACCACGCTACTTACTCTGACTCCAGATAATCATGGTGGTTTTTCATAACAACCGAAACAAGAAAAAGGAAAAACTATTTTAAAAGTTCTTGCATATTATAATCTTATGTTAAAGCACCAAATAAGGTCGCTCATGGAAAGAACCTTTAGCACAGATTGAAAAACGAGGACTTTTTACTTTTATAGCTGTGTCCCACTTAGAATCACTTTTCATCTAAAAAAAAAAGAAGCAATTTCATGAAGTGCTAATTTTAATCAACTTACATCTGCATAAGGACTTCCAGCCTTCTCTTGCATATTCCAGTACATAATTCTCCCCTTTCCAGGCTAGACAGCGCTGAAAAGATTTGTAACTGGACTCATGGTTGCATATACCAGTGAAAACATTAAACTGTCCTCTCCCATTTCAAAGACTTTCTCTTTTTCTGATTATTATTTATACAGAAGGGCCTTCCTTAGTATAGCAATACATGTTAAATGAAATTAGAAATCAGAGTAAATTTAAGGCTCTTCTGCCTGTGAGAAAAGTTTGCCCATTCTGTTGATTTTCTCCTAATATGGTTATGAATTTCAGCAATTTCTGAGTTGAGGTAAAGAGATCAAACGTTTTGGTTTTTTTTACTCTTTGTAATTCTGATATGCTATAGTGGATCCTACAATGGTTTTCACCACTTGATATAAATGATATAGTTGGACACGGTTGCTTTTGTTAAAGTAGATGGCCTTTACTGCCCTAAAATGGCTTTATTAAGGCTCAAAAGTGGAGCATTTCTTTTTCCACTCTCAGAAATAACTTCAAAATACACCTTTTCGTTTCAGTGGTTAGGAGCTAGGTAAGTTCTCAGTAGACATAAACCAAAATTTGTTTTTTTTTAGAAGCATGAATCTGCTTTCTAAGGACTCCTAACACCCCATCAGGCACTGGAAATCAGAGTCGCTTCTCCATCCTTGTGTCTTGAGATTGTACCTGCTCAATATTAGGAACTCAGGAACCCTTCTAGGTCCTGACATTTAGTGAATGGTGTCCTAGGAATGGTTGTGCATGATTTTCCTCCTTTCAAACATATATGCTCTCTTCTTCCTTTTCAGGCTTCAGGCACCTTGATGAGATTGATGGGTTTTCTTTCTTTTTAAAAAAAAAAAACATGCATTTGTGATACCATTTCATTGTTATCCTGAGAAGATTTCATTGTTTGTTTGCTCCAGCCATGGAATTCAGTAGACTGAACATAAGCTAAGTCTCAGAAATAATACCTTTGAAAATCATCCTGATTCTTCCCCTGTCTGAGCCATAGAACACAGGTCTCCTCCAAAAATGGTCCTTCTTCCAGACTTCTCAAGGTTTCTCTGATCCTTACTCTCTCTCTTTCCCCTTTCAGTTCTCCTTTTGTGTACACAGACTCACAGAGGCATGTACAGGTATTCTGCCTTTGTTTCTCTTTCTCTCCCTGTTGCCCCAAACTTCTGAGTGGTCACTGACAGGTAGTGAGTGGCTCTTGATGCACCCTTCCCTTCATGGTGGTGATGGGATGTTTAGCCATTTGAGGATAGACATCACTGAGGGACTGGAAGAGGTGGGAGTTTGTGTTGCAGGCGTAACTAAAAAATCAATCAGGTAATTGCTGGTGGACAGCATGTCTACCCAAAGGTGATTTAGCCTGGTTTATCTTTATTCTCAAGGACTGTCCTTTAAATATAAACCTCTTTAGAAGGTTTAAGACACCAACATGATTCTTCACCAAAGCTCCAGATAAATGATGCCCTACCTGTGTTTACAAAGGCAATAAAAATAGACTACAGGGTGGTTACCTGGTCAATTTAACAAATCAGAATGAATTGTTTTTAAACTTGTCTTTATATTTGTCTTTAGGAAGATAAATTTAATTCTGTCTTTTCCAAATGTGGATTCTTAGTATCTTCATGATCTTAATTCAAGTTCTTCATCACTCAGAGGTCAATATATGGTATGCCTCTTTTTCTTTTTTTAGAATAAGAAATCTACATTAAAAAAACCATTTTAGATGAACTTTACAATGTGTAAGAAATTTGAACAACAATTTGGATATTTTGTTTACCAATGCCATTGAAGCAGCTAATTGTGAATATGCTGGGAGATGGGCCATTTCCAATTCAAATGGGTAATCATAGATATTTGGGAGAGATCCTTGCCAAGCTGTGATAGGAAGATAATAGCCATCACCAAGCATCATTAGGCATTTACAGTTTTATTTAAATAAGACAATAAGCTTATGTTTTCTGGGCATAAATACTTATACAGAACAAGCATCTCTTCATTTGACCTTTAAGTTACATTAGTTAAAACTACCATTTATTATGAGTTTTACATGTACATTATTGGCAGGCTAAATATTTTTATCATTCCCATTTTATAGATGAGAAAACCAAGGTACATGTCTTTCATTTTCTTCTCTATATTGTTTTTGTGAGTCAGGGTTTTTATTTTTTAAATTTTTTCATTTGTGAAATCACGTATATTGGAACCTTTGGAGTTGAATAGGGCTTAGTGAGTTAATGGACTATGTGGTATATTTATTAAATCAAAAGAAAAGCACTCTAAATATATAACCTTATGCACAACATAATTAGAAATGGTAATCTCGTATCCCATTTTGGGAGGCCCTCACAGATAGTAAATGAAAAATCTTCCAATGCACAATGTACCATAGCCATAAACAGGAGTGGAAATACATTTGTTTACTGCACTGAGTTTTACATACCCTGATGAAAGAGCATTTTAGAAAAAAACTGACTTTAAATGTTAAAAATACTTTTACTTATTTTACTCCATTTCGCCTTTTTGAAACCATAATGCATGAAAAATTATAAAAAATTTAAAAAATATGCAAAATCAAAACACTAGTTTGCTTTCTACCACATCTTATCCTACCCAGTTTTCCTTCCTAAAGTCAACCACCGTAATGTGTGTAATCAATATACTGTGTATTCTTCCACAAAACTTTATGCACAAAATATTAGCAGGACATACAAATTGCTTCTCACCTTATTTTTTTTTCTGTTTGGCAATATATCTGATAGATTGTTCCAAATCAGTTCATAAGTTGTTTTTCATCTTTTAAACAACTGAAAATATTCTATTGTCTGAACAAACCATAATGTAACTAACATGTCTCAGACTTAAACATCTTCCTAGATGCAGAAACAAAAAGACTCTAATTTTGCTTTCTCTCTCTGTTTTTTTCATGTGCTGGGGTTTGACTTTACCTAGACACTCACATCACTTCTCTGCTCCACTCTTCCTGAACAAACACAGCATGTATGACATGGATTTACTTTTCCATGTTTGCGTCGCATCACATCTGCTTGCTAACTTACTTTGACAATGAATAGAGAATTTGGGATCTTTGTCATAATCTGCTGAAAACCAAACTGAGGTTCGGTGATCCTGGGGTCTTGAACCAACATGTCATTTAAGTCATTTTCATTCTGTCAGTCCTGTCCAGGAGGAATTCAGTTGTTTTCCACAACAATCTCTGTCTGGATGAATGGTTTAATCTATACAATTTTAAATAAATTTGTTTATTAAATCTAATAATGAGCTTTGTCAGAGTCAGCACGTAAATATTATTATGTAAATATCTGCATTATGAAAATGCACTGAAACTTCTTCTTTAATTCAACAAAAATACATTGAGTGCACTATTACAGGTGTTCAGCTAGGTATGGAGATACAAAGATAAATAGGGTATGGTTTTTGCCCTCAAAGGCAAAATTTATATCATAAATTTTCAGAAGCATATAAAAAGCGGTAACTTCTAGTATTTTGAAGGTAGAGGCTTGATGTTGTCTTATGGGGTTTTACATTTGTTGAAAACTTACATACATTAAATTTACTGTGTTAAAAGTCATTGGGGTCTAGCTAGGTTATCTGATTTTCAAACACCCAAGTGATTATAGTCCTCCAGACCAGACCAATCATGCAGGGAATTACCCTGAGGCAATGATAGCTTCTAAGGGCACTATGAAGCACGTTATCTCAGAGATCAAAGAGCAGAAAGGTTTAGGAACCAATTAAGATACTTGTATCATAGTTTACTGAATCAATTTGAAATACACAATGAGAGGCAAGGGTAAGGAGATAGGGTAAGTTCACATTCTTAGATTAGGTCCAAGTGGGCGAAAGGAACACAATACCTGAGTCCTGGGTATCATAATGTTCATATATCTTCTCTGTTCTCTTACTTGCCAATGCTGAGAAAATGGATAAAACATGAATGATGTCAGCCTTCCTTGCCAATAATGTGATCATGAGAACCAGAGGTGAGGTTTAAGCTACAGGTTCACAGACAAAAGGAGTCCTCAGCCAATGATACATGCTTGTTCTACACAAGTACACATAGGCCAGAAGGAGACCATAGTGGGTATCGTCAATAGGTGGCTGAATTTGAGGGTGACATAGCTGTCATCCTAGAGGTACTACGATTTGGTTTTTCATCTATTCCTATCTGATCTTAAACAAAACTCCTTTATGCACCATTATATTTTCAGTTTATTCTATTGATCAATGATTGGCAGGCCTTACACATTACTCTATATATAACATGCCACATCAGTTTTACCAATGTCTCACAATTACTTGCTTACCCATTATCTATACTTAACACATTCTCTGACTTTCACGTATTTCTTATAACTTTTGCTAAATATGCATAACGATTCTTATGAATTCAGTCCATCCTGTTTCTTTTCTTGTCTTCTGTAGCAGAATTGAGTACTCTTAAACAGTACAGAAAATGCACATTTATAAGACCTTATTCTTGAATTCCAATCCATGTTTCACATGGTGTTGGCCTTAATTTCAATAGTTCCAAACTGAATTTACTGTCTTTCACTCTAAAAGCCTTTTCGGTTATTCTCTACAATGATGAATAGTATGAATTTTCCCCCAATCATAAAGTTATCTTTGCTTGTTTCCTCTTTATCAGAATCACTAACAGCTGTTGCTCTTTTCTTCAGTCTTTTCTCTTCTCTCCTTTCCCACTACCACAGATTTAGTCCCAGGTTTTCATAATTTCTCTTTGGAGCTATTAAAATAATATATTAATTAGTTTATCTATTCAAAGACTCTTCCACTTGCTGCCAGCTATTTTCCTCCAATACAATCTGATTCCTGATTCCCTGTCCAGTATCCTCCTGATATGGTTAGGCTTTGTGTCCCCATCCAAATCTCATTTTGAATTGTAACCCCCATAATCCCCATGTGTTGAGGGAGGGACCTGGTGAGAGGTGACTAGATCATGGGGGCAGTTTCCCCATGCTCTTCTCATGATAGTGAGTGAGTTCTCATGAGATCTGATGGTTTTATAGGTGTTTGACAGTTCCTCCTCCACATGCTCTCTCTCTTCTGCCGCCTTGTGAAGAAGAGGCCTGCTTCCCCTTCTGCTATGATTGTAAGTTTCCTGAGGCCTCCCAAGCCGTGTGGAACTGTGAGTCAATTAAACATCTTTTGTTTATAAATTACCCAGTTTAGGGCAGTTCTTTATAGAAGTGTGAGAATGGACTAATACACCTCCTATCCCAATCCTTCATCCAGGATTATTATTTCTCCTAAAGATCATGCATGTTCATATACATGAACACTGGCATGTGTCCTTTTTTTTTAAAAAAAAAATTACTTTTGAAATAATTATAGGTTCACAGGAAATTGCACAAATGATATAGAGAAATCCTAGTGTACTCTTCATCTAGCTTCCCCCAGGTACATATTTTTTTATGTTTGGAATACCCCTCCCTTGCTTAACTACATGGTATATATATATTTTTTGGTGATGGGGTCTAACTATGTTGACTAGGCTGAAGTGCTGGCTATTCACAGGCATGATCATAGCTCACTGCAACCCCTAACTCCTGGTCTCAAGAGATTCTCCTTCCTCAGACTTCCAAGTAGATGAGACCACAGGCATGTGGCACTGCACCTTGGTATAATCTCGAATATTCTTAAAGCTCCAGCTTCAATGCCAAAACGTTATCTTGACTTCTCCCCATCAGTCTTGAATTAATCACTTCCTCCTTGATGCCGATATTTCCCTCATGACCTCATATCTATCTTCTCTGACAGTCCTTTGCCACTATGAGGACAAGAACTATGTTTTATTCATCTTTGAGTCTCTAGCAACTAACTCAAAGCATAGCACATGTTAAGTGCTCAATAAAAATATGTTGAATTTGGCCAGTTGCTGTGGGTCATGCCTGTAATCCCAGCACTTTGGGAGGCCAAGGCAGGTGGATCATAAGGTCAGGAGTTCAAGACCAGCCTGGCCAATATGGTGAAACCCCGTTTCTACTAAAAATACAAAAATTAGTGAGGCTTGGTAGTGGGTGCCTGTAGTCCCAGCTACTCAGAAGGCTGAGGCTGGAGAATTGCTTGAACCCAGGAGGGGGAGGTTGCAGTGAGCCGAGACCACACCACTGCACTCTGACCTGGGCGACAGGGCGAGACAAAGTCTCAAAAAGAAAGAAAGAAAGAAAAAAGGTAGAATTTAATTTAAATTATATCCCATTTCTAGAAAATAGGATGTAAAAATCCAGTTGTAATAAACAAATGCATTTATTGGGTGATGTTTTAACCAGGGCTGTTATTATGGATTCCTTTCTATATGATCTGTTCTGTGGTGAGCAGGTCTATGCAAACCTACCCTCAAAAGCCAAGGAAGCTGAGAGGCAGAAGAAAGAGGCTGACAAATCCAGTTTATCAGAAAGAAACATAAATATTAAAATAGGGACTTACCAACAGAAGCCCTAGTCTTGGGTAGCTGCCAGGAAAGATGGTGGATCTCTGCACTATTACCCCCCAGACCCAGGACTCATATACCATAGGGAAGGAATGTGTAGGACAATTGTAGGGAAAGGCAAGAATGCTATGGGTATCTTCCTAAGGGCAGGATTTACAGTAACAGTAGATAAAGTAGAAATCTTAGAGAGTTTCCTGGAATGAGGAATAACCAGAAATTAACATGGTGAATTAACATCTAAGATGGAATTGTGGCCTTCACATGATCTTTCTTAGAGAAATGTAAAACATAATTCAATTTTCAAAAAATATTTACTATCATGTTCATGAGTCTACCTATTGAGTAGTATGAGATAAATATTGAAACACCTGTTCAAATGGAAAATTCCAACCTGAAATATGAAAAATTGTATTCTCTGTGCTCATTGTTTCAAATATATAGTAATAATATCACTCCTGGGATTGGGGATTCTGACTTGACTCATGCTTCCTTCTCTGGTAGAAAGGTTGCATGTGATCTGAAAGCACAGAAGCCCCTGCAGGCTCTGAGTTTGAACTAGGAGGCCACATGAACACATTGGCCAGACCTCAGTCCCTCCTAAAGCTCTGTCTCATGTGTGCCCTTGATCAAGTCCTCTGCTCTTTTCCTATCTGTCCACCTCAGCTGTCCATCCACAGGAAGGAAGCAGCTGGCCACAGTGGCTGTGGTGGCCCCCATTGTGACAACTTTGCTGCATTGGGAGAGGGGCCATAGTGCTTCCTTGCTGGTGTCCAACATTGGCCCATAGCTCACCATTGCTGCACAGATGTTGTGACAGATGCAATGATTCCACTGGCCATATACTCCAAAATTGTTTTTTTTTTAGCAGTTTTTTTTTAAAGGCAACACATTGACATTGAGGTTGTGAAGACTGTGATGGCAGCAGTGAGGAAGATGATGAAAGCAAGAGCATAATACCATCAAGGACGTAGGTGAACTCAATGTCTTTCATATAGACACTCACTTCCTCAGCTACCCCTGGTGAAGGACCCACCACCAGTTCCATGTCAGCCTTCCCTGGCTTGCTTCACCACATCCAACATCTGGCCATACCTCTGGACTCTGGAATCACATCGTGTCCATTAGACTCTCAAGCTTGAGTACAATCTCATAAGTTTCCTTACCAAAATGGCCTATCTCATTCCTTTCTGGGGAAGATTAGACCTAGTCCCAGAGGCTGATTGAGAATAGATGCCACCCTGTCCTTTCTCTCTTTCTCTCTCTCTCTAGTCTTTTTCAAGTTTCTTTTCCCTCTGCACAAACTCTTCTTACTTCCATCAGTCCAAATACTAAATGTTCCTGTGAATATCCTTTCTGCAACTCTAGGTGAGGCATAGCTGCAAGATCTTGCTGCAGGTTGGTTAAGTTGGAGGTAGGGTTGTTATTCCTAGGATCACAAGCCCTATTAAAGAAAAATACCATGTTCTGAACATTTCACACAGCTTCTTTTTGCCTTTGGTCTTTCAGTAATTTAAAAAGAAAAAGGAGAGCATTTTGGGGGTTTTCTTTGTTTTGGTTTGTTTGTTTTTGAGGTGCAGGGGCAAGTGAAGTACTCCTTCACCTGTAAAGTAGAAACAGAAGAATCAGACTTTATGTCTTCCTGTTGACCTCAGTAGTAACTGGTCTTCAGAAATGATCACACAAGCATTTCTATAACTGGGCAGTGAGGTTAATTTTCTTTTGCTGACATCTTGGAAGTGAAAACAAGATTTATTTATTTTTTTAAGAAACAAGATCTCACTCTGTTGCCCAGGCTGGAGTTCAGTGGCACCATCATAACTCACTGCAGCATCGACCTCCTGGGCCCAAGTGATCCTCCTGCCTCAGCCTCTTGTGTAGCTGGGACTACAAGTGTGTGCCATGATGCCTGGCTAATTTTTAGACTGTTTGTATAGGCGGGGTCTCACTGTGTTGCCCAGGCATGTCTCAACCTCCAGGCTCAAGCAATCCTCTTACCTTGGCCTCCCAACGTGCTGGGATTGCAGGTGTGAGCCACCATGCCGGCCTGTTAAAACAAGCATTTTTCATTGGTTTCAAGGTCCAAACCACTGGATTGAGTGACACAACACTTTTATTCTTGACAGGTGATGTTGAAAGAGCAGTGGGAGATAACTTTCAAGTGGGTCTTAGGAGGGTTGAAAGGTGCATTCAGATATTCCACCTTTCTGCTGGGTGAAATATTTATCTTGTGAGTAAATCATTCAAAACAATAGGCCGGGAGGCAGATGAGTACCGTCAGTCAGCACATGCTCTTCTGTTCCGTGGAAGAACTTAGAAGAATGCTGATTGGTTGAATAGAATAGTTCATTAAAGTAAATTTAAATGGCCAGAAAAGTAAGTTAGGATTTTAGAACTGTTTCAGGAAGAAAAGCACTTTGTAATATGATGTTTTGGAGTTCATAGACTCACTACAATAAAATACAAATCTATGGGGTGATGGGTATGCTAACTACCCTTATTTGATTATTATACAACCTACACATGTATCAAAACATTCAATTGTACCCCATAAATATGTACAATTATGATGTGCCAATTAAAAAAATTCATTGGCTAAGTAAGATTGTCTTATCTGCAAAGAGCATATCAATGAAGAATCTTAGGAAGTAATAAGTGTTTTTTCTATAGAAGCCATTCCCTCGTCTAATCCTATACCATGTTAGTACCCTAGGCTGATTGTAAAGGTGCAGCACTGAAGAAGTTTTCACCTAAAGAAATAATTTCAAGTGTTCCATTTTTTGTTCTTCACAGAGGTTATTTTGTTCTTCACAGAGAAATTTTATTGCAAGCCTAGTTATTGTTTCCTATCTGGCAACATTCTCTTGTCAGTTCTATTTTTGGTGTCTTTCCCTCCTCCTACTTATAACTGAGACCACATCTTGCTTTCCATCCAAACAAAATCTTCTCTTTGAAATCAATAACATTAAAATGAGAAAAGTAAGGAGAAAAATGTAAGTTAGACATTTTATTTTATTATTTCTAAATAGAGTCTTAAAACTACAATCCATGTTTTGGGATTAGACAAAATGCTTTTTTAGTTTCATTGAAATATCCAATACAAAATTTACATTTATTGGTTACCAGTATCACGGTGGTAGGTTTCTCAGAAGTCCAAAGCTGACAGTTGCCTCTGAGGAAGAAAGTACTCTTAGATACTCTAAATCAGCAGTCGCCAAACTTTTTGGCATCAGGGACCAGTTTTGTGGAAGACAATTTTTCCACGGACTGGAGTTGGGGTTTGGTTTGGGGATGATTCAAGTGCATTACATTTATTGTACACTTTATTTCTATTATTACGTTGTAATATACAATGAAATAATTATAGAAATCACCATAATGTAGAATCAGTGAAAGCCCCTGAGCTTGTTTTCCTGCAGCTAGATGGTTCCATCTGAGGGTGATGGGAGACAGTGATAGATCATCAGGCATTAGTTTCTCATAAGGAGCATGCAACCTAGATCCCTCAGATGAGCAGTTCACAATAGGGTTCATGCTCCTATGAGAATCTAATGCCGCCACTGATCTGACAGGAGGCGGAGTTCAGGTGATGTGAGTGATGGGGAGCAGCTGTAAATACAGATGAAGCTTTGCTCTCTTGCTCACCACTCACCTCCTGCTGTGCAGCCCAGTTCCTAATAGGCCGCAGACCAGTACTGATCCATGGCCCAGGGCTTGGGGACCAGTGCTCTAGGCCAGTACTGTCCAATAGAAATATAATATGGACCTCATTTATAATTTAAGATCTTCTAGTCATTATGTTTAAAAAGCTAAAAAAGGATATGTTGATTTTAATAGTATATTTGATTTAATCCAGTGTATCTAAAGTATTATCATCACAATATGTAATCAAAATGTAAAGAATTGAAATATTTGACATTCTTTTGTATCACACTAAGTCTTTAGGATCTCGAGAGTATTTTATATGATCTCAATTTTGACTGGCCTCATTTCAAGGACTCAATAGCCCTTGAAACCACATGTGATTAGTGGTTACCGTACTAGATAGCACAGCTCTAGAATATAAGTATAATAAAATTAGTACATGTTCTAAATATATACACAACTATATATAGTTTAAAAACATACTCCCAGCAATGTTAGATTTTTCTGAACATAGATTTTTTTTATTAGATTGTGGAATCTCACAGGTATTAAGACAGGCGTGTTATAGTTGATGGATATTCAAAATGAATCTAATTTAGGAATTATTTTTGAAAAGAAAGGCGCAACTTCTCTTCCATGTGTAGATTTATGCACATGTATCAATTGAGTTTCTCTGTCTTGTCTTAATTTTGATCAATAGCTTTCCACAGTCTTTATCACTTCTTAATGGCTTGAGTCTTTTCAAGTCAAATTCACCTTTCAAGACTCAGATTGGCTCGGATCTTAAAACTTCTGTTAAAATAGACCCATAACATTCTTGGATTTAACACAGTCTTGCTCTAAGTATTTTAGATATATTTTCTTTAACAGTGACAGAAAGTCACTGTTCTCAGCGACATTGGAGGTCGGGGTGTGAACTTGGATTTCCCTGGCTTTGAGGCCAGAATGCGAGTTAGGAGAATCAACAGCCAGAACACTGTGCCCCTCCCCACTTGTTTTCCTCACTCAGCTTTGTAATGTACTCATTCTATTGCAGAGATAACCTTTTTTGTGTGCAAAATGTCTCTATAGTTAAGTGACACTCAAGTGTAACTGCAATGAGAGAAGTAGGAAATTAAAAATTCTCAAATAGTTCTTTAGCAGACAATAGCATGTTTGGATAAAGTGAAAGAAGAGTATTGAGTATAATAATACATAGATGTGAGCAAACTGCCAGATGGAGAAAAGAAAAAGTGATATGTGAAATCATTTAGCTAGAGTTCCTGTGGGCGCAAAGGCTGCCATCTTTGAAGACAGGAGCCAGCAAACTTTCCGGAAGGGCCAGGTAGTAACTATTTTAGGCTTTGTGGGCCAGGTAGTAACTATTTTAGGCTTTGTAGACCATGTAGTCTTTGTCATGACTACTCAGCTCTGCCATTGTAACTTGAAAAGCAGCCACAGAAAATATGTAAATGAATGCGCATGGCTGTGTTCTAAAACTATTAACAAGCACAGACTGTTGGTTGGATCTGGCCCATGGATCATAGGTTGCCAACTTTGATAAAAGAGATAAGCCTCAACAAAAGATCTGTTTAGTAGCTATGTCACAACTTTCACCTCCTGTTACTTGGAAATACCTGCACCGTGGGAATAACTTTCTTCTGAATCATGTCACATTTCCCACAAGGAAGCAGGAATTTGTTATGCATATTCCCATACCCCAGGGTAGCTATTTTATTAGGTAAGGTATGTGTTTGGTTGTTTAACAGAAGCTGGAAAAATAGTGCCTTAAGCAAGAGAGAAAATAGTTTCTGTTGCATGTAACTCCCGTGTGTAAGCAGGCTTGGGCTGATGGGTGACTCCCAGGTGTTACCTCCTTTTCATCCCATCATGGCTTATGCCACCCAGTCTGCACTGCGGCTAGAAGGAAGAGGAAAAGGGAAAGGGGTAGGTGTATCCCTTCTCTTTAGGAGTGTAGCAGCCAAAAGGAAACGTCCCCTTTGCCCTCTGAAGGTTCACTGAGAAATCAACTGACAAAAGGCAGATTATTAGGAGAAGGCCTACAAAATTTATTTTAATGTTCAAAGGCACAGGAGAATCGCATGAGATTGATTACCCAGTAATCCAATGAGGTGCAGATGTATAAACAAGGCATATCCTTCTTCATAGGGGAAGAGGAGCTGGGGCAAATGTGGCAATTTGAGGGATAGTAAGTGATGTTTTGGGGAAATAAATGGACTTGGAGAACATACAGTGGCCTGGGACAAAGTCTTTTGGGCCTGCAGAGTAGACAACAGCTGGTAAATAATTCTCTCTGAAAAACTAAATGGGACTGAAAGACAATGGTTGGTGACAAAAATCTGTCCATGTGTGTTGACAGACTTCAGTCTTTCTTCCTGTAACTTGAGTTCAGTTAATGGCCACTCCTGGAAGGAACCAGAGATAACTGTTTTCTTCTTTGGTGGGTCCATACTTTTGGCAGATAAGGAGGGTCCAGACTTCAGAGGACAGACAGCTACATCCTGTGCTTTCGGACAGACAGGATTGAGAGACAGGTGTGTATATGAGGGGGAAGGTCAGAGACACCTTGAGGCTGCTGCATAATTTATTTTATTTTTATATTTTGAGACAGAGTCTCACTCAGTCGCCCAGGTTGGAGTGCAGTGGCAAGTGATCTCGGCTCACCACAGCCTCTGCCACCTGGGTTCAAGCAATTCTCATGCCTCAGCCTCCCAAATAGCTAGGATTACAGGTGTATGCCACCACGCCTGGCTAATTTTTGTATTTTTAGTAGAGACAGGGTTTCACTATGTTGTATAGGTTGGTCTCAAACTCTTGGCCTCATGCAATCTGCCTGCCTCAGCCTCCCAAAGTGCTGGGATTACAGGCGTGAGCCACAGCAGCCAGTCAAGGTTGCTTCTTTAGTCCAACATGTCAAAGTGCCGTATTTGGGGTACAGGTTTCTGAGCCCCAACAAAAGTATAACATTGAAGTTGCTTATATCATTTCTGTTCATGTCTCATTGGCTAGCACTTAGTCACATAGCCTCATCAATATGCAAGACAGGCTAAGAAATGTGTACATATTCTGGGCAGCCATGGGCCCACATAAAACCAAGGCTTCTATTGCCAGAGAAAAGATCAATGACAACTGGATGGTGGGTGGCAGTCTTTGTTGCAACTAACTTTTCTGTTTTAATCTGAATTTGTACTGTGTTTATTGTGTTAGAACAGTATTTGTAGAACAGTACAGGACTGAAAGGATTTACTTACATTTTAATGTTATGTTTAATGTTACATTTTAATTAAATTACATTTTAATGTTATTTAATGCTATATTTTATTGCGTTTTATGTGCCAGATTATATGCTGTGATATTTGGGAATAGAGACTGCCCTAAAGTTTTAGATGTATCTTCAGAAACTAGTAACAGCTATCTTCTATATATGGCTAGAATACTGTTTTAGAACTTATATGGCAAGCATCTTGCAACACTGCCACTTTCCCTTTCTGAGCCTAAGCAGACATTGCTAATAAATCACAGCATTCTTTTCCACTGAGGCCAGACTGAGCCTTATAATCTTTTATATCCTGCTCCAGACAACCTCTAGCATTCACGGAGAGTTGGGATGCAGTCACCTATTTATTTGGACTTCTTGGCTTAAAGTTTTACCATTCTTTTTGTATCTTTAACATCAAACGTATCTGTAGATGTTGATATGCCAAAATATGAATGGAATGCTGTTTTTTGCCTTTTGTGTAAGTCAACTCTCCTTTCTTAACTTTTGTCAGATTTTTATCTTGTTCTCATTTCCAGATCATGAACTACATCTCATTTTTATATAACTAACTTTAGTCACAAAACCAAAAGTGCAATCATTTTATTCAACCTCCTAATTTTACAAATAGAGAAACTGAAATTCCAAAAGAGGAAAGGACTAACCCACGGGCACACAGCTAGAAAACGACAGGTTTGAAACCAGTCTCCTGAAACCCCGACTCCTATCCTAGAACTCATACTTTTTCAAGGTCAAATCAATAAGTGACAAGAGTAATTGATAATCAGTAACCATTGCGATGACAATTGGGTGAAGTAGATTAATAACAGAACTTTAACTTTTCAAGTTTCTATTTCTTGCATTTATAGGCAGGAACCAACACATTTCACTTTTTCTTATATCAAAGAAATGGTATCCTGGGCAATATTTGCTCTCATGTTTGACTGCTTCTAGAACTTTTCAGATTTTATAAAATGGATTTGACATTGTCAAAAATAGAATTTGAAGGCTGCTTTCTAGGACATCCTCATTTTGCTTAGGCTATAAAGAATGGTGCAGCTGTTCTTGTAATACCTTGGCATTTTCTGTCTCAGTAAGATGCCTTTATGTGATATCCACAGCAATGACTTTTGTGTAATATTTTCCACATTAATTTATCATAGCATTTTTGAATTGCTTTTAGTCTATTTTGACCCATGGGTCTATCAGTTTATGTTGATTCGCATTTTACTTGGAATTCCTTGCTCACCCCAGATTGCTGGTACTCTCTCAGGCAAAGCTGTGCACTTCAGTTCTCCTTATGTGCAAACAGTTTCTCAGCAGGTGTGCTACTTATAACTACTGTACATGAAAGCTCTCATCAGTAGCCAAGTAGGGTTAGATTTTTCTCAGACTTTCAAGAGCAGAAAAAAAAATCTCAGCAAAAATAAGTACAAAAAAAGAGACTATTTATAGACAAGCAAATCTAACTATAGTGTGGACATCTAAGAGAGTATAATCTTTTTTTAAAAAACAGAGATTTTAAAAGATCGACGAAATCTTCCCATTAAAACTTTAATTGAATCCTCTAAGTATCAAAAATTCTGGCACTTTCACATGATAGAAAAAAATGAGTCTAGTACAGTAAACCAAAGGAAATTTTGATAAGGAACATTTCTTGATTTAACTATTAATTAGATTAAAAGTTTAAAAGACACTGAGGAATTTCCCTCCTTTCATCTTCCAATTTAAGGAAAGAGCTTAAAAGCAGTTAACTTCATGAGTATAACCAAAAGACTGAAAAATAATTTGAGTACAATGTAGCTAAACCTTGGGCCCAGCTTCTTTGACCAAACCTTGAAAACATTGTATCCTCTGAGACAATGCTGTCCTCTATACTAAAACCAAACTCAAGTAAATTCAGAAATGCCTGGCCGTCATTTACAGACTCTCCCGGGATGCATGGTACCCAATTTAATATTGCTACTTCCAAGTTGGCCAATGATTTATTTACCGATTCAAAACCCCTCTGAATAGATAAGCAACTACTCACATGAAGTGGGGAAGGTGGGGGAAAAATATCACAGGATAAAACACAACATAGACAAAGGCAAGGAGGTGTGAGAGAGCATATGCCATTTTGGTGGTTTTGTGTGGTGGGGGTGTATAGTGAGTGGGAAGATGTGGCAGAGAATTCAGTTCAATAATTCAGAAAATATTAAGTGACTGTTTAGCTTGAGCAGTGTTCTGACACTCTTAGGATGCAGAGACGAATGTGGCAACGTCTTTGTCCTTGAGTAATTCACAAAGGAGACATGTGTCACACATATATTATAATCAGGTGAGGGTGGGTAAGTACAAGAGTAGAGAAAGCGTCAGGTTCATTTGTTCATGCTCATTCATTTACAAAGAAGGCAGTGCCGGCCCTGATGCCAGGCATCATGCTGGTGGCAGAAGTACCTACAAAAGTGAGCAGCGGTGCTCATTGCCTTCTCAGAGGGACCATATAGTATAACCTCAGCTGCAGATCTTGATCAAGCAATTTTAGCAACATGTATACACCAGCAACTGTGACAAGTGTCACTCAGAAGTACCAAGTCCTAAAGAACCTATAATGTGGGATTTGTTCTAATTAGTGAGGTCAGGGAAAATTGTATTTACCACCAGTCCTCTTACACAATAATTCTCCACGCTCGAATTCTTAATTTGCTTTATCCTTTGGATGCTTAGAGTTCATTTCAAGTAATTTTTGAAAGGTTAGCTGGGTAACAGATTGTCTGAGCCCTTGTATCTCTGAGAATATTGGTCTTCTGCTTTCATAAATGAATGACAATACTCACATAGAAAAGTCTTAATTACAGCTCCACATGAAGTGGAGCTTAAACTCTCTAGAATTTCAGTCCTTGTCTTTTGGTAACGTAATTTAAAATGTATATATTAGGTCTTTCTAATGTTTTACTTTTAGGCAGCTTTATTTTTCCGTCTGAATCATACAGTTTTTTTACATTAAAACAATTTTGGCAGTTTCTTACAAAACTAAACATACTCTTACCATATGATCCCGCAATTGTGCTCCTTGATATTTACCCAAATGAGTTGAAAACTTATGTCCACATGAAAACCTGCACATGAATGTTTATAGCAGCTTTATTCGTAATTACCAAAATGTGGAAGAAATCAAGATGTCTTTGAGTAGGTGAGTGGGTAAACTGTGGTACAACCAGACAATGGAATATTATTCAGTGCTAAAAAGAAATGAGTTAAAAAGCCATGAAAAGATATGGAGGAATCTTAAATGCATATTACTAAGTGAATGAAGCCAATTCGAAAAGGCTACATACTATATAATTCCAACTATATGACATTCTGGAAAAAGCAAAACTATGTAGGCAGTAAAAGAATTAGTGGTTGCCAGGGGTTAGAGGGGAGGGAGGGATGAATAGATGAGGCACAGAGGACAGTGAAACTACTCTGTATGATACTACAATGCTGGGTACATGTCATTACACATTTGTCTAAACTCAGAGAATGCACAACACTAGGAGTGAATCCTAATGTAAACTATGGGCTTTGGGCAACAACGATGTATCAATGTAGGTTCACTGACTATAACAAATGTCCCACTCTGGTGCCGGGTGTTAATAGTGGGAGGGGTATACGTGTGTTGGGGCAGCAGGTAAAGGGAAAATCTCTGTGCCTTCCTTTCAATTTTGCTGTGCGTGCAAAATTGTCCTGAAAAAGAAAGTCCATTTAAGAAAAACAAAACAAACAAAATTCCCTATGAATTAGAAAACCTTACTTTAAAATCAATATTTTGCCTGAAGTACTGTATCTTCATAGGTATGTTAGCAGGAAGCTGGAAGCTCTGTTTAGAGGAATGCTAGGTAGATCTTGTTCTCAACCAGACCTGCCCTCAGACCATTATAATAATTGTATTGTGATCTTTCTTCATGTGTCTTGAAGATAAAACGCATAGCTCTAGGAGAACGTTGTGTTTGAGTGCTGTCTAGGAGAAAGGTGTGTTTGAGAAAGGTGTGTTTACAGCTATAAATTTTCCTCTGAGCACTGCTTTCTCAGCATCCCATAACTTTTGTTATATTGTGTTTTTGTTTTTATTTATATCAAAGTATTGAGTTTAATTTCTCAATTAAAATGAGCATGAGTTCATTTTTATTCTATCTACAAATTGTATAAGAAAGGAGTCACAGCTATAAAGAAGTACAGAAATAAACTCATAAATTTATGATAAACTGACTTTCAACAAGGCTACTAAGACAATTCAAAGAGGAAGGAATACTCTTTCAATGGTGTTAGGATGAATGGATAGCTACATAGAGAACAAAGAATTTAGACCCCTACCTCACCCCATACACAAATTAACTCAAAATGGGTTAATGTAAGAGGAAAACATAGGGGTAAAGTTTCAATTTCCTTGGATTAGACAGTGGGTTCTTAGATATAAGTGACAAAACAAAAATACAGATAAATTGAACAACATTAAGTGAAAGCATTTGTGCCACATGTAAAATAATAAAGCAAGTAAAAATACACCCTAAAGACCAGGAAACATATTTGTAAATAATATATTTGGTAAGGTACTTGTATCCAGAATATACAAAGCACTCTTACAACTTGACAACAAAAATGGGAAAAGGATTTTTTTTTTTTTTTTTGAGACAAAGTCTTGCTCTGTCACCCGGGCTAAAGTACAGTGGTGCGATTTCAGCTCACTGCAACCTCCGCCTGCCAGGCTCAAGCAATTCTCCTGCCTCAGCCTCTTGTATAGTTGAGACTATAGGTGTGTGCCACCATGTCTGGCTAATTTTTGTATTTTCAGTAGAGACAGTGTTTCACCATGTTGGCCAGGCTGGTCTCAAACTCCTGACCTCAAGTGATCTGCCTGCCTTGGCATCCCAAAGTGCTGGGATTACAGGTGTGAGCCACCATACCCAGCTGGGAAAAAAATTTGAATAGACATTTCTCCAAAGACAACATACAAATGGCCAATAAGCATATAAAAGAGATGTTTAAGTTCATTAGTCATTAGATAAGTGCAAATCAAAGCCACAATGAGATACTGCTTCATTAAAAAAACACAATAGCAAGTGTTGGTGAAGATGTGGTGAAACTGAATTATTCTTTGTTGATAGAAATGTAAAACAATGCAGTCTTTTGGGAACACAGTTGGCAGTTTCTCAAATTGTTAACCACAGAATTGCCATATGATGCTGCATTGTACTCCGAGATATTAATATGTACCCAGGAGAAAGGACTTGTTCACACAAAAACTTGCATGTGAATGTTTGAAGCAGGGTTAATCATAATAGTCAAAAGAGGGGAAACAACCGAAATATCTGTCAACTGATAAATGGCTAAATAATGTGAGGTACATTCTTACAGAGGAGTATTATTTCTCAGTTGGAATGAAATATCAATACGTGCTACAGCACAGATAAATCTTGAAAACAGTCTACTCCATGAAAGAAGCTGGTCACAAAAGACCATGTTTATTATGGTTCCATTTATATTATATCTATAGACTAGGCAAATCTGTACAGACAGAAAGTATATTACATGTTTTGGGTTTAGTTTCCTCTTCTTTTTCTTTGTTAAGGTGGAAAATTAGATTTGAGACCTTCTTTTTTTGTTTTTTTTTTTTTTAAGAAAAAAGGTGTTTCAGCTATAAATTTTCCTCTGACCACTGCTTTCTCAGCATCCCATAACTTTTGTTTTTATTTATATCAAAGTATTTTTTGAATTTTCTTTGTGATTTCTTCTCCAACCATGGGTTATTTAGAATTTTGTTGTTAATTTCCACATATTTGTAAATGCCTCAAATTTCCTTCTGATATTAATTGATAATTTAATTTCATTGTGGTCAGAGAGCATATTTTGCATAACTTTAATCCTTGTGAATTTACTGAGATATGTTCAATGCCTAGTGTATAATCAATCTTGGAGAATGTTCCATGTGTACTTGTGAAGAATGTGTAATCTGTTATTGCTGGGTGGATTGTTTTACAGATGTCTGTTGGGCCTAGTTGGTTTATGGTGTTGTTGAAGTCCTCTTTTTCCTTATTGATCTTCTCCCTTGTTCTATTCATTATTAAAGTGGGGGTAGTGAGGCCTCCAACTATTATTGTTGAATTTCTTATTTCTTTAATTCTGTCCATTTTTGCTTTGTGTATTTATTAGGTGTATACATGTTTTAATTGTTATCTTCCTGATGAATTGACCCTCTTGCCATTTTGAAATGTCCCTTTTTAACTCTAGAAACATTTTTTTTTGTTTTAATCTACTTGGTATGATATTACTACAGCCACTCTGGCAACTTGACAGTTGACATCTGTCTCCTTTCAAGACATAGCAAATCTCAATGTAATTGTAACTAGTAAGATATAGTAAAGATTAGTTCACCAAATGATTAAAAATTAACTTCTCATAACTGTACAGCTTGGCTATGGTAAACATACTGTTGACTTTAGATGCATAGGGGTGTTTATAGCACCATGTAATTAAATTATGCTGCCATGTTGAAGAAAGAAATGAAGCATAGAGCTTGAACCATTCCCCTCGCGTGTTCTTACTGTCATTAAAACATTCTGTACATGCCTGAAGTGTATGGGTCACATTCTCCTATTACGCCTAGAGGGTATTTATTATGATTTAGCACAAGACTAAAACTATCAAGAAAACACTATCTTCATGCATCAGCTCAGATCCTTAGCTTATGACACTTCTACCTGATTGAGGATTCACAACATACTATAATTAATTAATCTCTATATTCAACAAATATTTACTGAACACAAACTACTTCTTGACCCTGATTTAAGTACCTGGAATACAGTAAATGAACAAGGCATACATGTTGTCATAGAACTTATTCTAGCTTGAAGATTAAACACACAAATAAGAATTTTTTTTATTACAGGTTATATGACGAAAATAAAACATGATGGTGTGATAGTGAATGAAGTGGGGGATATGGATCAATTTTAAATGTGTTGGTCTGCAGAAGTATCTCTGCAGAGTTGGCATCTGAGAGGAGACCTAGTGATTAGGATCAGTTAGATGAGGAGCAGAGGGGAGAGTGACCCAGGTAGAGTGACTTGCCACTGCAAGTGCAAACTCCTGAGACCAGAATAGGGCTGTCTTATTTAGAGAGTATAACAAAGGCCACTGTGGTTGGAGCACAGTGAGCAAAAGAGGAGAGCTGGGAGAGGACGTCAGAGAATAGACAAAGATATTAACAGAAAGCCCACACCTTAAGGGACACAATAAGGAATTTGGATGTTATTCTACATGCACTCAGAAGTCACTGGGGGTTTTTTAACTAGACAATTGATGTGATGAGTGTTTTAAACACATTATTTTGGATTCGGTGTGAAGACTAGGCATCAGAATGGAGCAGGTCTGCAAGCAAGAGATAGTTCAGGTAGGAGATCACACAGTAGCTGACACCAGGTATTTGCAATAGAAACTGAGAAGTGGGTGGAGTCAGGGTATATTTTGAAGGTAGATATGATTCCTAGGTTTGTACCCTAAATTGGGTTGTAAGTTTATTGGATTATGGCACTATTTACTGAGATATAGAAGACCACTGGGGGGAAAAAACAGGTTTTGGAGGCCAACACACACACACACGCACACACACACCCCACCAATAACAAAAAGGCAAAGCACACACATTCTGTTTTGAATATGTTAAGTTGGAGGTGTAAATGTTAAGTTTATATCTAAGTATAGATTTTAAGTAGTCTGTTAGATATTAGAGTATGAAACTCATCAAGGAGGTTGGGCCCAAATGTATAAAATTGGATGCAATTAGGTGTCATCTATAGCTATGGGAGATCCTCAAGAGGGAGAGCATAGATCAAAGATAGAAAAATGATAAAGATTGACTCCTGAGACCTCAGATGAGAGTCTTGCAGAAGAGGAGCGTCCAGCAAAGGAACTGAGGAAGAATGGACAGGGAAGTAGTAGGAAAGCTAAAAGGTGAGTTTCATGGGAACCAAGAGAGAAAAATATTTCAATAAGGAGAGACTGTTCACCCTGTAAACTGTTGCTGAGAGAGTGCAATACGGTCAGTGAATTAAAAATTGTCTTTGGTAGTAGGGTAGTCACTGGTGCTTGGTTATGGGCAGTTCCGTTGGGTTGGAGTGAGAGAGAGAAACCCTATTGAAGGGGATCAAAGAGCTGTCTGGAAGTGAAGCCATAGGGGAAGTGAATATTAGAGAGCTATTTTAATCAGTTTTGCTGTGATAGGGAGCAGAGGATTGGGAGCAGTCTTTGTGGAGGATTGCAGGATCATGGAAACACTTGTTAAAGAAGGGAGATCCTACAGCAAATTTGTATGCTTATGGCAATGAGAAAGACGCTAATAATTCCAAAGAGAGTCAGAAATCCTTGAGAAGCATAGAGAGGATCCGATCCAGAGCACAATATGGTAGCCTTTGCTGGGAAGACAAACACTTCTTCCATTGAAACCTGAAGAAAAGCAGAGCATATGTTTTCCGACACAGGTGGAGATGATGCTAGGAAGATAGGGGAATTCCTATATGATTGTGTCTAGCTTTTCAGTGAAGTATGAGGTAAGGTCATCAGTTAAAAGTTATTATAACAGGTGGGTTACAGGGAATATTGGGGGTCAGAAAACAGATGAAAAGGTGCTAAATGGACCCCTTGAAGAGTGGGAGAAATTTGCGTCTAGGGAGCATATTAGATTTATGAGGAATTTTTTTGGTACCATTTTGCATTTAAAGAGAGTCCAGTTATCACAGCTACAATTATTTTCTCCAGGGCATTTTGTCAGATAGGCAGATAGTTCACCTGGTGTTGTGTCCAGAATTGGTTCCTTCCCATGGGTTCTTGGTCTGGCTGACTTCAAGAATGAAACCGCGGACCCTTGCGGTGAGTGTTACAGTTCTTAAAGATGGTGTGTCCGGAGTTTGTTCCTTCAGATGTTCAGATGTGTCCAGAGTTTCTTCCTTCCGGTGGGTTCATGGTCTCGCTTGACTTCAGCAGTGAAGCTGCAGACCTTCGCAGTGAGTGTTACAGCTCTTAAAGGTGGCGCCTCCGGAGTTGTTTCTTCCTCCTGGTGGGTTCGTGGTCTTGCTGACTTCTTGAGTGGAGCCACAGACCTTCCCAGTGAGTGTTACAGTCATAAAGATAGGACGTATCCAAAGAGTGAGCAGCAGCAACATTTATTGTGAAGAGCTAAAGAACAAATCTTCCACAACGTGGAAGTGCACCTGAGCGGGTTGCTGCTGCTGGCTCGGGTGGCCAGCTTTTATTCCCTTATTTGGCCCTGCGCATGTCCTGCTGATTGGTCCGTTTTACAAAGCATTGATTGGTCCATTTTACAGAGTGCCAATTGGTCCGTTTTTACAGAGTGCTGATTGGTGCATTTACAAACCTTTAGCTAGACACAGAGAGCTGATTGGTGCATTTTTACAGAGTGCTGATTGGTGTGTTTACAATCCTTTAGCTAGACAGAAAAGTTCTCCAAGTCCCCACCCAACCCAGAAGCCCAGCTGGCTTCACCTCTCTCAGTGTTGCATATTTTCCGAGGTGTGTGAAAATTTATTTAAAGGATCACAAAGCAATAATGTGTTAAATGTGCTTCATCACCTTCCCACATATACACACATACACATCATTCACATGTGTACTGCACTCTCGTGTGTGTTCACACACACATCACACTATGCACACACACCCACCACATTCACAAGCTTATCGCACTTCTTGCAATAAACATTTATTTATTTATTTATTTATTTATTTATTTATTTAGATAGAGTCTCACTCTGTCGCCCAGGCTGGAGGCAGTGGTGTGATCTCGGCTTACTGCAACATCCACCTCCCACGTTCAAGCAATTCTGCCTCAGCCTCGAGAGTAGCTGGGCTTACAGGTGCGTGCCACCAAGCCTGGGTATTTTTTATATTTTTAGTAGAGATGGGGTTTCACTATGTTGGCAAAGCTGGTCTCTATCTCCTGACCTCAAGTGATCCGCCTGCCTCGGCCTCCCAAAGTGCTGAGATTACAGGTGTGAGCCACAGCTCCCGGCCGCAAAAAACTCTTAACACTTTACTGCTGTTTTTGAAGTATCTGAGAATTGAAGAGGCCTTGTAGTTTCCTCTCGATGAATCATTGTCCTCCCTGTTTTTCAAGTGTTTTAAAAATGATCATGAAATAGAGGCAATTTTAGGGTTCCGTTATGTCCCTTTGGGTCACCCCTTTGGTGGAATTTGCCTTTGGAGCTTTTTCCTTTGACATCTAGCATCCTATGTCCTGGCTGTCACCAGATCCTCTCAGGCAGTGAGCCTTCTCTAGACTTTCCACACCCACCCATCACCCCTGTTCTCTCATCAGCATAGCTAGATTCAGGCTGTGTGACCTATTGTGTGGTATGGGAGCAGTAATAATTTATTGTGAAGATTAAAAAACATACTGCACAGAGAATGCCCAGTTTCATGTGCAGAGTATGTTTTCAATAAATGCTGAAATAAACTCTCTTTCTCTCTCCCTTAATCTCTGTCTCTGAATATCTCTTACCTATTTTACCTGCTCTGATCATATTTCCTCAAGTATCTTCATTTAGCTAAGCAGTTTTTACCAGTATTAGTTAACTATTGATAATAGAATTTAAAATTTTAGTTCCTCAGGAAATATTGTGCAAATCTATGTGGACTCCAATAATAGGGCTTCAGGTGGACAAAAGAGGTATATTTTGGGCATGCAGATCTTTTCACTTGACTCAAATTCTGCAGAAGGAATGACTTTGATCATCATGAATTAAACTAAACTATAACACTGAGCAAAGAAAATTAGAATGTTTTCATGTCTTGGCTGTTAGAGTACTTGATAAATATAAGGAATTATTAGGCCTTTTGAAATAGCTTTGAAATATCACAGATTTGTGCTGTATCCAAGGATTCCTGACAATGTAACAGAACAACATTGCAGTATCATGAAAAAGGTGTTGTGTCACTGAATAAAGTCAAAGGCATTTCTTTAAAAATCATTCCCTTGGGAGTGTGGTTGAGACCATCACTTCATTTCACTTGCAGCTCCTGTGACAAAGACTGTCACCTCCACTCAAGTCCCAAGAGGAAAGTCATTCTTGGTCTCTAAGGACAGGGGGTTTTAGATAAATGTATCTTATTTATGAGCTTCTTCTCTCTTCACTGTTATTCTCTGTTTAGTCTGAAAACAATACTAATGACTAAGGTAAATCCTGAGTGGTGGTAGAAAGTAACAAAACATAATCGTGCTTTTTAAAAGTTGTGCTATTGAGCACATTAGCTTTTCCTGACTTGCGGCACATAATAGAATTGTTCAGAGGCAAACCTGAGACTTTGTGTTTTGATCTTTTACACTTCCCTTCTATTCCCTAGTTCTTAGAAATGCTAACAAATTATATGTTATCGATTATGTTAAAGTGTGTACTGGCAAGTGCAAGTAATACTACACTTGTATTGATCAGCAGCAATGGCTCATAATCTATGTAGGGTACAGCTGGCCCAGTGCAGGCATTGTAACCATGTCGTATTATGCATGCAAAACCATGTTCCTATGGTTTTGATGATATGCAAAGTAGCAGACTCTTTTCTTAGTTTTCATAAGTTGAATTTCCGCCGAAGACTCATTATGAAAAAGCATGTTAAAAAGTGTGGTGTCATTACAAGATTGTTCTCACTTGGCAACAGGCAACAAAAGGAAAAAAAAAAGGTCCTGACAATTTCTGAAATGTGATCATTAGAAATCACCCTCTGAAATTAATGAGATGCTAGAAAAAGCCAAGCGCTTTAGAGATCATATCGTGTATACAACTTGATGAGGGGTTTAAATGGGGACTGATTATTTGCTAAGTGTAGGCAATGGTTTCCATGATCAACTGCTTTCTCACTACTGCTGCATGATGAAAATGGAGCAGATCCACAATTATAAACATTGAACAGATTACAGAACATTCTGACCTGGAGGAAATTATATGTAATTAAATGAAAAGCTAACGCTTTCGTTTTACTTATCCAAGGACAGTCTTGTCTCCCTCTTTGCGTCCCTCCTTCTCCCACCCCTTTCTCTCTCTCTCTCTTTGAGATGAGGAAATATTTAAAAAAACAGCTACAAAGGAGTAAATTCTCCCACCCGAACACTTCAGTCTCCCGTTTAGTGTTTCTTGTTTTTCCCCATCTGTTGACTCTCGGTATCTCCCCCGCTGCTGTGGTCTCCACCTGGCCCGGTGTGAGTTTTCTCCGTCGCGTCGGTCTCCATGGAGACAGACTGCTCCAAGGGAGGGGCTCTGCACAGTTTCTAGCCAGGAGCCTCCCTGGACCTTTCGTGGGTGGGTGCAGCCTGTTTTTGATCACAGTACAGAAAGGAGGAGGAGTTACCTCATCTACAGAGGAACAAAAATGTGTTTGGGACCTAAATTCCTCCCTCCTTGTGGTCCTGCAGATGCAGTTGGATAAAACCCTGAGACGAACGATGGGAGGCTATGTGTTTCCTTTGCTTCGGTGTCAGGAGCGCTCAGACAATTGCTAGAAGGACCCCAGGGGGAAGCAGAGGCAGGGACAGAAGGATAAGAAAATTAAGCATCTCTCTTACCAACTTACATCAGCAGTCCAACTGTGCGTGGGAAAGGTTGTTAACTAGAAACCTCGAGAAATATATGGTAACTGGGCACATAGTCCACCATAAATTACACAATTATTTTGAATAGAAAAGTATTAAAATCCATAAAAATTTTGTCTGCTAATGACTAGAGAAACTGGGCCATTAAAAAAAGACTGTCCAAAAAATTGCTTATTTTACAGAGAAAGCTTACAGGTTTATAGGAAAGCATAAATTCATTGAGAGCCTGTTGTGCTCACACTGTGGACATTCCAGCATTTTAATTTGTTTCTACCAATGGTAATATTTTCACACAGTCATGATTGGAAACTTTTATCATTCGATTTTTAGAGCTGAATAAAAACCTCAACTTGCCTATGTGTAGAAGTTTTAATGTTCAGTGAAAAAAATAAGTGAATGTGATAGACATTGAGCAAATGCCAATTCTTATAATTCCTGGGTATCAAAAATCACTCTGGTATTGGAGACACCAGAATTGAGGGCCAAATTCCTTAGTGTTCTAAACAGAGTTCTGCAGAAAGACATTATTAGCTGCTTGGTGTGCGCCGGTATCTCCGGGCACCTAGCTAAATCCAGCATTCAGTTTTTGGTCACTCTGTCTTGCTGGAATTCACTCCCAATTTGCAGTCATTGTTCTCTGAATTACTGCTTTTAAATCGAGCATTTTTTTGAAGTTCACATCTCTACCTTTTGGATATGCAGAAAGAAGTGTCTATAAAACAATAATGACTAGCATGTATAATGTGTGTTATAGTTTGCAGTGCCTCTCTGAACATACCTGATTTCAACTGCGTCTTACAGGAAGGCTGAGAGATGGCAACTGCTATGATAATTGAGGCCCATGGAGATGAAGTTATATGCCCGAGGTCACAAAACTAGTAAGACCCAATTCTTTTCACTTCAGAGCCTATGCTTCCCTACATGCTCGTTAACAGTATCTTAATGCTAACCATAGGTGTTCTTTCCTTAAAGAGTCATGAAGACGTTAGATTGCAAATCACTAGAGGACAGAAACAAGATTCTATAGTTCTCTCAGAATGGTGCCTCAGGATCTTGGTCACCTGTGTGTTTCTCCTCTCCAGGATACAAAGAATTCCAGCTGTGCTCATATACCAGAAGACATGATGATTCCTGTGAACTTTCTAGGAATGAAAATGATAAATCTCTTCTTTCAGCACTGCTTCTTCGATATCTATGCAGTGCCTGCCAAAAGCAAGTAACCAGAAATAAGTGGGCCTTGGAATCCTAAGACTCTAACCAAGCTGCTTTTCTTTTTGGTTTGGTAGGAGGAGAGCATGTGTTACGGAGACAGCCCTGTTTGGGCAGGCTGCATAGCTCTGTGGCTAGAATGCCACCCCAGACTTTTCCATGTGACTGCATAAGTGATCTTGGGCTAGTCATTCCTAGCCCAGTGCTTAACAGTGTCAATGGACAACCAGAAAGCTTGTCCAAACAGCTAGTGACTAATGGGTCTCATTTATCATTTAGTTTTCTGACTGTTAATTTTTAGCAAATAATAGTTCAATGGCTACTGCACCAAGCATTGTGTATGTAAAGAAGAATACAACAATGTTCCTGGCATTAAAGAGGTCATTGTGCAATGAATTTGCCACTCATATGAACTTATAAATCCTGCCGCTGATGGCTAGATTTGAGACTTTGCAAAAGAGAAGCTGGAACACTGGGAAGGCATTTAACCCTGGTTGTCTAAAATTATGTGAGCTGGTGACAAAGCTAGACAAGGGGTCTAGTGTGTCCCTCAGGCCTGTCTTCCACTACTGGACTGCCTTGTAAAATATGGTTGCATCATTTCAGGATGAAGAGCAACGCTGATTATTGGCTAATTTTGGCTCACCGAGGCTTCGTTACCGAACGCACTTCCTGAGAGCCCTGTATTTCCTGGTTTAATTGTGGTTGATGACGTACTTGTAACCAAGGCACTTGGCTCAGCTCAGGCACTTCTGTCTCGCTACCAGGGTGCCTGCCAAGTAAACAAGCACTTTTCTATGCTATGTCTAAAAAAAAGACAATGCAAAGATTAGGGGATCATGGCGGATGGGAGGCAGGACTAGATTGCAGCTCTGGACAGAGCAGCATGCGAAGGCTTGCATTGTGAATTTTAGCTCCAGATCAACTGCAAGAACAAACCAGCAATCCTGAGAGGACCCACAGACCCTCTGAAGGAAGCAGACTGCTCCTGCAGGGCTTGGGAGACACGCCAAATACTGTGAGTGCCCCAACTGTGGAAGCGGGAAAGGGAGACCCGCTTCTCCTGAACACACACCCCCACTGGAGAAGATGAAGGTCTGTTTGTGGGAGAGGTTTCTGACTTTACCTGGAGCTGAGTCAAGTTAGCGAGCCAAGCCAAGTGAAATACAGCAGTAGAGGAAGCAGCAGAAAGGCCCTGGGAGCTCACTGGGTCCCCAGGCAGCCTATTCCTTCCTGGCACCACAGGGATCCATCAGGAGGGTGGCCAGGGGAGCTTGGGGCCAAACTCCACAGGGAGAAGGAATTCTGTAGCTGAACTTTGTAACAATTTGAACAGCGCAAGAATCTTCCTGGCTGGAACTCAGGGGAGGGCACGAATCCTGCTTGCAGACTTCACAGGCGGGGGGAAAAACCAGAGCTCTTTTCTTTTAGAGCTGGGGCCCAGATAGCCTCAGGCAAGTTTTCAAGCCCCTCTTGCCTTCTGCCTGGAAACACAGCAGGGGTGTTGAGGGAGCACAGTGGGAGTGAGACCAGACCTTTAGCTTGCATGGGAGCTGGGTGAGGCCTGTGACTGCTGGCTTTCCCCCACTTCCCTGACAACCTGCATGACTCAGCAGAGGCAGCCATAATCCTCCGAAGTACACAACTCTAGTGACCTGGGAATCTCTCCTCCATCCCCCACAGCAGCTGCAGCAAGTCTCATCCAAGGAGAGTGAGCTCAGACATGCCTAGCCCCGCCCCCACCTGATGGTCCTTCCCTACCCACCCTGGTAGTGGAAAACAAAGGGCATATAATCTTGGGAGTTCTAGGGTCCTGCCCACTGCAGGTCCCACTTTACATTACTATAGCTGATGCTTTATGGAAAGCACCACCTCCTGGCAGGAGGCCAACCAGCACAAAAATAGAGCATTAAAACACCAAAGCTAAGGACCCTCATGGAGTCCACTGCACACCCTGCCACCTCCACTGGAATGGGTGCTGGTATTCACAGCTAAGAGACCCATAGAAGGTTCATATCATAGGACTCTGTGCAGACAACCTCCAGCACCAGTCTAGAGCTGGGTAGACTCACTGAGTGGCTAAACCCAGAAGAGAGACAACAATTACTGCAGTTCAGATCACAGGAAACCACATCCATAGGGAAAGAGGGAGAGTACTACATCAAGGGAACACTCTGTGGGACAAAAAAATCTGAACAACAGCCTTCAGCCCTAGACCTTCACTCTGACAGAGCCTACCCAAATGAGAAGGAACCAGAAAACCAACTCTAGTAATATGACAAAACAAGACTCATCAACACCCCCCCAAAAATCACACCAGTTCACTAGCAATGGATCCAAACCTAGAAGAAATCCCTGATTTACCCAAAAAAGAATTCAGGAGGTTAGTTATTAAGCTAATCAGGGAGGGACCAGAGAAGGGCAAAGCCCGATTCAATAAAAATAAAAAAAAAAAACACAGGAAGTGAAGGAAGAAATATTCAAGGAAATAGATAGCTTAAAGATAAAACAATTAAAAAATCAGAAAATTTTCAACACACTTTTAGAAATGCAAAATGCTCTGGAAAGTCTCAGCAATAGAATTGAACAAGTAGAAGAAAGAAAAACAGACCTCGAAGACGAGGTCTTCGAATTAACCAATCCAACAAAGATAAAGAAAAAAGAATAAGAAAATATGAACAAAGCCTCCAAGAAGTCTGGGATTATGTTAAACAACCAAACCTAAGAATAATCAGTGTTCCTGAGAAAGTAGACAATTCTAAAAGCTTGGAAAACATATTTGGGGAATAATCGAGGAAAACTTCCCTGGCCTTGCTAGAGACCTAGACACCCAAAGACAGGAAGCACAAAGAACACCTGGGAAATTCATTGCAAAAAGATCTTTGCCTAGGTGCATTATCCAAAGTTAAGGTGAAGGAAAGTATCTTAAGAGCTGTGAGACAGAAGTGCCAGGTAATCTATAAAGGAAAATGTGTCAGATTAACGGCAGATTTCTCAGCAGAAACCCTACAAGCTAGAAGGGTTTGGGGCTCTATCTTCAGCCTACTCAAACAAAACAATTATCAGCCAGGAATTTTGTATGCAGTGAAACTAAGCATCATCATATACAAAGAAAAGATACAATCAGTTTCAGACAAGCAAATGCTGAGAGAATTCGCCATTACCAAGCCACCACTACGAGAACTTCTAAAAGGAGCTCTAAATCTTGAAACAAATCCTGGAAACACATCAAAACAGAATCTCTTTAAAGCATAAATCACACAGGACCTATAAAACAAAAATACAAGTTAAAAAGCAAAAACAACAACAAAAAAGAGTACACAGGCAACAAAGAGCATAATGAATGCAATAGTACCTAACATTTCAATACTAACATTGAATGTAAATGGCCTAAATGCTCCACTGAAAAGATACAGAACCGCAGAATGGCTAAGAACTCACCAATCAACTATCTGCTGCCTTCAGGAGACTCACCTAACACATAAGGACTCACATAAACTTAAAGTAAACAGGTGGAAAAAGGCATTTCATGCAAATGGGCACCAAAAACAAGCAGGGGTAGCTATTCTTATATCAGACATAACAAACTTTAAAGCAACAGCAGTTAAAAGAGACAAAGAGGAACATTATATAATGGTAAAAGGCCTTGTCCAACAGGAAAATATTACAATCCTAAACATATATGTACCTAACACTGGAGGTCCCAGATTTATAAAATGATTACTAATAGACTTAAGAAATGAGATAGACAGCAACACAATAATAGTGGGGGACTTCAATACTCCACTGACAGCACTGGACAGGTCATCAAGAGAGAAGGTCAACAAAGAAACAATGGATTTAAACTATACTTTGGAACAAATGGACATAACAGATATATACAGAACATTTCATCCAACAACCACAGAATACACATTCTATTCAACAGTAATGGAATTTTCTCCAAGATAGACCATATGATAGGCCATAAAACAAGCCTTAATAAATTTAAGAAAATTGAAATTATATCAAGCACTCTCTCAGACCACAATGGAATAAAACTGGAAATGAACTACCAAAGGAATCTTCAAAACCATGCAAATACATGGAAATTAAATAATATCAGACAATGCCCCTGAATGAGCATTGGGTCAAAAACGAAATCAAGATGGAAATTAAAAATTATTCCAACTGAATGACGATATTGACACAACCTATCAAAACCTCTGGGATACAGCTAAAGTGGTGCTAAGAGGAAAGCTCATAGCCCTGAACGCCTGCATCAAAAAGTCTGAAAGAGCACGAACACACAATCTAAGATCATATCTCAAGGAACTAGAGAAACAAGAACAAACCAAACCCAGCAGAAGAAAGGAAATAACCAAGATCAGAGCAGAACTAAATGAAATTGAAACAAAAAACACTACAAAAGATAAATGAAAGAAAAAGCTCATTCTTTGAAAACATAAACAAAGTTGATAGACCATCAGTAAGATTAACCATGAAAGGAAGAGAGAAAATCAAAATAACCTCACTGAGAAAAGAAAAAGGAGATATAAAGATCATTCAAGGCTACTATGAACACCTTTACACACATAAACTAGAAAAACTAGAAGTTATGGATAAATTCCTGGAAAAATACAACCCTCCTAGCTTAAATCAGGAAGAATTAGAGACCCTGAACAGACCAATAACAAGCAGCAAGATTAAAAAATTACCAGTAAAACAAAGTCTAGGACCAGACGGATTCACAGCAGAATTCTACCAGACATTCAAAGAATTGGTGCCAATCCTTTTGACACTATTCCACAAGATAGAGAAAGAAGAAACCTCCACAACTCATTCTATGAAGGCAGCATCACCCTAATACCAAAACCAGGAAAGCACACTACCAAAAAAGAAAACTACAGACCGATATGATGAATATAGATGCTAAAATCCTTAACAAAATACTAGCTAACCAAATCCAACAACATATCAAAAAGATAATCCACCATGATCAAGTGGGTTTTATACCAGGGATGCAGGAATGGTTTAACATATGCAAGTCAATAGATGTGAAACACCACATAAACAGAATTAAAAACAAAAATCATATGATCATCTCGATAGATGCAGAAAAAGCATTTGACAAAATCTAGCATCTCTTTATGATTAAAACCCTCAGCAAAATTGACATACAAAGGACATACCTTAATGTAATAAAAGCCATCTATGACAAACCCACAGCCAACATAATACTGAATGGGGAAGAGTTGAAAGGATTCCATTTGAGAATGAGAACAAGACTAGGATACCCACTCTCACTACTCCTCTTCAACATAATACTGGAAGTCCTAGCCAGAGCAATCAGACAAGATAAATAAATAAAGGGCATCCAAATCTGTAAAGAGGAAGCCAAAACCTTAAGGACTCCTCTAGAAAGCTCCTAGAACTGATAAAATAATAAGTTTCTATATACAAGATTAATGTACATAAATTAGCAGCTCTTCTATACACCAACAGTGACCAAGTGGGGAATCAAATAAGAAACTGAACACCTTTTACAATAGCTGCAAAAAAAAAAAATGCTTAGGAATATACCTGTCAAAGGAGTCAAAAGACTTCTACAAGGAAAACTACAAAACGCTGCTGAAAGAAATAATAAACACAAACAAATGGAAACACATCCCATGCTCATGGATGGGTAGAATCAATATTGTGAAAATGACCATACTGCCAAAAGCAATCTACAAATTCAATACAATCTCCATCAAAATAGCACCATCATTCTTCACAGAGTTAGAAAAAGCAATTCTAAAATTCATATGGAACCAAAAAAGAGGCTGCATAGCCAAAGCAAGACTAAGCAAAAAGAACAAATCTGGAGGCATCACACTACCTGATTTCAAACTATACTGTAAGGCCACAGTCACCAAAACAGCATGGTACTGGTATAAAAATAGGCACGTAGACCAATGGAACAGAATACAGAACCCAGAAATAAACCCAAATCCTTACAGCCAACTGATCTTCGACAAAGCAAATACAAACATAAAGGGGAAAAGTACAAGAGAATTGGCTAGCCACATGTAGGAGAATGAAACTAGATCTTCATCTCTCACCTTATACACAAATCAACTCAAGATGGATTAAGGACTTAAACCTAAGACCAAAAACTATAAAAATTATAGAAGATAACACTGGAAAAACCTTTCTAGACATTGGCTTAGGCAAGGATTTCATGACCAAGAACCTAAACGCAAATGCAATAAAAACAAAATAAATAGCTGGGACCTAATTAAACTGAAGATCTTTTGCATGGCAAAAGGAACAGTCAGCACAGTAAACAGACAACCCACAGAGTGGGAGAAAATCTTCACAATCTATACATTTGACAAAGGACTAATATCCAGAATCTACAACAAACTCAAACAAATCAGTAAGAAAAAAACAAACAATCCCATCAAAAAGTGGGCTAGGACATGAATAGATAATTCTCAGAAGAAGATATACAAATGGACAACAAACTAATGAAAAAATGCTCAACATCACTAATGATCAGGGAAATGCAAATCAAAACCACAGTGTGATATCACCTCAGTCCTGCAGGAATGGCCATAATAAAAAAATCAAAAACAGTAGATGTTGGCATGGATGCAGTGATGAGGGAACACTTCTACAGTGCTGGTGGGAATGTAAACTAGTACAGCTGCTATGGAAAACAGTGTAGAGATCCCTTAAAGAACTGAGAGTAGAACTACCATTTGATCCAGCAATCCCACTACTGAGTATCTACCCAGAGGAAAAGAAGCCATTATTTGAAAAAGATACTTGCACACATATGTTTATAGCAACACAATTCACAATTGCAAAATCATGGAACCAACCCAAATGTCCATCAATCAACCAGTGGATAAAGAAACTGTGGTATATATATTATAATTATAATATATATACTGGTATATATATTATGTATATATATTATCTGTATTATATATGTGTATATATATACATATATAATATATAATATATATACACATATATAATATATATACACATATACAATATATAATATATATACATATATATTATATAAATATAAATATAAATATATATTATATATTATATATGTATATATAATATATAAAATATACAATGTATATATTATATATAAATATATATATATATTATATGTAATATATATTATATATAATATATATAACATATAATATATATATATATATATAAATATAACATATAATATATATAAATATAATATATATAACATATAAATATAAATTATATATACATATATAATATATATTATATATACACATATATTATATATATTATATATAAAATATATTATATATATTATATATACACATATATTATTGTATTATATATAATATATACACATCTGTATTATATATAATATATACACATCTGTATTATATATAATATATATACACATATATTATATATTATATATACACATATATAATACACTATATATTATATATACACATATATAATACACTATATATTATATATAATATATATACTCTATATTATATATAATATATATACACTATATAATATATAATATATATATACTATATATTATATATACACACACACACACACACATATATTATGGAATTCTACTCAGCCATAAAAAGAAATGAATTAACAGTATTTGCATTTACCTGGATGAGATTGTAGACTATTATTCTAAGTGAAGTAACTCAGAAATGGAAAACCAAATATTTTATGTTCTCACTAATATGTGGGAGCTGAGCTATGAGGATGCAAAGGCATAAGGATTATACAATAGACTTTGGGGACTTGAGGGGAAGAGTGGGAGTGGGGGCGAGGGATAAAACACTACAAATATGGTGTAGTGTATACTGCTCGGGTGATGGGTGCACTAAAAGCTCACAGACCACCTCTGAAGAACTTACTCACATAACCAAATACCACCTATACCTCAATAACTTATGGAAAAATAAAATTAAAAAAATAAAAATTAAAAACAAAAACAAAAAGAAAAAATAAAAAGCAAAGATGAAGCCAGTGACCTAATAGCTTTAATCCAATGCTTCACAAACAATGCCATTTGGCTTTTAGTAACTGTAATGGTATAATAGTTATTGTCTTTTATTAACATATAATTATCTCTGTACTGTGTGAAGATGACAGTTGTAATCTTCTATTCATTTTGAGATGCTCACAGACCTTAGTATTCTAACTGGTTATGTGATATCACTTCAACACTTTCAGAGTTAACATCAATATTTGTGACCATGTTGGTAGCTAACAGTGGTAGTGTATTTATTACATTTCACATAGTACTTATATATTTAATCTTCAAATGGTTCCAAGTTCAGAGGCAAAGCTGGGGAGTGAGATTGTGGAGAGGGTGGTGGAGAGGCTGATATGGTTTGGCTGTGTCTGCACCCAAATCTCATCTTAAATTGTAGCTCCCATAATTCCTATGTGTTGTGGGAGGGACCCAGTGGGAGATAATTGCATCACGGGGGTGTTTTCCCCTATACTGTTCTAGTGGTAGAGAGTAAGTCTCATGAGATCTGATGGTTTCATAGGGGGAAACCTCTTTTTCTTGGTTCTCATTCTCTCTTTGCCTGCCATCGTGTACAACGTGACTTCCATCTTCTATCATGATTGTGAGGCTTCCCCAGCCACTTGGAACTGTGAGTCCATTAAATCTCTTTTTCTTTTTAAATTATCCAATCTTGGGCATGTCTTTATCAACAGCATGAAAACGGACTAATACAGAGCCCAAGGGGAGAATTGGGTGGTCCATCAAGCCAGTATTCCCAGATTGAGGACTCTTTCAGCCAGCCTGGGTGGCAGTCATTCCAAAGATGATTTGAACTGACCTACTATGCTTTTTGTCTGAAGCCTGTCCTGAGCGGCCCAATTTACCAATACACATCCCTGCTTTCTAGAGCAGGTCCTTGTTGTTCTAGGCTATAAATTCCTGAGTTCTCCACTGCGTTTTTGTCGTTGCAACTTTCATCATTGGCATGGAACTGTCAGGTAAAACTGATATTGGCCCAGCTACCACCAGAGCATGGACTACTCTCATTGCAGAGGCTCGTAGCTATGTGTTTCTCCAGCACACAGGACCTCTCCTTCCAGTGATCTGCCCTCTGCACTCTCATAGCTGGGGGACCTCATGAGGTACCTTGGATACCATGTTATCTGTTGCCTGTCTTCAGCACAGGGCTCAGACCAAGCCTGCCACTTGCTTTACCTGTGGTATATTTCAGCACCATCCTCCAAGCCCAAAGCCACTAAAATGGGGCACAGCCTACAGGTCCTAGTTATGCTGTAAGGAGACACATCGTTTTCCCCATCTCCCTCTTTTTAAAAAGCCTCTCTTTCCTATTGTAGTGACCACTTACACTTTCATTATTGCCCCTGTAAGATGAGCTTCCCTCCTTCCAAAAGCTGGTTGCCTCACACAAATACATAATGAATTTTCAGAGTCTCTACTGGAACTCTGGGCCACATGTTATTAGTGAGTTATGATAGTGTGATAGTTGTGATAGTCTAGAGAATAGCTAGTGATCCAGTGTGTAAGATGCAGCTAGGAGTCATGGAACTGAGTGACAGTTATTGCCCTTGAAGGCCTTAATTGAACTTGAGACTTTGACCCCACGAGCTTTGTGTTTGGAGCAAATAGGAACTGATTTCTGTGTCAACCTGAAGTTTGTCCAATTCTTAAAACTTTTAAGATCATTTGATAAAAATGAGCTGAAATAGAAGCTCAATTTGTTTTCTGTGTAATAGATCATGTTCAAGGCTTTTTTTCCCCAGTACAGCTTGAAAACCACCTGACAGTAATTAAATTATTCTAACATCTCACTCCCACCTCCCACACACATTTTCCCCTTTTGTTTTGTTATTTGGTGGTGTGTGCAATTATCTTCTTTTAAGAAACAAGCACAGCCACCCACAACTACACGTTAGCTGTGATTCTGAACTTGTGGCAATGGGAAGGAGGCATCCTTTCCCTTTTTCTCACAGGTTGTAAACTGGTTATTCACATTTTCTTTGATGAGAAATTTAAGCACCGAGCCCTGTCTTCATAAATCCATGCAGCAGATGGTTAGGAATATTGTGTGATAAGGAAAGCTGGCCAATTTCTTCGGTTATTTTCACCTCCTGAACATATTCCAAAGAAATGCAATGGCATATTTTAGGGTGTGTCTGTTCAAGGCTTCTTTCCTTAAGTATGAATATAATTTGCTGGTGTGTTCCCTTTAAGATGGATTCCTTTGGGGCATGTCTCCATTGTAAGTGATCTTGTAGCATTTTCATATAAAATTAGACTTATGTTGAAAGCTCTCCTGGGTGTTGCTGCCTAGGAATTAACCCAGCTGTTCTTCTCTGCTCTCAGGGAGACTGTGAGGTAGGAGGCAATGAAGCACGATATTTAGATGACTCCTGATGACCTTCATGTGTACTCTGTGTGGTGAGATCATCCGCATGGAGGAGGATAGAAGTTTCCAGGTCACCTTGGAGTCGGTTGCTCTGTGAACCGACTGCACCATTTACCAGCTTGGGGGCTTCAGGCATGTTTCTTAGACTCTATATGCTTCTGTAAAATGGGAGTAGCATTACTACCACCTAGGGTTATTGTGAGACGCAAAAGACATTGGTGCAGGTGAAGCTGTTTTTTCATAAAAGAGCTCAGTAAAAGCTCATGAAGCCAGTGGATCGGTGATAGAGAAATAGAAGCACACATCTGGTTGCTATGCACAAGGACTTTTTTGCTGCAAAGACATTTCAAAGACCTTCCTTTAAGGAGAGTCTCCCACTAGCTTGTAAGACCCTGGAGGGCCTCAGCCCAACTAACAATGTTTCCTGCCCTTATATTCCTTCCTAATATGCTCCCTTGTTTCTGACTTTTGCTTCCAGAGAACATGCAGATTAATAAATTGACTCAGAAGTTGTAGTTTCAGGGAAGACAAGTAACAGGCCTTTGGGGTCCGAAGAGAGCTCCCAGTGGGTATGGCAGTGGTGGTAGTTACAGCAGCAGTGAACCTCCAGGGAAGTAGTGGGATACAGTCCTGACTAGATAACGGATCACCCACTATTTTGGATGATCTTAAATATTGGTTAGTTCAGTAATCAGTGGGTGAAGATAATATGCTATTTTACTACATCATCACTATTTCATTAGCATAGCCAGCTTCCGTATGTTTGTGGGGATTTTCTTTTTTAAAGACATCCAGGCCTCCTCATCTCATGATTTTTCTTTATATTTATATCATTTATCATACAAAATTTTTAGGATTCTTTGTTTAGATTCCTCCACTTACCACTTACATGGATGTATATGTACATCTATAACTATAAGCTGTAGTTGTAACTTTATGATATGGTTTAAATTACTTGCAAAGATACGTCACTGAATTTAGTCTGAATATCTGAATGCAATTTTAGATGACCTCTGGTAAATTCATTTTTAATTGTATAGATACTTCATCTCTCCAATTCAATGGCTATACATATGGATTTTTACATTTAAAATGTTTGGATCAATTCTCTTTAACTTTGGAAAAGTGGTAATAATTTATCCATCAAAACATCAATATTAGAGAGAAAGGGTCAGTTGCTTTAACAAAAGGCAGAGTGATTTAGAGGTAATAAACCAGATACCTTTCCTGGTGTAGATAATGGTCAATCAGTTCATGCAAATATAAATTGAAAGAAAAATAAAGTCGTGGACATGGAGGAAGTTAAAAGTTTTTATTCCTAATGACAACTCTGGCTTTACAAATGTTTGGAAATAGAGGACTTTTTTTGTTGTTGTTTTTTGAGTGTAAGGTGTTCCATGTTCCCCTTGTCCTTGAATCAGTAATGGTGCTTCGAAGTCCAGTGTTAAAAGGCAGATGACCTTTGCATTGTAAAACCTTTTGAGTTAATGTCCGAGGTGAGTTGAGGGAGGTGGAGAAAGACCTCAGTGGTCCTGGACTAGACATTCTCAAGGATCTGAAGAGTGGGGCTGATCTAGAATTCTAAGGTTACATTGCCTGACAGGGTAGCCACTAGACAAATGTGGCTATTTGAATTATTTAAACAAAATAAACAAATCTAATAATTTAAGATGAAATAAAATAAATTCAGTTGTGGTAGCTAGTGAATTTCAAGAGCTAAATAGACACACTTGGCAAGTAGTTGTTATATTGGACAGTACAGAGATGGATCATTTCTCTTTGCAGAAAGCTTGAACAGCACTGCTCTAGGGATTGTCCTAAGGAGTCACAGAGCATAGGTTAGTGTGAATCAAGAGTCTCTCCAAAAGGAAAGAACCCGTAAATACAGGTATTATTGGCTAAGATGAACAGAGGCCAAGGCCCGGGTGTTTATATAAGCAGCGGCAGAGTAAGAGGTCAGCCCTGTAGCTGAGGTGGGCAGGTAGCTATTGCAACAACCAGCAAGTGTTGCAACCTAACCTGTTCACTAGGGTTCTGAGGCATGGCAGTTCCAGCTATCAGAATACCTGTAAACTGACCTGGCATGGTGAAAACAAAGGGCTCCCATGGTCATTTCTAACACTGTGATCTGAAGCCAGCCTGAGATAGAACTATGGACCCAGAGGCCAAAGCTGGGTCATGCATGGGGCAGATTATTACTTGGAAAATTTACTGATAAAGGTGTGAGCAAAACTCATGGAAATTGGTTGCAGAGGAAGCATCTGGACAATGGACCAGTCCTCAGACAAGAATGCACAGATATCTGGCCCTGACTTTGCCTACTTCGTAATTTTTTTCCTTTTTTCTTCCCTCCTCTTTCTTTCCTTTCCTTTCCCTTCCCTTCCTTCCTTCCTTCCTTCCTTCCTTCCTTCCTTCCTTCCTTCCTTGCTTCCTTCCTTTCTTCCTTTCTTCCTTTCTTTTCTTCTGAGATGGAGTTTTGCTCCTTTTGCCCAGGCTGGAGTGCAATGGCTCGATCTTGACCCACTGCAACCTCTGCCTCCTGGGTTCAAGTGATTCTCCTGCCTTAGCCTCACAAGTTCCTGGGATTACAGGCACCCACCACTATGCCTGGCTAATTTTTTGTATTTTTAGTAGAGAGAGGGTTTCACTATGTTGGCCAGGCTGGCCTCAAACTCCTGACCTCAGGTGATCCATCCACCTTGGCCTCCCAAAGTGCTGGCATTACAGGCATGAGCCACCGCGTCCGGCTGCCTACTTCATAATTTTATATAGTCCTGGCTCAAGGTAAGATGGAAAAAGATTAGATTCTTCCTTAAGATCATCATATAATGTCTTTGATTGGATGACAATTTTTCAGAACTTTTGGAGGCATTTTTCTTTCTTTATATTCATGCTATCTCACTCATTCATTCAACAAACATACATTGACTGCCTATTATGTGTCAGGGGATACAGCAGAAAATAGGAAAACTCCTGCTTTCAAAAAGGTTATACTTTAGTGGAGGGAAACAGACAATAAACTGATAAATAATAAAATATATATTTCGTATTATCATCTGATATATATTTACTATTATGCATACATGTCTATACATATATTTATTTCTATATTCTATGCAGTCATGTACCACATAACATTTCTGTCAATGATGAACTGCATCTCTGTGGTCCCATAAGCTTATAATACCGTATTTTAACTGTACCTTTTCTATGTGTCGATATGTTTAGACACACAAATACTTACCATTGTGTTACAGTTGCCTACAGTGTTCAGTACAGTAACGTGCTATACAGGTATACAGGTTTGTAGCCTAGGAGCAACAGTCCATACCATACAGCCTAAGTATGTAGTAGGCTATATCATCTAGCATTGTGTAGGTACACTCTTTGATGTTCCCACACTGATGAAATTGCTTAACGATGCATTCTTCAGAACATGTCCCTGTCATTAAGTGGTACATGACAGTATAATATGTAACATATTATATACTATGTTATACAAACACACATAACACAATATATTTAATATTTATATAATATATACTATATTACATGAATTTATTACATATTATATACAGTATATTATATATAATATAATAACTGCTGTGGAGAATAATGAAGCAGGAGAGGGGACTGGGGGTGTTGTGAGTTTAAGCAGTCGTAGAAGGCATAGTGGTCATGAAAGACCTCAGTAAAGGTGAAATGTTGGCAAAGACCTGAAGCAGGCGAAGAGACAGTCTATGCAGATTCCAGAGGGAAATGAGTTCTAAGTAGAGGGAATAGCTGGGTGGGAGCCTAGCTTATGTGGGGAACAGAAAGAGGCTGCCTGTCTGGAGCAGAGTGAGGAGGGGGAAGATAGATGAATATGAGTAAAGATCATGTCTCGTGTTCGTAGGTCAATAAGAACATCACCTTTTTGGTGAAGAAAGCCCTTTGGAGGATTTTGAGCAGGGGTTGACATGACCTGATTTACACTGAAAAAGAATCACCTTGTTTGTGTTTTGGGAATATTATGCATATAAACAAAGATGATAACAGAGAGACTTATTAAAGATTATTGCAAAAATTCAAGGAGTGTTGATAATGGCTTGGAACACAGTGGTAGCAGTAAGGCAGGATTTCTCCAACATTTTGTCTTAGAACATGTTATACTCCTCACAATTTTTTGTTTATGTCGATTATATCTATTAATGTTTACCATATTAGAAGTTAAAAATATATTTATTTAGTTCATCTATAAATAATAATACTAAATCTATAACATATTAGCTTATTATTATGAAAAATAAACATATTTTCCAAAGGAAAAAATTAGTGAGAATAGTGGCATTGCTTTAGAACTTTGCAAATCTCTTTAATGTTTGGCTTAATAAAAGACAGTTGGATTCTTATATCTGCTACTGTGTTCAAACTGTTGTAATATGCTCTTTGGCTGGAAGTCTATGAAGAATGTTTATCCTTACAGAAATATGTCTTTGGAAAAGGGAGGAGTTTCTAGATAATAATAGGTATTCTTCTTTGATATTCCACCAAAACTTAAAAGTAATAGTTCTTCAAGGTTAGTTGCAACATGGAATCTGAAATTATATCAATGAACTTTTTGTATGATGTTATACTAATATCCATTAAGTTGTCTTGTACTGTGAATACACCTTTACCTATAACTAATTTGACTGCATCATGAACTTGCCATATTGGTTTACTGAGTTATGCAGATTTTCCAAATGTTGACACATTATATTGTATAATGTAAAAATATCATATTCACTGATATCATCACAAATCTCATCAAAATTTTTTAAGCATTAGGAAACTGTCAAGCCCACAATAACGGATATGAGTCTTCCAAAATTCAAACTTTCCCTTGAAATCTTGAATTTTGCCATTCGTGAAAATTTCTATGGTTTCTTTTTCTTAAGGTGACAAGTTCCCTTTGTTCATTTTTCAAGTGAATATCTGCCAAATATCCAGGGTGGATGATGACGGTTTATCAGTGTTTCTTTTCAGTAATAATGGTGTTCCATGGAAAAAAACGGTTAGCTGAATTTGCAACACAAACAATTCCACAAGTGTTTCAGCATGTGACAAAGTGATTTGTGTGTATCTCCCACATTGTCACCCAGCATATTAAAAAAGCATGTACTCAAAGGTTGATATTTAATAAAGTAAAAAATCAGTACTGTTTTATTAAGGACATTCTTAAGTGAAACTGGCATCTTTTTCTTCTCCTTCTGTCTCCATCCCTCAGCGTGTGACACTGAGGATTACAAGATCACAAGTACAATTTGGTGCATGCTATGTTTGAATGTGTACTCTCCAAAATTCAGAGCTGTTAATGTAATAGTATTAAGAGGTAGGTCCTGTAAGAGGTGATTAGTTCATAAAATCACCTACCTTGTGAATGGGATTAAGACTTTTGTAAAAGAGGCTGAATATAGCATTTGGCTGGCTTGCCCTTCTACTTTCTCCCATGTGAGGACACCACATCACCCACTGCTGGATGATGCAGCAATAAAGTACCATCTTAGAAGCAGAAAGTAGCCCTCACCAGACAAGCAAACCGACCAGTACCTTGATTTTAAACTTCCCAGTCTCCAGAGTTGTGAGAAAATAGATTTCTGTCCTTTATAAATTACCCAGTCTCAGGTATTTTGTTACAGCAGCACAAAATGGACCAAGACAGTTCCATTGCACCAAGGTGCCATTCATTACCTTGATATATGCTAAAACCCCCAACAGTTTCATCTATCATTGTCTTTGTGCCATTACTGCAAATGTCAACGCGGTGAAAAAGTCAAATAATATTTCAGTATTACGAAGTTTTTTTTTCTCTTGAAGTCACAGCTTCGCTTTGCTGGACTCTCTTTAATGAACACTTTGTGGACCCCGTGAAAAGATCTTGGAGACTCCCAGGGGTTCATGGACCACAATTTTAGAACCACTGCCATCAAAAGTAACGTCACCTTTTTTTGGAACACATTTTGAAAGATTTGTTGATATTTTAGGGAGTATGAGAAAAATAGAGGAATTGTAGAGGAATCTAAGAGGACTCCAAGGTTGATGGTCTGAACAACTGGAGAATGGTGTTACCATTTGATGGGGAAGACTGTGAAAGGAGCAAGCGATAGGGTAGGGTGGAGAGAACGGGTGGGAAGAATGTGTTGGGTAGAGAAGATCAGGAGTTAGGTACTGAGGTTTATTTCTGTCTCTGTCTGTGCCTCCTTGTTTGTGGTTTTATTAAGTTTAGAGTATGAGAGGATTTAAGACTTATTCTGCCTTTTAAGCATCTAAAGTGTCTGATAATTTATACAGCCATCTTTTTTTTTTTTTTTTTTTAAGTTAACAGAAGCCACCTGACTGTTCTTTATCGCTAATGTGGCTTTCTTGGTTCTCTTTTTAAGAACTTTTGTTTCATTTGAAAAATTCTTTGCTTAGGACTCTATAGAACAGTTGCTGTAAGTATTTGGGTCAAAAAGTTCTTTGAAGATCTGACAACAGGTATGGACCCTGAGTGTGCTACAGTGCAATTCTGATGCTAACTACCTAGGCCTGGCATCCAACTCCACAGGTAAGAGCCCCACCCACACAAGAGTGTCCTCACTTTAGATGCCAGTTGCAGGCTGGATGTCCCCAGGCTACCTGCACTTCTGACCAACTGTTTAAAAATTTGGAGATTCCCACAACCCAGTCAGGTTTGATCATTCACTAGGACAACTCATATAATTCAGGAAAGCACTAACAATTACAGTTTTATTATAAAATTTACAATTGAGAGCCAGTCAAAAGAAGAGACATTTACCATGGGATCTAGGAGAGTTTCACAGAGTTTACATTGTCCTTTCCTCATGGAGTCAGGGAATGTTACCCCCTTGCTCCCTGTCCCCACCAATCGATGTATCAGTGTGTTCACCAACCAGGAAACTCACCTGAGTCTTGGTGTCTTGTATTATTTGGGGGGTTTCATTATATAAGCATGATTGATTGACTCATTGGTCATGTGTTTGAACTCATCTCTAACCCTCTGTTCCTCCACAGAGGTTAGGCTGGCCCAAGCCTCAAACCTGCAGTCATGTGGTTTGTCTCTCTGGTGGCCACCCCTCATCCTGAGTCCTCTCATTATTATAAACTGAGATGTGATCCAAGGGACTCACAGATAACAAATATACTACTATCACTTGGGAAATTCCAGGGATAGAAGCTCCATGCCAGTAAACTAGGATAAAGATCAGACAAGTTTTTGATTACATGATAGCTATTTTTGTAGAAAATGTACATGAGCCCAGTCAAGTTTTGCTTAAAATGTCAAGGGTTAATGGATACCTGGAAAGCCACAGATTAAAAACTCCTGGTTATAGAGTCATAGACAGGCTTTTCAAATGCAGAGTTGAGCCCTGTACTCACTTCAGCCTTAAACTTACAAGTGCATAAAAAGATCCAAGCTTGAGGCCCAAAGACAGCATTCAGAGTCATAGGAATGCTTTTAATAATCCAGCCAAGGTTAACTACAGAAAATTTAGTAGTTTTTAAATGCTGCAATATATAGGTTAACAAAAAGCATTAATTTGTAGGACAAAATGATTGGAAAGAAAGGAACGTTTTAGAAATTCTGATTGGGTAAAATATTAAGGGTTACAGAGTTTCTGCACGTGCAGCTTAGAGTAAGGGATTTTAAGCAGGATTTGCAGTAATGCTGAGTTTACTTCAGCAACCCCATATGAGCAAACCCCATTGCACAATAGATTAGGCTTTCTTCACACAATGCACTCAGTACATTTTTGCTGATTTATTGCAGCAGGAGTTTTTGGTAAATGAGATGAAAACTATTCTTTCCACTGGCCTATAACTGATGACTGGTCATGTGCATTAGACAAGGGATTGCATCTGACTTGAAGAGACCTTTTCTTGAAGCAATTTGTCCTTGGGGTCATGAGTAGCTATTGTATTCCCTAAACTTATGGGTCTCGTGGCACATTTTTGAAAGAACAATGGTGTTAACTCAGCTGAACTAGCCAAATTCCAAGCAAGCTAATTACATTCCTTCGAACTTAAATTCCATGATTTTTCACAAACTCCAATGAGATAGGCTCTTTTAGTACTTGATTTTTTTATTTGACATTTTAGAAAATAAATACCCAAGAGCATAAATTGGTATTAGAAGGTAGGAATCATGAAGCTTTTAAAGCCTGCCTACATATGCACATAGAGCCCCTCAAATTCCATTTTTAGAAGGCAAGATTTAAATAATGATTTCCATGCTTAATTGTTTTTAATTAAAACTGTCTCAGATGCCATTATTGCATTTAATAATATAAGTCCCCAAAACAGTTTTCAAACTTCTGTAAGTTGGAAAAATCTGGACACTAGGTTTACATGCACACCCAAAATTCTAGAGCAAGTATTTAATCCAGGGGTGATTAAACACACTCATACATGTGTGAAGTAGCAAATGAAAGTTAGTATCCTGATCAGATAATTGATGTAAAGTTGTTTTAATTGTGCTTCAATTCCACAAATAATGAGTTTATTTTTTTATTTTACTTTCTCTCAAAAAATGGATTCTTTTTTTTGTCTGGAAATGTAAGATAAACTCTTTAAAATGGTAAGGAGAAAATTTTACAGATGCTATTCTAATTAAAATGCAAATACTAGTGAGTCTATGTAATGTAGGAGTCAATGAAAGAGGATGTGCTTGTGTTATTATATCATGGAATAAGTACTTAGTTGGGCTTATGTAAATCTTATATTGGAAAGTTGTATGAAAGCAAGTCTAATTTTCAGTGTCTTCTGTATCAGTCAGTATTTTAATGATTCTACACAAAGCAAATAGGCGGAGTAGTTCTTTAAAGAGAATCACTGGATCCCCGTTGGAGACATTCATGTCCAAAGATATACATGATTATTCATCTCTCCTTATTCTGGTTTTCAAGAAGACATTTTGTGTATGTGTGTTTGTGTGTGTGTGCGTATGCATGTGTGCATGTGAATAAATCACTTTTACAGATGTTAACTTCCATCTCTCTTGCCTCATTCCCTTTCCATCTGCTAGCATACCTGGGCTTTCAGCCCCAGATTCTATGTCCCTTTGATGCAGAACTTGCAGTTAGGGATCAGAAATCTCAGTTGCTTCCGGATCTTTTTTCACAGCACTCTAAACTGGCTATATGTTTCAGAGGTCATTGGCATATACCCATGTGATGTTTCCATCATAATTAGCTTATCTGATCAGAACAATAAATTCATATGCCAATGCGTGAGTAGACTCACATGTACACAATAAGAAATGCAATGTGTACCTTCTGGTATTTTTAATGACCAGCCTTGATAAAGACATTTCTTTTACTTTTTCTGCTTGCTTAGAAATAAAGGAAAGAAGGAAGAAGAAAGAAAGGCAACAAAGTGATGTTGCTGGCTTTTTTGGCATTCTGTGTAACTGAAGATTGTGATGGTAGAACAGTCGTGAGTTAGCTCATGTTTGTTCGTGAGCCAGGTGGTGAGGGCAGCCTGCTGCTCCTGCTGAAAAAGTCAATGGAAATAGAAATGTTATTTTAGAGGAATTCTTTTCTCTTTTCATAATCCAATTCAGTGTGATTCCAGGAAGAATGGAGATGTAGAAGAGTTATTTTTCAATTATTTAAGATATATATTTAGTAAATGTTCTAGCCACTGATTTTCTTAAGCAGAAAGAACTGCTTTGCCAAAATCATTTGGGGGACCCTCTCACTCTTGGGATTACTTGTATTAATTTCAACTAAATTTTAACTCTTGAGGGCAGGGATGATAATTTTAGTATCTTTAAACTTGGCTACTACTACTTAAGGGTAATTAATTGATGAAATAAATGACTCTTGAAAATGGATCTTTCATACTAAATAAAATGAATGTGTAAGAAAGTTTAGTTATTATAAGAAATAAAATTTTTTGGCAAGAGTTTTTACTTGGTAGCTTTAAATCAAATTGCCTGCTCCAATCACCCCTGGATTAAATACTTGCTCTAGAATTTTGGGTGTGCATGTAAACCTAGTGTCCAGATTTTTCCAACCTACAGAAGTTTGAAAATTGTTTTGGGGATTTATATTATTAAATGCAATAATGGCATCTGAGACAGTTTTAACTAAAAACAATTAAGCATGGAAATCATTATTTAAATCTTGCCTTCTAAAAATGGAATTTGAGGGGCTCTATGTGCATATGTAGGCAGGCTTTAAAAGCTTCATGATTCCTACCTTCTAATACTAATTTATGCTCTTGGGTAATCATTTCCTCCTGAATTTGGGCTGGACTTATTGATTCCCTGGTAATGAAAAGGATACAGCATGATGGGATTTTGCTTGTGAGATTAGTTTATAAAAAGACTGTGGTGGCCAGGGGCGGTAACTCATGCCTTTAATCCCAGCAGTTTGGGAGGCCGAGGAGGGCGGATCATCTGAGGTCAGCAGTTCAAGATCAGCCTGGCCAACATGGTGAAACCCTGTCTCTACTAAAAAAAAAAACATATATATATATATATTCACAAAAATTAGCTGGGCGTGGTGGCATACACCTGTAATCCCAGCTACTTGGGAGGCTGAGGCAGGAGAATCCCTTGAACGCGGGAGGTGGGGGTTGCAGTGAGCCGAGATCACACCACTGCACCACTCCAGACTGGGTGACAAAGTGAGATTCTGTCTCAAAAAAAAAAAAAAAAAAGAGAGAGAGAAAGACTGTAACTTATGTCTTGGGTGCTCTCTCCAGTTCTCTCTTGTGAAGGAGGCCAGCTGGCTACCATGTCATGAGGCCCATGTGACTGAGTTTGGAAGTGGATTTTTTTAGGCCTGAGAACAACTACATGAGTGATCTTGGAAGTGGGTTCTCCCCTGTTGAGTTTTGAAATGACACTGTCTTTGATCAACACCTTAATTGCAACCTCATGAGAGAACCTGAGTCAGAAGCACCTACTTAACATTCCTGGATTCCTGACCCACAGAAAACGTGACATAATGAATGTTACTGCTTTCAGCTGCTAAATTTTGCAGTAACTCATTACATAGCAATAAATAATTAATACAGTACATATCAGGTCTAGCAGTTCGGAGAGAATAGATAATCAAAGCTCATTCATCTATCTTTCAGTTGGTTTATCTTCATCTGAGCATCAGTCATAGCATTGACTATTACATTGTAAATTAAAAATTTTTTCTTCATGTACTGCATATTTTATATCCTTAATGAACTGTTTATCAATTATAGGAATTATAATATATTAATGCTTAAATTCTCAAATTCCTGATGATTTAAAAATGTTGTTTTATATATATATACATATACCTCAAAATTACCAACTGATTTGTAAACTAGAGTCATCTGATTCAAATTCATTGATTAATTTAGTAAGATTTATTAAGCAGCATTCTAGGCCCTGAGGATACAGCAGGGAACAAAACAGATAAACTCCTGCCACCATGGAGTTTATATTCTAGCTGGTGGAGAAAGAAAATAGATCTGTCTGTTGCCACAATAATGCTGCAAGACAAATCACACCAAAGCCTAAGAGCTTAAAACAACTACTACTATTATTATTTTTTAATAGGGTTAGGGTCTCACCCGGTCACCCAGGCTGGGGTTTAGTGGCACAATCATGGCTTATTGTAGCCTTGAATTTCTAGCCTCAAGTGATCCTCCCACCTCAGCCTCCTAAACAGTGGGGACTACATGTGCACCACAACACCCAGCTAATTATAATAATAATAATAATTATTATTTTTTGGTAGAGATGGGATCCCATTATGTTGCCCAGGCTGGTCTTAAACTCCTGGCCTCAAGTGATCCTCCTGCCTCATTTTCCCAAAGTGCTGGGATTATAGATGTGAGCCACCATGCCCAGTACAACCACTCATTTGTCTAAGGGTTGGCAGGCAGGGCATGGCTTATCTCACTGGGACATGCTCATGTGTTTGGGTCTGATCTGGGCTTAGCTTATAACAAAGGTAGAGAAGAGAAGCAGAAGAGAGAGCAGAGGTGCATGATGCCTCTTGACCTCAGCCTTGACACTGAATCACTGTTGCTTCCTCTGCATTCTTTTGGCCAGATCAAGTCATTGGTCAGCCCATGTTCAAGGAGTGGTAAGAAAGACTCCCCCTCTTGATGGGAGGAGCTACAAATTATTTTGCAAAAGGTGTAGATACACGAAGGGCAATACATTACACAAACAAGTAAAGTACATGGTATGCCAGATAATGTTGCATGTTAGGTAGGACAACAAGACAGAAGATGGGGTAGGGCGTGGAGGTGGGTGACATTTGGGTAAATCCAAGCTGAGAAGTGTCTGGGGCGTAAATGTTACAGGCAGAGCAAGTGAAAGGACTGGAGATGGAAGTGTGGCAGACATATTTGAGTAAGAACAGTGTGATGGGAGTAGATGGAACAAGGAGAGGAGCAGTATTTTGGGAAAGCCTCGAATGCCACTGTAAGAACTTTGGCTTCATAAAGAAGTCACTTCCAAGTCTTGAGCAAAGGAATGCTCTGGGGGTCTGTGTTAAGATAGGCTATAGGTGAGGCAGGGGCAGAAGGAGGGAGAGCAGGTGGAACGCTATTATAATAATCCAGGAGAAAGAAGATGATGGCTTAACTAGAGTTGAGTCCATGGAGGTGGGGAGAAGCAGTTACATTCTGGATCTTTTCTGATGGCAGAGCTCATGAGTCAGCCACTCAGTCACCTTTGTATTATGTTTAGGAATAGAATATAACACGCATAAATATAGGTCAGTTGATTGCTTTCTTTTCCAAGTAGAAAGATCCCCAATAAAAGGTCCTGAAAACATTTTTTCTCTATTTTTTATACTGTAACTAAGAATAATTAAATCTACAATTAAAAACATATTTGTCTCCCAAAGTAAACATAATAGATTATTTTAAGTTTGTTAAAACATCGTATTTATCTCTTAGAGTAAATTCGAAGTAAATAAACAATGTGCATCATCTGTTTAAAAGGTGAAATAGACAGTTGCTTTTATGTATGTTACAAATAGTAAAGGTTTTAAAGTAACTGTTATAATACTGTCCTCAATAATATGCTGATATCTTGAAATTATTTCTTTAATTTTTTTACAGCATTGTTGAAGTATAATTGACAATAATATTGACAATGTACATATTTAACTTGTACAATTTGATAAGTTTTGATACACACACACACATATGTATATGTGAAATCATATATATATGGTGCCCGCCACTGCATCCAGCTAATGTTTGTATTTTTAGTAGAGATGGGGTATTGGCGTATTGACCAGGCTGGTTTCCAACTGCTGACCTCAAGTGATCTGCCCGTCTTAGCCTCCCAAAGTGCTGGGATTACAGGCATGAGCCACCATGCCTGGCCGATTTTGGGGTCAATTTTTATATGGCATGAAGTGTGGATTGAAGTTTACATTTGTGCATATGGATCTGCAATTGTTTCAGCACCATTTCTTGCAGACTGTTCTCTTCCTGCTGAATTGCCTTTGCTCCTCTGTAATGATATGTTTAGGTTTTGTGTCTCCAACTAAATCTCATCTTGAATTGTAATCCCCATAATCCCCATATGTCAAGGGAGAGACCGGGTGGAGGGAAATGAATCATGGGTGTGGTTTCCCCCATGCCATTCTCCTGATAGTGAGTGAGTTCTCATGAGATCTGATGATTTTATAAGAGACTCTTCTCCCTTTGCTGGGCACTTTTCCTTCCTGCCACCTTGTGAAGAAGGTGCCTTGCTTTCCCTTCACCTTCTGCCGTGATTGTAAGTTTCCTGAGGCCTCTAAAGCCATGCTGAACTGTGAGTCAATTAAACCTCTTTCCTTTATAAATTACCCAGTATCAGGCAGTTCTTTACAGCAGTATGAAAACTGATTAATACATCTGTCGAAAATCAGTTTTCCACTAGATTTTGGTCTCTTTGTGCACTCTGTATTCTGTTCATTGATTTATATCTATATACCAATACTGCACTGTCTTATTAACCGAAGTTTGCAATAAATCTTAAAATCAGGTTATGTTAGTTTTCCAACGTGGTTCTTTTTCCAAGTTGTTTTGGCTACTGTAGGTCCTGTTCATTTTCATATAAAATTTAGAACGATCTTATCAATTTCAACACCAAAAATCCCGCTTAGACTTTGATTAGAATTGCATTAAGTCTACAGATCATTTTTGGGGAGAACTGACTTGTTAACAGTATTGAGATTTCTGACTTATGCCTGAGGGATATCTCTTCATTTATCCATGCCTTAAGTTCTCTCAGCAAAGTTTCATAGTTTTCAGTGTGTAAGTATTATACATATTTCATCAGATTTATCCCAAAGTATATTATATTTTTATGGTACTACAAGTTACATTTTGTTTACATTTCAGTTTCTGAATGTTTATTATTAGAATATAGCAATATAAATTGATTTCTGTAGATTGATTGATCTTGTATCCTGAAATGTTGCTAAACTCACTAGTTCTAATAGGATTTTTGGAGATTGATTTTATTTTCTCCATAGATGATCATGATATCTGCACATAAGACGTTTTTACTTCCACCTATTCAATCTGGGTAACATATTTATTTATTTTGTCTTGTTGCACTTGTTTGAACTTGCAGTACGTTGTTGAGTAGAAGTAGTGACAGTGGATGTCCTCATCTTACTCCTGATGTTAGTGGGGGATGCATTCGTTTTTTTATAATCAAGTATGATGTCAAGAGTAGGTTTTCCCTAGACAGCTTTTATGAGGTTGAAGAAGTTCTCTTATATTTATAGCATGGGGAGAATTTTTTTAAATCAGGAATAAATACTGGATTAGTTAAATGCTTTTTCTGAGTCTATTGAGATAATTATTCATATTAGTTATATAATTATATTAATTATATGGCTTGACTGTATTTTGTTAATATGATGCAGTGCATTGATTTTTAAAAGTTAATTATGTGGTTATGTGGTTGTGATTGTTGTAATTGTTAATATATTATTGGATGATTGGATTCTTTTTGTTAAGTTTTTTTTTTTTACTTTTTTGCATCTATGTTTGTGAGGGATTTTCGTCTGTAGTTTACTTTTTTAAATAACATCTTAGTCAGGCTTTGGTATCAGAGTAATGCTAGCCTCATAGAAAGAGTTGGAAATTATTTCCTCCTTTCTAATTTTCTGGAAGGGATGGTGTACATTTGGTACTATTTCTTATTTAAATGAATGGTAGAATTCACTGATGAAACCACTGGGCTTGGAATTTTCTTTGTGGAAAGTTTTTATCTACAAATTTAATTCATTTAAAAGGCATAGAGATAAGTAAATGATCTATTTGTCCCTAAGCTTTGGCATCCAGTGTCTTTCAAATAGTTTGTCCATTTCATCTAAGTTGTGAATTCATAATATTTCCTTATTTTCCTTTTAACATTGGTGGAATCATTCATGTCTCTTATTCTCAACAATGGCAATTTAAGTCTCCTTACTTTTTCTCCCAATTTGTCTAGAGATTTAGTCATTTTATTGATATCTCAAAAAACCAGATTCCATTTTTATTTCCTGTTCTCTAATTCATTGACTTCCACTCTGATTTTTATTACTTCCATTCTTCTTCTCACTTTGGGCTTCATTTTTAATTTATTTCCCCACTTTCTGAAGGTGGAAGTTGAAGTCATTGATTTGAGATATTTCTACATTTATAATATACATTTTTAGTGCTAAGTATATTTATTTTAGTTGCAACTTACAAATTTTGATATGATGATATGTGTTTTCTTATCTACTGTTTTAAAAATAAATTTTTTTAGACAGGGTCTCACTCTGTTGCTCAGACTGGAGTGCAATGTCATGATCATAGCTCATTGCAGCCTCAACCTCCTGGGCTCAAGCAGTCTCCCAGCCTCAGCCTCCCAAAAAGCTGGAACTATAGGCACATGCCACCATGCCAGGCTAATATTAAAAATAATTTGTAGAGAAGGAGTTTCACTATGTTGCCCAGGCTAATCTCAATCTTCTGGCCTCAGGTGATCCTCCTGCCTTGGCATCCCAAAGTGCTAGGATTCCAGGCATGAGCCACCACACCCAGCCTAAAGAATACTTTCAATTTTCCCTTTCAAATCCGCTTTGACCGATTGGTTATTTATAAGTATGTTATTTGGCTTCCAAACAATTGAAATACTCTGGAGATATTAATGTTATTGAGCATTAATTTTATCTCGTTTTAGCCAGGGAGCATATTAATATTTTGTATGGCTTAGTTTCTTTTGAATTTACTACTTATTTTAATGCCCTGCATATGATCTATCTTGGTAACCTTCTCATGTGTACCTGAAAAGGATATGTATTTTATTGCTTTTGGATGGTGTATTCTAAATATGTCAATTAGGTCAGTAGGTTGATAATTGTCTGTTTCCTTGTTTAATCAATTATTGATAGAGGGTTATTGAAATCTCTGACTATACTTATGAATATATCTATTTCTCCTTGCACTTCTATACATTTTTCTACATATATTTTGAATTTCTGTTATTAGATACATAAATGTTTAGGATTATTGTATCCTCTGATTGCACTGACTGCTTTATTATTATAAAATGACCTTCTTTATCTCTGCTAAAACTCTTTTCTTTGAAATATACTTTGACTAATCTTAATATAGTAACTCCATCTTTCTTTTGATTATAATTAGCATGATTTTTATTTTTTACTATTTTACTTTAAACCTATTTGTTTCTTAATATTTAAAGTACATTTCTTGTAGGCAGCATAGAGCTGGTTCTTGCTTTTTATCCAATCTGATAATCTCTGCCTTTTACTTGGGGGAGCTTATACTTCTTACATTTAATATGATTATTGATATGGTTAGGTTTAAATCTATTTGTTTTATAGTCATCTTACTATTTGTTTTCTATTTGCCCCATTTGTTGGTTCCTTGTCTTTTTTACCCATAGAAAACTAATAATGGTGTAAAATTAAACATCAGTGTAGATATCTCTGTGTAGATTAAGCTAACATTTAAATTGCTTTGTATTTCCCAAGCACAGCCATAGCTCATGCTGGAGAGGGGTATATACTATTGCATAGGAATAGGAAATTGTACCTAAAATTATCTTTTTTTGCTTGTTTACATGTTTTCCTGCTTATACTACTGTAATGCATGCTACATAAAACTTCTTTTCTCTTTTTTAATCGAAGCAATCTCTAGCACATATTAGGTAAACAATCAACATTTGTTCACTGATAGAAACTAAAGTTAGATTCTTTGAATGGGAAAGCAGAGGGATCACCTGAGTCTAGTACCGGTAAAATGAGGGCAGAGCTAACAGTTGAATCTTTTTCAGGTATCTAATGTCAGAAAGGAATTTTAAATAAAAGAATAAGATCACAGCAAGGAGCAAGGGCTGATAAAAAAATTGTGATTAAATTTGATAGGAACTGGTGAAGAAAGAAGACAGGAGATAAGAGAAATCACACATGAGTGTGTCTCCAAGGCTGCTTTAGTGCTCATATGTGTTAAGGAAACTCTCTTTTGATGGCCTATGACTCATTATCAAAGCTATGCCTCTACTGCTCTTAAATAAGTTAATTTATCAGTTCTTTAGGTGAACATTTTTTGAGTACTTTTTGTTGTTGTTGCAAGATTAGTGTAGAGTTATCACAACTTAGTAAGGAGATCTATTTACATTTATAAATACTATTATAAGGCACTATGATGAGTAGAATAATGGGTGTGTGTGTGTCTGTGTGTGTGTGCTTGTGTGTGTGTGTGTGTGTGTGTGTGTGTGTGTGTGTGTGTGTGTAATCTGGGATAGAACCACAAAAGACTGGAAGAAGTCTGATCACCTTTCCCAGGGAGGCAGGTCAGAGAAGACTTGTAGAGAAAGTCCTAAAAAATCAGTAGAGTTTCTAAAGTGAACAAAGTGAACAAGGTAGTATAAGGTATTATAGTTAAGATGCAAGAAAATGTGACAAGGGCTATAGTGATGGAATAGTGTGGCCTACTTCATATATAAAAAAGAGGTAAGAGAAGAATCTTACCTTTGCTACTTTTTAACTATGTATTCTTGAACAAGTTAACTGCTGTTTGAGAGCCTTAGTTTCTCTAGCTGTAAAATGGGAATAATAATATCTGCCTTCTGGTATTCTTATGAGAATATTTATGATGCATTTAAATGAGATAAAATATTTAGTATTTTATCTCCTCATGTAATTGATGCTCAATAAATGGTCACTACAACTATTTCTACTATTACCATGTCTCTCAGTATTTCTGAAACATAAGCATAAAAAGGGGACAAAGATCAACATGGAAGGGCAAGAAAAATTTAGGCCAAGAAGAAGAGCCTTGAATATAATGCCAAAAAACTCCAGTTTGACCCCGTGGCTTCAGGGGAGTTAGTTTTTAAAGGATTTTTAGCATGGGATTAATATTTTTTGAAACTGGCTGGTGAGAGCCCTGTTCCTGACACCAATATAATGGAGGCAATTGCATTTCAGAGAGTAGTCAGCTCACAACTAAAAACTTGCTAAAGATAATATACAAAGTACGTAGTTACAGGTGGAGCATGTAGCAGGCAGAACACATGTAAAAAGGTAACCTAACAAACATATGTATAGAAAGAGAAGTAGATAGAATTTCACTGCTGACTTATAGTCAATATGTGATTCACAGTTGTCCCAAGCAAGGTCTTTTTTCAGTGGAGTTAGACTGGTTATTTCTCATATTTCTAGCTTCTTCCACTCCCCGCAACCAATAAAAAAAAAGATACCCTGTACTATGTTTTATTGAATGTTTGGCCACTTCTAATTGTAAACTTATACTTAATCAGCAATGCTGGATTCACACTGAAGTAACTGACTGGCTAATTACTCTCCTGGGAATGTGGCCTTAGATTAATCATTATAAATCATGGGAAACCAGATAAACTGACTCTTGTTTTAGAGCTTGTATCCTAAACAAGGATGAGGAAACAGTATTATTTTTATGGTTTTAGCTTCCCTTACTTTCTAGATGCTGCAGCTGTGTCCTTATTGTATTTTACAGCCAGAAAAAAAAATCACCCCTCAGCAGTTCCTATAATTTCAAATTTATAACTATGGCCAGGGTAATTCACCCATAAGCCAACTAGAAATAAAAATAGAGGAGATAGACCCATCTGTTGGAGTGATTTCTTAACTGCAGAAAACATTTTCCTTTCTTTAAAAGCAAAGCTGTAAAATCTGTATAAATTCCAATTCGTAAACCATGAAACTCTAATTTTTCCACTTCTCTAGTCACTTTGAGTAAATGATTTTGCATATGTGGGATGTCAAAAATCAACAAAATGTTCCAAGGGAGTGTGAGAGATTGATTTTGACTATACAAAAATCTTTTAAGTGATAGCAAGAAGATATTTCAGGTAAATTAGAACCAAAAAGAATTCTGTGTTGCTTGGCACCAAAACTCTGTATCTTCAGTTAGTGTTTTTTTATGCCTTATAAGCACATTTCAACATTTTATTTCATTGTTTTAAATTAACTATGTATTTTCTTAGGAATTTCAAAATTAACCTTCCCTTAAACCTGTGATCTCTATTTTAAAATAAAGTCTTACTTGGATATACTGACAGGGCTATTTAAATAGCTCTTATAAAACCATTATTTAAGGGGATAAATCCCTTAGCCTCAATAAGTCAGACAAGAGTAATTGTTTTGCTTGAATATTCTGGCTATGATTCTATCAAATTTCCTCTTCACTCTGCCTGTGTAGGACAAACTTTAGCTGACAAAACTGCTTTGTATTATATAAAGAGCGTAACCTCTGATTCTTTGCATGATAAATCCAAGAGTAAATCATATGGAGTGGTTACCACTCTTGCAGCTGGAACTTCTCTGATTGAAATTCACACACGTATATTTTGGGAAATGAGAGGTATTACCATCGAGTACCACATAACACAGTCCCATCACTTTCCACAAGCCAGTAAAAGCGAGCACAGTAAAACACAAGTGCTTTTCAGATAATGTCTTACATCATCACATAATCATTCTTCATCAGTCTCAGATCTTCTAAATATGATGAACATGAAGGCTGAGAAACAGCAGGACAGCCATGCTATGGGTGCACTCATGCCATTAGTGGAAGTAGACTGGGAAGCGGCATTTTTTAACGCAACTGTCATCCCCTCTCCTATGCCTGATGTCACAGTATGTCTTATAATGTGAAGGGCTCTGGAAGAACCTTTGTCTCTGGGTAAAGTCTGCAGCTGTTGAACCAGTCATCCATGGAGAATAATTTTACTATCATCAGATTGTTTGCTTACCAAGTTGCTTCCACTCTGTATATTCTTTTGTTTCTTTGTTATTTCACTTACTCATTTATTCAATAAATATTTTAGTGCCTCCACAGCTTGGACGGTTTGGTTTGTGTTAGTGGTAATCAAGACCATTGGAGGAGGCTTGGTTTGTTCTTTCTGAGCTTATCAAAAGGATAATTGAGTTGGGAACAATTGAGTTTGCATCGTGGATATAACTTTAGAAACTTTACTGAACATTTAGTTTAAATATACATATATCAAACTACAGTGTCTATAAAGATTTGATAATATGCTTAGTTTGTAAATTGCAATCCTTTCTCACTGAAACTCAAGTAATTGACAATAGAAGGATGGGGTTTAAGATCTCAAACTTTGGGCAAAAATTCGATCAACCCCCAAGTCAGCATCAATCCTTGCCAAAATTGCAAATAAGGAGAATTTTGTCCTTAGTACCTCCCAAGTGCAAATTCCCCTTCCCTTCTTTCATAATTAATTCTTGCAGGTTACAGTCAGCTGTATGAGGGGCTCCTTAAAAAGTTCATGGAAAATGAATATTATGAAAAACTGTGCATGAATTTCAAAATTTTTTTTGCACCAAAATAAGTTTATACTAACTTGTTGTAACAGGATATACTTGGAGCCACTGAGAAGGATAAAACTTCAGGTTGAAAAGAGCCCCAGTTAGAACAAAATGAGTTCTGCTAAAATTGAAGCAAGGACAAAGATCAAATGTATGGTGAAGCTTGGGTGGAAGAATGGTGAAATCATTAATACTTCATGAAAAGTTTACGAAGCGAATGCCCCAAATAATAATCAGTTTACAAATGGATAACTCTTTTTAAGGAGGGATGAGATGACGTTGAAGATAAAGCCCATAGTGGCAGACCTGATTGTTCCCTCCACATCAATTTTTTTTTTTTTTTTTTTTTGAGACGGAGTCTCGCTCTATCGCCCAGGCTGGAGTGCAGTGGCGCAATCTCGGCTCACTGCAAGCTCCGCCTCCCGGGTTCACGCCATTCTCCTGCCTCAGCCTCTCCGAGTAGCTGGGACTACAGGCGCCCGCCACCACGCCCGGCTAATTTTTTGTATTTTTAGTAGAGACGGGGTTTCACCGTGGTCTCGATCTCCCGACCTCGTGATCCGCCCGCCTCGGCCTCCCAAAGTGCTGGGATTACAAGCGTGAGCCACCGCGCCCGGCTCCACATCAATTTTTGAGAAAATGACTAATCTTGTTCATGCTCTAATTTAAGAGTACTGATGATTAATAACAGAAGCATTAGCCTACACCATGGATATCTCAGTTGATTCAGCTTACACAGTTCTGACTTAAAAATTAAAATGAAGCAAGTTTTCCACTTGATGGGTACCAAAACTGTTGTGCTCAGATCAGCTGCAGACAACAGCAGAGCTTTTAGTGGAAATTTTAAACAAGTGGTATCAAGATCCTGAAGCATTTCTTTGATGAAATGTAACAGGGGATGGAACATGGCTTTACCAGTACTATCCTGAAGACAAAGCACAATCAGAGCAATGGCTACTAAGAGGTGAATGTGGTCCAGTCAAATCACAAGTGGACACTGAAGGCAAAGGTCATGGCAACAGTGTTTTGGGATGCTCAAGGCATTTTGTGTGTTGACTTCCTAGAGGACCAAAGAATAATACCATCTGCTTATTATGAGAATGTTTTGAGAAAGTTAGCCAAAGCTTTAGAAAACAAACAAAAAAACAAACACAAAATGCCTAGAAAAGCTTTACCATAGAGTCCTTTTCCTCCATGGCAATGTTACTGCTCATGTCTCTCATAAAATAAGAACAATTTGGTGAGAATTTCAATAGGAAAGTATTATTCCTCCACCTTATAGTCCTTACTTGGTCCTTCTGATTTCTTTTGGTTTCGTAATCTTAAAAGAACCTTAAAGGGCATCAACTTTTCTCTCAGTTAATAATGTAAAAAAAGAATGCATTTATATGGTTAAAATCCCAGGACCCTCAGTTCTTTAGTGATGGACAAAAGGCTGGTATCATCATTTACAAAGTGTCTTGACCTTGATGGCACTTATGTTGAGAAATAAAGTTTATATTGTTTATTTTTATCTTTTAATTCTCTTTTTCCACAAACTTTTTGAAGTCCTCTTATATGAAAGAAAAACATTTCTTAGGAGTCTATATAGTTACTTTTATTTTGGTGTGAATTTAGATCTGTGTATTACCTTTCCCAGAGCTGTTGGTATTTTATCAAGGATAAGAAATAAGACCATCCTTTGTTAAAAGAAATTTTAGTTAAATGACTGTGTTTGGAGACATTTTGGGGATATGGGTCCAGTCTCAACAACAGCAAATGACTTATTTACAGAGGTGTAAGATTAGCCTTTCCCATAGCACTCCTTGATGGATTAACTGGTATAATGGGCTTAATTTCCTTTCTGCTTGAAGAGGAGCCAACCCTTGGGTTCACATGACTATTTGTGTCTTCTTTAAAGCAGTATTTGATGAGAGCTATTCAATGAATCACATTTCTGAACTAGTACAGAATATATGATTTGTCATAGATCTAAAAATAGTGGCAGTGATGTGTTACCACAATGACTTCAAGGAGGAAATGATTGATTGTAATTAGAAAACAAACCACATACCAAACACTCAATCATCACAAATCTTATAGAAAAGGAAACCTCTATTAGGACATAATTATACATAGCACTCACACACCTGTTATTCCATTTATAGAATCCTTTGTCTTCTGAAGAATGACTGGAGTGATACAGAAGAAGAATACATGTTCAAACAAGAGACAATGGGAAATGGTCTGACTTCTCATTAAATACTTCATCAGTCTCCTGTTACAGCAGTTCTGTCTTCATTCAACTGCATGAAAACTCTCTCATGTGCTATTTCACATGCTTACAAACCCTGTGCCTTATTGGTTTGTATCTTCAGTGCCATACATAGAAGCCTAGGACTAAGGTGCTTACCAAGTGTCCCTTGAAGGCTGAATAAATGTATAAATGTTGAAAAGAGTCAACCAAAATGTGTGTGAATAGTTAATGAGAGAATTAACATGACAAAAAAGAAGGAGCAGGAGATTAAAAAAATAAAATAAATCCTACCTACATTAGAATCTCATGTATATCTATCATTATCTGAAGTTGGAGAATCTCCAAAGTTCTCAAATAAATTGGTTTCTTCTGGTGAATTCTAAGTGGAAAATGCAATTAGTAATTAGATTTTCAATAGTATATTATTTTCTCTTCATTTTTTTTTAAAAATACGTAATTTTAGCTTTTGTTTTAGATTCAGAGGTATACATTCAGGTTTGTTACATGGGTATATTGGTGATGCTGAGGTTTGGGGGACAAATTATCCCATCGCCCAGGTAGTGAGCACAGTATCTAATCGATAGTTTTTCTGCCCTTGCTGCCCTCCCTTCCTCCTACCTCTAGTAGTCCCCAGTGTCTGTTGTTCCCACATTTATGTCCATGTTTACCCAATGTTTAACTCTCATTTATAAATGAGAATACATGGTATTTGGTTTCCTGTTCCTGTGTTAATTCACTTAGGATAATGGCCTCCAGTTGCTGCAAAGGACATAATTTCATTTCAAATGACTGTCTTATTATTTCATGGTGTACATGTACCACATGTTTAAAACCTAATCCAGAGTGGATAGACATATAGGTTGATTCTATGTCTTTGCTAGTGTGAATAGTACTGCAATGAACATACAAGTGCATGTGTCTTTTTGGTAGAATGATTTATTTTCCTTCATATATATGTACCCATTAATCAACTGATGGGTTGAATGGTAGTTTTGTTTTAAGCTCTTTGAGAAATCTCCAAACTGCCTTCCATAGTGGCTGAACTGATTTACATTCTCACCAACAATGTATAAGCATTCTCTTTTCTCTGCAGCTTTGCCAGCATCTGTTATTTTTTTTTTTACTTTTTAATAATAATAATAGTCATTCTGACTGACGTGAGATGGTATCTCATTGTGGTTTTAATTTGTATTTCTCTGATGATTGGTGATGTTGATCATCTTTTCATTTGTTTGTTGGCTGTGTGTATGTCTTTTTTGGAGAAATGTCTGTTCATGTCCTTTGCCCGTTTTTGAATAGAGTTGTTTGTTTTTTGCTTATTGATTTGCTTAAGTTCCTTATAGATTCTGGATATTAGACCTTTGATGAATGCATAGTTTACACATATTTTCTCCCATTTTGTAGGTTGCCTGTTTATTCTGTTGATAGTTTCTTTTATGGTGCAGAAGCTCTTTAGTTTACTTAGGTCCCACTTGTCAATTTTTTTTTTGTTGCAGTTGCTTTTGAGGACTTGGCCATAAATTCTTTCCCAAGGCTCATGTCCAGAATGGTGTTTACTGGGTTTTCTTCTAGAGTTCTTATAGTTTGAAGTCTTATATGTACATGTTTAATCCATTTGGAGTCAATTTATGAATGTGGTGAAAGGTAGGGATCCAGTTTATTTCTTCTCCATATGGCTAGCCAGCTATCACAGCACCATTTATTGAATAGGAAGCCCTGTCCACATTGCTTATTTTTGTTAACTTTGTCAAAGATCAGATGGCTTTAGGCATATGGCTTTATTTCTGGGCTCTCTATTCTGTTCCATTGGTCTATGTGTCTTTTCTTATGTACACAGTACTATGCTGTTTTTGTTACAGTAGCCTTATAGTGTAGGTTGGAGTTGGGTTATGTGATGCCTCCAGCTTTGTTCTTTTTGCTTAGGATTACTTTTGTTATTCAGGTTCTCTTTTGGCTTTGTATAAATTTTAGATTAGTTTTTTTCTAATTCTGTGAAAAATGACATTGGTAGTTTGATAGGAATAGCATTGAATTTTTAAATTGATTAGGGTAGTATAGCCATTTTAATGATATTGATTCTTCCAATTCATAAGCATAAAATATTTTTCCATTTTGTTGTCATCTGTGATTTCTTATAGCAATATTTTGTAATTCTCCTTATAGAGATCTTTCACCTCCTGGGTTAGATGTATAATGCTAAAACCACATGATCATTTCAATAGATGCAGAAAAAGCTTTCAATAAAATCTAACAGACTAGGCATCAAAGGAAAATACCTCAAAATAGTAAGAGCCATCTATGACAAACCTACAGCTAACATCATACTGAATTAGCAAATGCTAGAAACATTCCTCTGAAAAATGGGAACACGACAAGGATGGCCACTCTTGCCACTCCTATTCCACATAGTACTGGGAGTTCTAGGCAGAGCAACTGGACAAGAGAAAGAAATAAAAGGCACCCAAATAAGAAAATAAGTTAAATTATGTTTCTTTGAGGATGATACTATTCTATACCTAGAAAACCCTAAAGACTGCAAAAAAAGTCTCCTTGAATTGATAACTTCAGTAAAGTTTCAGGATACAAAAGTCAATGTGCAAAAATCAGTAGCATATCTGTATACCAAAAATGTTCAAGCTGAGAACTAAATCAAGAATGTAATCCCATTGACAACAGCCACAAAAAACTTTGCATTTTCTTATAGACACAATTTATTAATTTCTCTCAAGAAAACAATCAACCAAGTATGCATTTTATACTTCCAGTTTTCTCAGCACTGTACTGATGTTGTAGGACACATAAGTAGAAATATAAAATGGTTTCTATTCTGAGATGCCTACGCTATTTGGAAAAGCAGAAGCAACACATGTTAAAGTAGAAAACCAAAGAAGGGAAAGAGTACATAACGGAGAAGGATGTGCCTTTAGCTGTCTGACCTTCTCTTACCAACAGCTTTTCTGGAAAGTCAGGTCTCTAGTAGCACTGGTCTTACTTGAGTTGTACAAATCATAAGGGCAATAGGATCATGAGATTGGAAATTATGTTGATTTTCCTTGCCACCCAGCTCTCAAATTTAAACTGTCCAGTGAGGCTTCATTTTCTTCATCACAGTATTTTTTTTTTTTTTTTTTGAGACAGAGTTATGCTCTGTCACCCAGGCTATCATGCAATGGTGTGATCTCGGCTCACTGCAACCTCCATCTCCCGGGTTCAAGTGACTCTCCTGCCTCAGCCTCCTGAGTAGCTGAGGTTACAGGTGCCCGCCAGTGCACCCAGCTAATTTCGGTAGCTGGGACTACAGGTGCATGCCACCATGCCTGGTGAATTTTTTGCATTTTTTGTATAGACGGGTTTTTGCCATGTTGCCCAGCCTGGTCTCGAACTCCTGGGCTCAAGCAACCTGCCCGCGCCGGCCTTCCAAAATGCTGAGATTACAGGCGTGACCTACCACAACTGGCCCATTATAGTATTTTGTATAGATTTTTATTACAGGTTCAAACTAAGAGGCTGTCACAAAAGGAATAATTGAATTTATTACTTTAAGAATATACACACATGCAAGGAAAGACTCGGGACTCCATGTCTTTTTTACACCAATACAATTACGGCCTTTGAGATAGATAACCTCTCAAGATGCAGTGTGAGAAGTGGATGCTTTATTTAATTTGTAAGTTACTTCTCATCTTACTGATGGAATTTCCTGAATCCCCTTCAGCTTGGATTCTGTATCTATCTTTTCTTTCTTTCTGTCTTTTTGTTTATATGAATTCATGGCAAACTTTTGCTTTCTAAATTTAGTTGTTCCAAATGTAGATCATTTTATCACTGATCAAATCATCTAATAATTTGCTTTCAAGTAACTTTTTATGTTTCATAATATGCATGTACATATCACTTTCCTGAGGTTTTTATTCATCTCAGTAGTAGGAATACTAAATGTTAAATGAATAACAACTGAAACACTATGCCAGAAACATTTGAATTGACATCAATGGGGCACTGAATATTTCAACAAATGGCTAATGGTTCATAAAAAATAGACCCCCTCCTTTGGTTGCACAGTCTTGCTCATACAGCAAAGCTCCAACTATAAAATTGATGGTTTGAGCCCTAAAACTTCAGGCTTCTGTGACATGTAGCTTGAAGAGTCCTTGACAGCTTACAGAATGGCAATTTTTGAGAGATTGTCACATGATCAGAGTCAACATTCTGTAACAGCTGCTAGATTCAGCTTCCTTTTTCTTTTTTTTAAAGAAAATGAACCAGCAAGTGTTATCTTCTGAATATTTTTCTGAAAATTATCTCTATGTTAATCAGACACTCACCACCCACTTCCTCCTCTTACCTGCATCTCTATGTGTATGCTGCGGAAAGCCACAGAAAAGCACGTCAGCATTTCTGTTGCTTGCAACCTTGCCATCTTAGCTAAGACCTAAATGGGCACACAATCAGGGAACAATTACTGTAAAACGATGTGGCATTTATTGTGTATACACTTGGCATTCAGGAGGAAAATGATAACAATTGGTGATGTTAGCACAGGCTTTGTGAAAACCCTGGCATCTAAGGTGTATTTTGAAGGACCGGTAGATTTTAGCAGTCAGAAGGGAGGAGGATTGGCATTGTATGTGGTGAGATCAGCAGCAAAAGCCTGACTGGCAATAAGCAGAGGGCATGGAGAGCCAGAGTGAAGAATGCACTAACTGGCCAGTTGTGTCCTGTTGTGGAGCCTTGGGATCCAGGCAGAGGAACTCAGGCTTGATGGGGCAGGCTAAAAAGGAGACACCAGTGACTGTAAGTAAAGAGGCAAGATAATGGAAGCCATATAAAATGGAGACCAGAGTGGCAGATGGAACAGTGGCTAGAAACCAAGTATGAAGCATTATTAGTAACCAAGGTACTGTGTGTCATAAATAACCAATACACCATGCTATGCACCGACTATGTCCTTTGATTTCACAATGATTTATTTATTATACCATCACCCTCATTATCTAAAACAGAACACTACAATTTCATATACCATCTGTGAGCCCCAAATGGTCATAATTAACAACCACAAATGTTCTAAAAAGGTGATGTACTAAAAATAGCTTATCATGCTTGTCAGCAGGCTGCTTCTGTGAGTACCATGACATTCGATGTAGGAATGGCTACATTTTGCTATGTCTTTATGTAATTATATTTCTTACAGAGACTAAAAGACTAGGCAAACATGCCTCTCTAATTAAACACCTTGATGGTTAATATTTTAACTTATAGTCAGTTAGGGGCAAAAAAAAAAGCAAGAGCATACTAAAAGTAAGTTTTCTTAAAATGAGTTCTGGCTAATGTAGTATCTATGACATTAGGAAACATCCAAAATCCTTGTTGAATACAGGAAAATGTCAATTATTTGGATGTATTTCTGGTGAATGTTAAAGGATATATAATTATTTTATTACCAAATATTGCCCTCCTTCTTGATTCGTTAAAGAGAGTCCCATTAAGAGGTCCTGCCCAGTGTGCTTTCACCATTCCAAGAGAAGCTGAGTGGTCTCAGCAAAATTAGGAGTTTAATTCTAACCATTGAGAATGATCACCCTTATTATACACACCTATGGTTGTCCAAATGGTTACAGCTAACTAAAAAAGCAACGAGCCAAAAAGTGCACTGAATTTCATCAAATTGAAGGTGCCATTGATTGTAAGATGCATCATTACTTTATATACTACTAAGAAAGATAAAACACTACAAATTATACCACGGCACAGCACTTCCGTCTAACTTAAAATTTTAAAAATTATTTTATACTGAAGGGTTCTTTTAGAGTTATTTAACATAGTTTAAAATATCATATGTCACCATTTCCTTTAAAAAGGAAAATATAATGAAATAGATGGGTTAAAGTATTCCTAAAACTCTTCCCATTTATAGTCTGACTCTTCTAAATCACTTTTCTTTTTGTTTGTTTGTTTTTGAGATGGAGTCTCACTCTGTCTCCCAGGCTGGAGTGCAGTGGCAAGATCTCGGCTCACTGCAAGCTCCGCCTCCCGGGTTCACACCATTCTCCTGCCTCAGCCTCCCGAGTAGCTGGGACTACAGGCACCCGCCACCACGCCTCGCTAATTTTTTGTATTTTTAGTAGAGACGGGGTTTCACCATGTTAGTCAGGATGGTCTCGATCTCCTGGCCTCGTGATCTGCCTGCCTCGGCCTCCCAAAGTGCTGGGATTACAGGCGTGAGCCACCATGCCCGGTCTTCTAAATCACTTTTGACTCAGATGCATCAATACCTGCATTTTTCTTTGCATTATTATTCTCTATGCCATCAAGAGCCTTGTTGATGCAGCATTTCTTTAAGGAAAGCTCCACTGTATCCTCTAGGATTTTCTTCCAATCCACTAAGTTTGATATTGACACTTTATCATTTTGTTAAACAGGCAATAGCCAGGACTCATGCTTTTTCTTCAAATTGTCATTAAATGATTTTAAATGAAAATGTTGCCAAGTTGCAGTTGTCCAATAAGGCCATGAGGGATAGTAATTATCAGGGAGCTCATTCTTGAACTGTTTAGACACACATTGAAGTGCCAAGAACTAGCAGAATTGATGGGTAACTTAGTGCTTCTGCACCTCTCTTGTGGAATTTACTCAGCCCACCATCTGCTCTGATGTTTTGCACCTTCTTTAATGGGAAGAGGGAATACACAGTAATACTTTTTGAGAAATACCTTATTCATAGATTTTTGTGGTTTAAAATTAAACATGAAGCCAACCTCTGGCCATTGGCAATTTTTTACAGTATCTAGTATCACAGATAAGCTACTTTTTGTAGCCCAAATGCATGACTTTGATTCCTGGATTTTATAACATTGATAGTTTAATTTCAGGGCTTATCAAAGCATGCTAGGGGTTCATTAGAGTTTTATATTTGACTAAATTCAATTTCATTTTTTTCTCAAATCACCTGTGTTGGAAGTTAAGTAGCTCCTGTTCCAAGTCAGATAGGAGTTTTTTTTTGACAAAATGCTGTTCAATGCCTTAATGATAGTCTTGCTTGATGTACCAGTCTGTCACATCAGTCTCTCATTGCTTTGAAAATTCTTTATCCATTCTAACGGATGTTGCAATTTCTTCTGCTTTCATGTGTATTGCGTAGGTGTGATTTCCAATTCTTTTCTATGTATCTCAGTAGCAAAATGTAACATAGATTCACCTATTTGTGAGTAACTTCTTTCCTTAATTCCTACAAAGTACATGGTGGTTGTTTTTGCAAGAAAATATAGAATTATAGTCATTCTTCCAATGATAAATTTTTGATTTACTTAGATAAAATTTATATCCCACTGCCATTTTCATTCATTTCTTTGTACACAGCAGCTTTTCATATAAATGCTGAATCACAGTGTGTAAACTTCCTGAAGACATTTTAAATAGTAATTCAAATAGATGCCTATGTATCAATGCACATCGCTTACTTGAAATGATGACAACATGAACAGCCCTAACCAAATGTATATAGGCACAGCTATATCATGGCTGGCCGTCAGCTATTATGACATAAGCCATGTAAGACTTGCATTGGAATGAGCAATCTCATGGGGAAAAATAAAACTTGACCTGTATTCACAATAACCAGTTTGAGTGGGTCTAAGGATCAGGACTGGGGAATGAGAATGAAAGATGGGCAGTAGAAGTCAGGTTGCAGGAAGAGATGGTAACATCCCTGTACAAGACCTCCTCCGTAAGGTCTGGCAGGTATCACCAGACTCAGAGTTAGCAATGAGGCATGTGGGTCAGGGCAGAGGACCCAACAACCCTGCTGTGTGGGCCCCTCCACCTTGCCTAGGCCTCACATTGAGGAGAAAAGGGTTCTCCTCACCTTGCCTGAGCTGGTGTGGTAATGAAGATAGTGAAAGGTATGCTCACTGTGGGTAGATGCTTGCAAAAAAAGGGCTAGTTAGTGAGAACATCTTGGCTCAGTATTCAATCTCTCGGCATTTACAAAGAGAAAGCATAGAAATGCATTTCTTTTTAAATTTCTTTTCTCCTCAATAGATTGTGCAATTGGATCCTGAATGTGGATGCTGCCCCTATAAGTAGAGATGTTGTCTATGAGCGTATCCAGAAATGACAATAAAGTTTCAGACCCAACATATCTCTCTCATGGGTGTGTTGTTGCTGATACTTGCAATTTTGCTATTACAGATTCCTTCTTACTTTACTTTCTGAGATCTATTTTGTAATCAAATGATTCTGAGAGGGGTTAACACAACATATGCTAGCCACTGGAATTTGGTCATTAACACCACAGTGTGAATTACTTTCACAGATTAGTGCCTTCTGGCATGGAGAAATGGACAGGTATGAATGCATAGAATTGCTTAAGGCACAGGAGTGAAAGGACACTTGAATGACAGGGCTAATGAGAACTGAGATAAAACTTAGTTTTAAATTTTCTATAACAAAGAGACCCCAAAAGACAGTGGCTCAAGGATTAGAAAGGGTTTTTTTTTTCCCCCACATAAGAGTCCATGGTGAATGTCCAGGTTTACAGATGTTCTGTCCTAAGAAGACTTATCACTCAGAAATGGGTTCCTTTCATCGTATAATTGCTTTCATCACCATATCTAATGACGTGTTCTTTGTAAAAACCCATTCCAAGTCATAGGTACAGAACCTTCTGCAATGAGAGAAAAGTTCTACATCTGTCCTATCCAATAAGGTAGCCGTTAGCCACATGTAGCACTCAAAATATGGCTATTGTGACCGATACACTGACCTTCAAATTTTGTTTAACTCAAATTTAAATAATTACATGAGGGAAATGGTACCGTATGGGATAGCACAGATCTTGACCGTAGGCAGGTACAGTCATGTGCCACATAACAAGCTCTCAGTCAATGATGGACCATACGTATAAGAGTGGTCCCATAAGATTATGATACCATATTTCTACTTTACTTTTTCTATGTTCAGACACACAAATAGTTACCATTGTCTAACAACTGGCTACAGTATTCAGTACACATGCTGTACAGGTTTGTAGCATAGGAGCAATAGCCTATACCATAGAGCCTAGCTGCGTAGTAGGCTATACCATAAGGTTTGTATGAGTACACTCTCTGATGTTTCCACCATGACAAAATTGCCTAATTATGCTTTTCTAAAAACATATCCTCATTGTTAAGTGATGCCTTACCGTATTTTGAAATATCCAATACATTCTTGTTAGCTGTGGTCACGCTACTGTGCAATAGAACACCAGAACTTATTCCTTCTATCTAACTTTAACTTTGTACCTGATGACCAGCCGCTCCCTCTCTCCCCTCCCCACTACTCTACCCAGCCTCTGGTAATCACCATTGTACTCTAATCTGCTATTAGAATAACTTTTTAGATTACACATATGAGGGAGAGAATACAGCATTTGTCCTTCTGTGCTTGGCTTCTTTCACTTAACATGATGTCCTCTAGCTTCATCCATGTTAACCTGAAAGCTCGGAAGAGTGAAATTTGCACATATGTCCATTGCGTTCCCAATGTGTCTCATGGAGCCTGGACCCTGAAAGAGAATCAGTTTACCATTTCATCTTGTTACAGACACACTTAGATGTGGTAACAAGGCCTTGGATTTGGTGAGGGGCAAAAATTTTAGTAGAATGGACTAGATAGAACTTTCACTTCCAGCAGCTGAGTCCAGTGTAAAAGAGGGATAGCTATATCTGCGATTTTGTTTTTGTGATTTCCATTCTTTGTCCTTTGCAGACTCTATAAAAATAATCCCTAAAGTAAATCTAGTAAAATATTGCTTTCCTCATACCAGTCTTAATGCCATGGCAAATAGAGGAAGTGCCTTGTGTTTTAATCTGTTGGAGTCACTTGTGTTTTGTTCTAAAATAATTCATAAATAGAAGGAAGTATTTTAAGCCGTGTTTTTATTTTCAGAAAACCTATACAATCTCTTAAAGAAGTAGAGTTAATTAGTACTAGTTTGCCAGGATCATAGTGAGATATAGATTGGTTGACAAAATTAACTTCCTAGGACATATGTGGCTTATCACATGAAAGAACACACACAGTTTTCTACCATAAACAATTTAAAGTAGTTTCGTATAGAAAACATTCTTAGTGTCAAAGTTACAAATCATCAGTTCTTGGAACTATTAAACCCTTCTCTATTATAGGAAAACATTTTCCCCTTGTCAGCAAGCAGGCTTATATGGTCAACTTTATAATAACAAGTTAAAGGATAAGTATAAACATGTTTTAAATTCTAGGGTAACAAGTATGTAACATTTCACTACACTTTTCCTTATCTGCCTAATAAGATGTAATGGCTAGCTAAATGACCATCCACCTTCTCAGAGAACCTGTTTGAACCATATTCCATTGCTTCAATGTTTCACTAAATCTGTAATGTTTCTACCTTCACTTATACTTTCTAAATCGGGGTGATGCAACATCTGGGAGAAACACAAAAATAACTAGGAAAGGGCACAAACAAAATAGGAGGCAAAGCACTCTCAGCAAATGCAAACAAAATAAAAGCCAGAATGACAATACAAATTTGTAAAAAGTAGAGTTCAAATCTCAGAAAATTAAATGGGACATAGAGGGTTATAATATGATTAAAGGTACAATTTGCAAAGAAGAAATTATCATCATTTTAAACTTTTATGTAACAAACAATATAATGGAAAAACAAAATCTCCTAGAAGCACAAGAACTTGATAAAATAATTGGAGTATATAAAATATATTTCAAAGTTACAAGGCAAAATATATAAGGATATAGATTATTATACATTTTCATTTTTAACTTCAAATAAATGTAATGTATGCTTATTGTACAATAACTTTAAACAACATGGAAGTATAAAGGTAGAAAAGAGAACATCTCCATTACACTTCCCAATTCTACACACTGCTCAGAGATGACTTACATTTCTATGTATCCTTCCAGATCTTCCCTTAATGCAGTCATAGATCTTGTTAATTTATAAAAATAAATTTCCTTGATCCATGGTAGGGACTTACTATAATTTGTTTAGCTATTTTCCTACTGATAGATTGTAAGATGCTTCCAAAAGTTTATTCTAAACAATGCTTCAATGAACATCTTTATACAAATGTATTTGTACATATGTGAGATATTTGTATAATAAAGACAAAAAGAAGTGGAATTTTTGGGTCAATAATATGACATGGGACAAAATCAAACTCGATAAGTTGTTGCCATTAATTGTGAGCAATAAACCTATGTTGTAAGGCTCTGAGATTTTGGGTGTTATTTTTACCCCAGCACAACAGGTCATTGAGGTACAATGACCTTTTTATTTTTCTCTAGGAGTCAATAGCGACCCCTCTAATGTTTCACTAGGTAATTTGCTGAAGCCTCCTGCTTGTCACCCTTTATAAAATTAGCTGTTGTGGTTAAGAAAAGTCAAATCCACTTAAAAGTGTTATTGAACAGATTTACAGTGTCTCATCTTGTATTTTTCCCAGCGAATTAGTATTAAGATATCATTCCTGCATCATGAAAGTGAAGAGAAATTTACTAAATGTTTTTTGTCATCTATCAAGATGATGTATGGGTTTTTCTCTTTTAATCTGTTCCTGTAGATTTCCCTAATATTAAAACATCCTGGAATCGGCCCTACTTAGTCATGATGTGTTATTATTTAACAGAAGGCTAGAGTTAATTTATTAATGCATAAAGTCCCATATATTTGCACAAGCTTCATAAGTCATATTTGTCTATGATTCTTTTTTCTGTTCCTGTCCAATTTGGATATCTAGGTCATGCTAGTCTTGCAAAATTAGTTGGAAAACTATATTTTTCTCTTCTCTGAAACAGCTTAAATATGACAGGAATTATGTATTTCTTGAAGGGAGAGCCCCTTTGTAATGTAGCTACTTAAAATTTTCAGTATTGTCTATGTTGTCTATGTTTAAGGGTTATTCAGTATTTCTATTTCTTTTAAAATTAATTTTGATAATTTGTATTTCCTGGAAGAGGCTGTAAATTGTACCATAAGTACCACCTTGACCTAGAAGTTTTAATGTGTAACTTTCTTGTTCATTTCTAAAACATATGAAATGTATTTCCTTGTCTCTTTAACCCAAGTATTACTTAGCAGAGCATTTTTAATTTTCTGTAGTGCGGCTGGGATGCTCCACCACTCCACAAACTCTGTCTCCCTCATCCTTTTGTCCAAAATTCTGTGGTCAGAGAATGGGGTTCCCAGTATTAGATCTCTTAACAATTGTTATTTAGCTGGAGTCCTAGGCCCACAGGCTGAGAACTGCTATTCTGACTTCCAGTCCTCTACTGAGGCTGGTTACCTGCCCTTGATGCATAATGGGTCATTCCCTCTGCTTGGGATGCTCTTCTTACTGTGATCTGCTTTTCCACGTCCTAGGATCCTTTCCCACCCATGCCGAGTCCTCCTGGAGCTCTTCCCTGGTCATTTTTGTTAACAAAGATCTCCCCAGTTCCTAACAAGGGTGGCCACTTGATCACAGTCAGCAAATCATATCATGCTTATGTCATTAGCTCCTGAATGATTTTATGGCCCCATATCAAACAGAGAACCTGTTTGAACCATATTCCATTTCCATATTCCAATCATATCTTGTAGACTACAAAGAACTCAACAAGTAGTAGCTACAATGATTCTTAGATTTAAAAAATTAAAATGTCATCTAATTTGAAATGACAGGTAAAAGTTTCTTGCCCACCGTCAGGATCACCTCTTCTTAACTTCTTGATTTCTATCAGTATTATGATTAGATTAGTGTTATGTAAAGGTTTATAAAGCTTACTTTCGGCTTTGTAATTATTATTAAGTCCTTCATGCTTTGTCTTTAATTTGCTTCTAAATCAGCGGTCAGGCCGGGTGCGGTGGCTCACGCTTGTAATCCCAGCACTTTGGGGGGCCTAGGCGGGCTGATCACTTGAGGTCAGGAGTTCAAGAGCAACCCAGCCAACGTGGTGAAACCTTGTCTCTACAAAAATTAGCTGGCCGGGCGCGGTGGCTCACGCTTGTAATCCCAGCACTTTGGGAGGCCGAGGCGGGCGGATCACGAGGTCAGGAGATCGAGACCACGGTGAAACCCCGTCTCTACTAAAAATACAAAAAATTAGCCGGGCGTGGTGGCGGGCGCCTGTAGTCCCAGCTACTCGGAGAGGCTGAGGCAGGAGAATGGCATGAACCCGGGAGGTGGAGCTTGCAGTGAGCCGAGACTGCGCCACTGCACTCCAGTCTGGGCGACAGAGCGAGACTCCGTCTCAAAAAAAAAAAAAAAAAAAAATTAGCTGGGCATGGTGGCGGGGGCCTGTAATCCCAGTTACTTGGGAGGCGGAGGCAGGAGAGCAGGAGAATTGCTTGAACCTGGGAGGTGGAGGTTGCAGTGAGCCGAGATCGCACCACTGTACTCCAGCCCTGGGTGACAGAGTGAGACTCCATCTCAATAAATAAATAAATAAAATAAAATAAAATAAAATAAAATAAAATAAAATAAAGTAAAATAAAATAAAATAAGTCAGGGCTTAGCAAATTATAGCCCATAGGATAAAACTGGCCTCCTGCCTATTCTTGTACAGCCTGTGAGCTATGAGTGGTTTTTACATTTTTAGATAATTTTAAAAGTAAAAATAAGATGACTATTTCAAGACATGTGAAAAGTATATGAAAATCCAGTTTTGGTGTCTGTAAATAAAGTTTTATTGAAACACAGCCATTCATTCATTTATGTAATGTCTATGGCTGCTTTGGTGCTGCAATGGCAGAACTGAGTAATTGCAACAGAGACATATGGCCTCCTAGACCTATGATATTTACTCTCTGGCCCTTTATAGAACACATTTGCCAACCCTGTTCCAAGCACCCAAAACCAATAAACACTATTCACAATATTAGCATCTCTCATCTACACTACTCAGGTAGCCTCCTCACTGGTCTCCATGCTTCCATTCTTGCTTTCTTCCTCTCCATTCTGCACACAACAACCAGAATGATCTTGCTACAACATCCCTGAATCCTGCATGTTGTTTCCTGTGGGCTGAGCACCCAGCGCTGAGAATTTTTGGTGGTGAGTAGCCCCGCATTCTAAAGAGAGAGATGCTAGACCAGTTTTGCAGTTTTGCCCCTCTCCCCCGCCCATAGACCTGAGCAGGAGGCCCCAGCCTTGACCTTGCTCTCCTGGCCAGCGTTCTGACCTGCCCCATCCCAGGGCACAAGGCATCTGCAAGGCCTTGGAGACATATTTTTTTCTTGGAAATTGTACTTGTCATTCTTCTTTCTTCATGACCTAAAGGTGGTCCAACTTACCGTATTGTTTGTTGAAATAAGAATACTTTGTTTTGAAGATGATTTTCTTAGCAGCATCCAACTGAGGGCAAGAAAATCCTGGGTCACCTCCATTTTTTTTGAAGGCCCTGATATATTTTTTAAAATGTGGCAGAAACATGACATTATGTATCTGTCAAAACCCATAGAACTGTATGACACAAACAGTGAACCCCAATGTAGACTATGGACTTTAGTAATAATAGTGTATAATTGCTTCACCGATTATAACAAGTGTACCACAATAAGCAAGATGTGAATAATAGGGGAAACTGGGTAAGTGTGAGTGTGGGAAGGGGTATATTGGAACTCTGCTTTCTGCTCAATTTTTCTGTTAACCTAAAATTGCCCTAACCATTAAAGTCTATTATAAAAAAGGAAGAAATACCAGAACTGGGTTACTTACATAATATTTTCCCTACTAGTTTTACAATTTTGTTGGAATGGCACTATACCCAGTTAAAAAACTACATTTCCTAGCTTCCGTTGCAAAAGGGATTGACTTGAGGTAAAGACCTGCTCAGTGAGACTTAAGTGAAAGTCATCTGGAAGTAACTGAGGGACAGTTCTTTAATGGGAGGTCAAACCCAACTAGCATTTGTCCTTTGGCCCTTCTGTCTTCTCCCTTCTTGCCTGTAATGTTGCAAAGACGCTACAGCATGACCACGAGGGAGGGCCAGATATTCCCAAGAGTTTTCAGCTGAGATTTCCTTGAGCTGCTATATTGGCCAAACTTAAGAATGATCAACCTTGGGATTGTTTTATTTTATTAAAAAAAGAGAAACCCTTATGTTATTTAAGCCACCACTGTTACTTGGGATTTCTATGAAGGAAGCTCAAATGATTAAAAATCTTGAGTTCAACCACTTGGGTGGATCTCTGTGACTGTGGGCATAACCTGCTTTGAAGTTAAATGTGAAGTTCTTTGTGAAAGGGATCCCAAAGCTGCCCTTTCCCTGATCCCATTCCATCAGTGGCCTCCCCTCACTGAGCCTTCCAACATGCATGATGCACTATGACAGTGGATTCCTAGATGTGTTGCATGGCTGGCATCCCAGGATTTAGAATGCTCTTTGTTGGACTCTTTGGTTAGTTGCATTACGTTATGAAACTAATGTCTTTCTTGAGCTTTTAATGTTTTTGGAGGATCACATCAATTTGGGGGGGTCATATGTTAGGTAAACTTTTTTATTGCATGTATAAAAAATTTTTATTTAGGCCAGGTGCAGTGGCTCACGCCTGTAATCCCAGCACTTTGGGAGGCCGAGGTGGGCGGATCACAAAGTCAGGAGTTCGAGACTAGACTGGCCAATATGGTGAAACCCTATCTCTACTAAAAATACAAAAAAATTACCCTGGCATGGTGGCACATGCCTGTAATCCCAGCTACTTGGGAGGCTGAGCGATGAGAATTTCTTGAACCCGGGAGGTGGAGGTTGCAGTGAACTGGGAGCTCGCCACTGCACTCCAGACTGGGCGACAGAGCGAGACTCCATCTCAAAAAAAAAAAAAAATTATTTTATCTTCTCCTTTGAGTGTAAAAGAATTCTAGTTTTATGTTTTTTAATCAAAATGTGGAAGATATCGTTTCTTTACCTTTTGAGTAATAAGATTTACTGGCACCTATAATCCAGTGTTTTTGATGAGAAGTATGATGCCAATTTGCTTATTATTCCTTTGAAGAAATTTATTTTTTCAACTCTGTGGAAATTTTTAAGTTCTTGTTTTATGCTTGTTATTCTGAAGTTTCATGAGGGTAAGTCTAGATATTTATTTTCTTTTTTCATTAGTCTTGCCCACACAGTCCATCTGAAGATGCCTGGGTTTTTTGCCAGCTGTAAACCTAGTTTTTCCCTGTTGGCCTCAGTACTTTAAGTTTGAGAAAAAGGTATTACAGCATACACTGCCAAAGGGAGAAGTTGCCAGAAATTTGCATTTACTTGTTCAACAGAGAGTTTTTAGATGATGTAAATGAGAGATTTCAGTAGCAAAGCAGCGAAGTTTTTTAGAATTTGGCAGCCTCAAGATTTAGAGAATAAGTGTTTGCATGAGAGTCGTGAAAACTGTGTTCTAAGCCTGTTCCTACTTAATAAAGTTTAGAATGGATTTCACCTTACTACAAAATGGAGATGTGGAGCTTGATGAGCTTGTTGGTCCCTGCCAGGGATTTAAGATTCTATTCAGTGGTTCTTAAGGTGGGGTTGGGGTACCAGCATCTCCAGTAGGGACAGTTTGGAAATATGGGAGTTATTTTGGATTGTCATAATGACCAGTGGCCACTTTTGGCATTAGTGTAGGAATGACAAACATCTTGCAGTAAATGGGAAAGTTTCGCAAGAAAAAAAGAACTGTTCACATGAAAATAATGCAAGATGAAGGAGCAGCCGGCCACCAGGTAATTTCTTCTGCTTAATGGAATCTCTTGTATTAGCCCTTCATGTTGGAATACCCCCAGCTGGCTGACAGAAAGGTCTAACTTTGGCTGCAGATAAACCCGACTGCTTCTTTGCCTCAGACAGCTAAAATTGAACGTCTCCATCTTCCTGACTCGCAAGGTCAGCCTTCTTTTCTTCCCTAACAATCAATAACCATGCCGCTAAACAAGTTTGCATGTTTCTGTGTCATTTTCCCTAGCCATCTGGAAACATTCATTCTGTTCTAGCACTTTCTTCAAAAAGACTCTGGGAGGACAGACGTGATTCCCTGCGAGTGAAGTGGAGAGGGTGCGTGTTAAAGAGGTGTGCTCTTAATCCCTGGAGCCCAGGGAATGTTGACAATGGTTTAGATTAAGGAAGCCTCTAAGCAGGACAAGGTCATTGGCATAATGATTTTACATTTGCTCAGTTTATCTGAGGGGAAAGAACTTCAGATTTGGGAAGGCAAAGAGCAGAAGATTAAGGGCTACTAATTGGGGTTCGTCTTTGTTGCACTTTCATTAGCTTTGAAACTTGTATTGACTTATTTAATTTGAAGATTCACCATTTCATAGTAAAATATGTGTTTTGTATGTTGAAGCCTGCTACTGGCTTGGTTCAAATGCTCCTTAGAGACACATTTTAATGGAATCAGGCCATTTCAAGGGAAATCTAATTATTCAGGAATAAACTTAAACAAGTCTCTGTATAGCACAACCTGAGATTCCAAGGAGAATGGGAGGCAGCAACCCATGGTCGGGCCTCTTTGTTCCTGTGCTCATAGCCCACGTCCAGCTGCCCTGGCTTTCTGTTTGCTTCTAGGAATCTAGGCCCTGTCTACCTCTATAGTTATTTCCTCTAAATCTTTTCCCCTCTACCTCCTTTTAGTTTAGTTACACTAAGCTGCTATTTTTCCAAGTGAGTTTCATCTCTTAAAAGTTTGATTGATTCTGTTTTTCTATCTAAATTGTTCTTTCCTCATTGCCACTCTGCTTAGCCAACTCCCACTGATTCTTCAAAACTCAATTTAGGAATCATCTTCCCAGGAAACTTTCCTTTCTGTTCCTAAACCTGACTCCATTATAATCCTTCTCCAGGTGTTGTCTCAGAGAATTACCCTGGGAAGACTTGCTAAAAGTGCAGATTGCTGGCACCTAACCAAGATCTATTGAATCTGGGATGGGTCCCAGGAATCCACAGTTTTCACAGAGTGTGTGTGTTTGTCTGTCTTTTGTATTAGATGATAAACAGTTTGAGGGTAGTATTGACAGTTGTATTTCTAGAAACAAACAGGGCCTGACAATATAGTAGGTATTCCATACAATTTTTGTTGCTGTTGAAGTAGCAGTCAAGTGACCCTGAAAGCACAATCTAAGACCTGGAATTGAGTCCCAGCTCTACCACTTGGTAGGTGTGTACTTTGGATAAATTATCAAAACTTTCTGACTCTCAATTTCTTAATCAATGAAGTAGAATAATTCCTACTTGCAAGTGCTTTGAAATGAAAATGAGACATATATCATTATTATTAGCCCTGTCAAAAGCCAAAATTACAACAAATTTAGTTTAAAGATCTTAATTAGCTTTTAGTTGTGATTCTAGAATTGGGCAACACCTCAGCTTATAAAATAGAATAAATGGTCTGATAAATTGAGCAGAGGAGGTTGGGTTTTAGACAGAGAGAGGCCAAGGAAAGCAGCAACAGAGAAAAAGCGTATTGGTCATTTCAAAGTTACTTTCCTTGTAAAGGTTAAAGCAGAGGAGACTTTCTTATCATGTTCAAGCTAACCTGGCCTGTTTGGAGATTTGGCTATTATCTCTCTCTCTCCTGATTTCTCAGAAGGAAAACAACTTAGTTTCAGCTTGTTGGTGTGGAACTTCAGCATGAGTGACTCCATTTTGATTTAGTCTGTTGGGCCTGGTGCAGGAGCTCCGCCCGCATCAGTGGACTCCTATAAATTTTATTTAACAGCCCAATAGATTTTAAGATGGAGATCTTTAAATCTCCAACACTGAGAGATATAGGAGAGGAAAAATTGCTTCCTTCTATCCTTCTAGGTTCTTTGGCTGGTCTATGAATTAAATTGACATAAGACAGATTAACAGGAGAAAAATCATTTTAATTATATACATACACATGGGAGTCCCACAAAAATATGAGACTCAAAGAGGTGCAGTAAGGGTTTGGTGTTTCTGTGTGGTGGTGGAGGTAAATTATGGGAAAGTAAGGGGTAGGGGAAATGCATAGTGAATGAAGCTTGTCTTGTTATGTAGTTAAGTCTCTCAGGTGGCAAATTTTCTCAGAGTAGCTCTCTTCCTGGTATAGATAACTAGTTACTAATGTAAGTTTTCCTTATAAATGTAAATTTCCTATGTGAAAGGGGAAATTTATATCTTATTTTAGGCAGTTGATGGGGAGGTAAATAACTTTTCTTGTGTTGGCTTGTTCTTAATTTCTTTTAGCTCAAAGTAATCAATATGCCACGTTTTGGAGTGACATGTTCTGAATGCCTTCAGAGGCTAGGAGGGAAACTCCTAGGATTGAAGGATTTTTATGGGTTGACTTTTAAAGCACTGTGGTTTGAAAATTTGAGCACATTAAAGCCAGAACTAGAATAGCTAGCTTTTCTAATTATCCCAGTTCTTTTGCACTGACCTTCTGGGCTGTTGTTTTTCTGGGTATTTTCTGGTTCAACATTTCATAGTCTTCTCAGGCAGATAAATAATGGCAAACACGTTGAACAAGAGACTTATGTCTATACCAATTGAGCTGTTTGCCTGCAGGAACTGTTTTCTTTTATTTGAAACAAGCATCTGTCTATCTAACCAATCAACATCTGTGTGAAGTGCTATTTGTAGTAATAATAATATCATTTTTTAAACACAGACTGTGTGCCAGCCATGATGCAAAGAACTCTCTCCATTCTTATAGCCCTCTCCATTCTCATAGCCAGGATTTAAACCTAGACTGTCTTACTCCAGAGCTGTCTGTGTTAAATATCACATTACTTTACGCCCACTGATTTCACAATCCTTGAATCACATGCCTCCAGAGATATTGCAGGAAGAAACACAACAGTGAATGAAAAGAAAAGCAAAATCATTCTTTAATTTAAAAACATCTCCCATGATGCTATTTTTCAAGGGATTAACAAAGTCAATTGCTTGTTCAGTATGTGCTTCTGATCTTCATTCCCATCGCACGATTTTCTTCTGATATTACCCATCCTTGGTTCCTGCAATGGATTGAAAAAGGGGATTTTTCATAAAGGACTTGCACTGTATAGAAGAGACATAAATGTTTTGGAATTCATGCTGATTTAAAGTTAATAAGACAGGACAATAGTAGCCTATAGGAAGCCCCGAGGTGGTCCAGTCTTAGTATGTGTCAGATAGAGCCTGGTTGGGATGATTTCCAACCAAAGGTAGGCTATTTTGAAAGTGGAAACAGGCTTATATTTATTTTGACTTTAAGAATGTTTTTGACTTTATTTAGTCACTACCTTAGAGAATGGTAGAGATAATTATACTGGCTTTTCAAAGTTTGATTTAAAGCATTGTAATGCTGTACTATATTGGTATAAGCACTACTAAATGGGACGGCTTTGAAATCTCGTGCCAGTTCCAATTTGCTCATGAAATTCAGTTGTTTTCCTTCTGTTATAGTTGAAAATACTTCCCTACAGTTTCACCAGAAGTGGGCTGTTTATTCTTGGTCAGATTAACCCTTCACGGTCCAATTGATTTTTTGAAGATTGTCCTATAAATGCCTGGCTCAGTTTGCCAAGTAGAAAAGATTGCAAATTTGGGGGGATTTCTGAGATGTTTAGAGCTAATCAACATCTTTGCTTTATGATTTCTGCGATATGAAAGCTGGCTCCAAAATGTGAAGTGTTACATGGATAGTGTTGCCTTTCCCTGTGAGATTATTTGAAGCTTTTATCAGTCATGACTGAAAAGGAGGGGTGAGGTTATCTAACAAATCTTTAGTACAGATTGAGGTCATAAATTAAAACACCGTAGTGAGAAGCTTCCATACTGGTATAAACAAATAATTAAATGATTGTAGGCTTCAGAGTAAACAACTCCACAAGTCAACATGCAGGCTGAAACACACACACACACACACACACACACACACACACACACACACACACACAACACACACACACACACACACACACACACACACACACACACACACACAAATACATTAAATTCTAAAGCTTCCTTTACTTTTTTTTTTTTTTTAGAAACCAGCAGGTTTTCCACTAAAATTTTTTTTTTATGAGTTTGAAGCTGTGAAGGACATATAACTTATTTGTAATCATTATTTTCAAGTGAATGATAAAGGATGAATAAAAATATTAGACATTAGTACATACTGAAGAGAAAAAAACACTATCAATTAGTATGTATTGAATATCAGTAAATACTGAGCCCGGTAACTAAATAGGGTATCAATCATTTATCATCACATCTCAAGGCAAGTTACGTTGAGGAAAAACTTGCAGATTGGAGGGAAAGTGCCTAACCCCTAAAATTTCCAGGTAAGAATTAGTCACTGTTGAAAGAGTCACTGTATAAAACCATGATACATTTTGTTTTCTTCTTTAGTGTTACTTTCATAGTGGAAAACATGCCTTTAAAACATATTTGATATTTATGATGGTACAATCACTACTGTAGGATGATCTATTAGTGTTGATAGCAACAGGAGGCAGGAAAATGCCTCAGCATATAGGGGTGGGTCCCTGGTGAAACCCCACCTCCAAGCCAAAGACAGTTTAAAGCTTGAAAGGCAAGCTACAAGTTAAACCCTCCCACCAGATTGAGAACTTGTCTTCCTGTTTGGCAAGCTTTCTTCTGATTGGGCCCCACCCTTCACCTATTTTACATATACCTACCCTTTCTTAATTGGTTTTCTACACTGTCATGCCCACCTTTGAGTGGTGTCTTTGCTTTAACCTTTTTTACATGCCCACAAACCAATCAGCGTGCACTCCCCATTCTGAGTCCATAACAGGCCCCAGACCCAACCACTTGGGGGAACCTTCCTGCCTTTGCGTAGGGGGACCAACCATGCATCCCTTCTCCGCTGAAAGCCGTTTCCATTGCTCAATAAAACTCTTCTTGGCCCTCCTTACCACTTCAATGTCCAGCATATCCTTATTCTTCTTGGGTGCAGTACCAGAGCTCCGGGAACCACCGAATGCAGGTACAAGCTCTAACACAGGTGAGCTCGGGCATGCCAGCATGGCTGAGCGCCGCCCGGGTGGAGTGTCACTGGCCGGGGGTCCCCGGCTTGGCAAAATGACCAAGAAGAAAAATCCTGCATCAGTGTTAGTGATAGTGAACTTAGTGAGATTTTAGAGTTTATCTAATTGTTATGTAGGAAATAGTCCAGTAACATAGGCTATAAGTATTCTTCCTGATTTTTATTGTAGGTTTGTCAGCATGTAACCAAATACTTTTCTAGAATAAGTTAAGACTATGTTCTTCATCGTGATAAGAACAAGTCAGACATCAGAATGCATTCTGACGTGGGAAGGTTGAAAGGCTCTTGCATCACACCGAGGTGCTGGGAATAGAGTGGAGGGCTCCTCAGCAGGGCGGATACTCACATGGATGATGCCAAACAGATCTTCGTGATTTCAAAAAAAAATCAGCTCCAGTTCACAAAATCAGAAATCATGTTACAACATGCATGGGGTGGTAGAAAAGGAAACAAAGAGATTTGTTAAAGCATTCATTTTGATGATTACACAATTTCCAGAGGTAAATTGATTTTTTTTTTTCCACAAATATGAGTGTGTTAAACAAGGCAAGATAGTCTGAAAGGGCATTTTATATGATATTTCCACATCATACATTCTTTTAAGTATTTTAGTGGGGAAAAACTTTTATATTTGGATAAACATCTGATTTGCTAAGGTTTTGCGGTGTGTTTGTGTCATGTAATTAGTTTTGTTGACAGGCAGCCTCGATAGCTGTTTTGATGTGTAATTTGTTTGAAACTATTAAAAGGGCTTTGCCGAAGGTTTAAAACAGTCTGAAATAGCCTCAGAGAATGTTAGGTGTTGCTATTTTAATGAAGTGAAGTTTTGAGTTTGGGATTAAGTCTAGTGAAACCAAAATAATTTGGCACTTTGGGAAATGAAATCTGTGAGCAGTATTGAGAGAAATTTACTATTCACTTTTGGCTTCCTATCCTTCACTCACTAGTGTGAACTCTTAGCTTAATTTGATAACATTTTTTTTTTCTTAAAGTGTGTGCTGTAAGAACGGTTTCCCCGTTTATATATTTTATTTTATTTTGAAACACAGTTTCATCCTGTTGCCCAGGCTGGAGTGCAGTGGCACAATCTTGGCTCATTGCAGCCTCCGCCTCCCATGAGAATGAGGCATTCTCATGCCTCAGTCTCCCTGGTAGCTGGGATTACAGGCACGTGCCACCACACCTGGCTAAGTTTTGTATTATTAGGAGAGATGGGGTTTCACCATGTTGGCCAGGCTGCTCTTGAATTCCTGACCTCAAGTGATCCGCCTTCCCTGGCCTCCCAAAGTGCTGGGATTACAGGAATGAGCCACCACGCCTGGCTGGTTTCCTCTGTTTAAATCTGCTCTGTCTTTGCTTTCTCTGCCCCACCCAATGAAGCTATGAGTGCACTTTTAAGAGGCAAGTCAGGGAGTTTCCGTTTTTTTCTCCAACACACCTTCCCTGTTCTGGTCTTTATATTCTGGGGGCCACCACAACATCATAGGTATGGTTTTCACCTCTCTGTCCAAGCCTTGGTCTGACGCGTGGTGGAGACAATTTTTCAATGCTGATTTTGCTAGGAAGTTGCCTTTGGTTTATTCCCATTCCTGTTTTAAGAACTCTCACCTACCTAACTCACTCTTGGGCTCAGGTCCCAGAATCCCAGCTGGCCAGGCTTTGGCACGTGCCAAGTTTCTCTCTGCTTGTTACTAGGAGAGTGTTTCCAGGTAATCCCTGGCCTTGGGTGATCTGCAAAACCCCTGCTGGTACACTTTCTAGTTTCAGGGTTATGTGACAAATTCTGTTCTATAAATCAAAAGATGGTTTTTGCCCCATTAATTTCTTCTTGGGTTTATTAATTTTTTTCCTAGCAGGAGTTGTATGAATTACAGACAATCTGCTTGCTGTTAGACTGGGATTTTGCTGTGAAAGTTTGAAACATCACTACCTGCAAGGGTTACACTTAGTTAAGGTGTGTGAATATATTAAAGTAATTTTTTTAAAGTTGTCTTATCATGATCCTGAGTTTTCTTATGAAAAGGAAAACCAGAAAACATAATTAGGGTCCAGGGCATAAAAAAATAACTAGAGTTATTTCCCCATGATCACCACAATTTCTAATGTTATTAGTTTCACAGAAAGTGATTATTTTGTTTATGTTACTAGGAATTCTGTATCACAATATATTAGATTAAAAATTATAAACAATGTGAATTGTTTCTAAATGCATGTGGCTTGCGCCAGGGTTTCATCTTGTCCAAGATGAATGGAGCTGACGAAGGCTTTCATATTTTAATGTGAACAAATCAGGGTAGAAGATTCAGAGTTAGAGATAAAAAGTCATATAATGCTTAGTACTCTAAAACCAGTGATTCATAATAGTGAATTAAGACTTTTATTTTAAAGAGTGGCCTATTAGTGCACAAACCCCTCAGTAAAATGATGTGTTATACAACAAACCATTAATATCTTAGGGGGAATTCGCTTATCAGATTATTTTCCAACATTAGAGTTGGCCGAGATGGAATAGTATACATAACTGGTAAATTTTGAAAACAGCCTAAGAGAGAAGGTCAACCAGAAGTCTCGTGCTGTATGCATGTCCTTACCCTCTTGTATTATTCTATATGCTGAAAACAGATATTTTATTCATATTTGGGGTTTCCTGCAATATCCCCTTTCTTCCATAAAATATCGAAAATCCTTTAGTGCTAACAATCAGAAATGGGCATGACTTACATGATTTTGGTCTCATGTAGAAAGGTTTTTGAACTTCTTGTTTTAGGCAGGGGTTGACTTTATTTTGAGCAATTAACACTTTGTTATAATTATTTATTTACTTATTTCTTTCCCTACCCAACTGTGAACCTCTGTGAGCCCCTAGTTGGTAGGGAACATGATGCATCTAGCTCAATACTTAACCTATACTAGATGTTTAATAAACATTTTTCCACATGAATTTATTAAAAGATATGCAACATTCAGTCAAAATTATTACACTGTTGAGTTTTCTTTTCCACTGAAAAGGTCTTCAGTGGCAAAAAAATACACTGGCTTCTAAAATACTCGTGTTCAAAATGTCTGCCCAGAATAAGTCAGTCTCATTTTTAAGCAGGTGGCTTAGTCGTTCTTCAAGAAAACAGCTTTAGGATGTCATATAAATATAGTCAGAGCTTGATTGTCCAGTCTTTGAAAATGTGATGAATTGTCTCTTTCCTTCAGAGGTGAATAAATCATTTCAACCTTATAAATCTTAGAATCAGTTTTCTTTCTAGTTTCAAGAATTTCCATGAGTAGCTCACATGGGGGGCCCATCAAACCAAGACAGTAGGAGAGAAATAGGGAAAAACAGCAAGTGAGAGCTAAAGTGAAAACTGAGAAAAACGTTGGTAAGCTTTTGTGTGTGCTCGGCTGACATGCATGCAACACGGTTTCTGGGCCATCTTTATCACATGGGGCCTTTGGAAATAGACTCCCAGAGGAAAGATCTTAACTGGTGAGTGTTAAGTAGACCAGAAAGGGGTGCTGTTTGGCTCTCACCATTGACAGGGCTCTGATTGAGTGACTTCTTGGGAGCCTTCATCTTCATCCCTGGGAGGAACAACCTAAAATTTACCTGATGAATGAGCTGCCCATCTCCCCAAACATATTCACATATTAGCCATGTTGATATCTGCTTTTGGAGTCATGTGGACTTGAGTACAGAAAAGTATTTTCATGCAATTGCATGCAATTTGGATGCAAAGGAAGGTTGGGTTTTTTTTTTTGTTGTTATCCTTTTGTAACTGTATGCTGGCTGCTGCAAGGTTTAATTCTCAGAAAGGGAAAAAATGAAAGATACAAAGTGCATTTTCTCTAAATATTATAACGATAGATAGATATTCGCTTTGATGCAGTATTCAAATTCACATGACACCAAAAAGTATTTGAATTTTTCTTACAAGTGATTACTTACGTATTTTCAGTGGTCACTGGTATAGGAATTTAAATTTAACTAAATTCTAAAGAAAATTATTTTCTTGCAGATAGAAGTTTTTTGTTATATGCTGTTATATACTGAAGTAATATGCTTTTGTAATTCAACAACGTTCATTGAAAATATACTTATTAAGAGTCTATTATGTGTCACACCCAATCCTGGGCATTGGAGATTGAGATGATGCTATGATTTGAATGTTCGTGACACCCCCAAATTCATATGTTGGAACCTAAGATCCAAAGTGATAGTATTAAAAGGTGAGGCCTTTAGGAGGTGATTAAGTCGTGAAGGCAGAGCCCTCATGAATGGGATTAATGACCCTTTAAAAGGGCTGAAGGGAATTAGCTAGGCCCCTTTTATGCTTCTGCCCTGCCTCCATGTGAGGACACAACATTTGTCTCCTCTGGAGGATGCAGCAACAGGCGCCATGTTGGAAGCAAAGAAAGGGCCCTCATCAGACACCACATCAGCCGGTTATTGGATTGTGAACTTCCCAGCCTCCTAGAACTATGAGAAATAATTTTCCATACTTTATAAATTACCCAGTCTTAGGTATTTTGTTACAGCCACACAAAGACAGATGCCAATAGGAAAGATTATGTTTCTACTCTCCTGGAATTGAAGTACTATGGAAATCACAAATGAACATTTAACAATCCTAATGATATTGTCCATTTTGTTCACTGCTCTATCCTCACACTTTCAGTAGTGATAGATGTATAGCTGGTGCTCAGGAGGTGTTCATAAAGCGAATATTATGAGGCCAGTGTTATGATGGTGGAAATGCAAGGGCGCCATGGGGAGTCAGGGATGTTTTCTTGAAGGAAGCCTTATCTGCAGTCTGCCCTGAATGTTAAGTTAGAGCAGCCAAACGACCTAAAACAGCAAAAACAAAAACACTTTTTATATAATGTCAACACTTTTTCTGTGCTTACATGGAATTTTCAAAATTACTTAGTTATGTCATAGTTATTTTGCAGGATCTATAAGCAGAATCTAAATTTCCAGCCATAAATAAATTTATACAAGAAGATATCAACCAAACAGCATATCATTAGAGCTAACAGATTGATTTAAAAAGATTCTGACGTGCAGTTTAGTAAATTTGTAAAATGAGTGATATAGTTTTATTTGCCATGTTCTTCTCTTTTTCCCACACTTATTGTGATAAACTTTGTTTCAGTTTACTCCAAGCACAGGGCTGAAACCAATATAAGAAATAATATGGATATTTTTGCTGGATATTATCAGCAAAATTTCACATCTTTTTGAGAGTTTTAGGTAAATGTTAAAAAGGATTAAAAATTATGTGAGGGTAAATGTCAGTAGAAAACTGTCCTAAGGGTAAGTTTCAACCAATTAGCCATGTTTATTGAGTTTCTAGTGTGGAGAGTGATTAGAAGCCCAGATTCTAGGGCCAAGCTGCCTGGGTTGAATTTCAGTCTCTCCATGTAGTAAGTGGATTCCTCAGCTGTGCCTTCCATTTCTTCCTTAGAAGAATGACAACAATTGTACTTGTTTTGAGGATCAAATGAGTCAACACGTGGATTGCCTTATAATAGTGCCTGGAACATTGTAAGAACTATGTATTAGTCATTATTTTTTCCTATACTTATTTTGTATGCACTGATTATGTGCCATATGTAAGATGTACATTCAAGCATGTACAACTTTGTTTTGAAGATCATAATGTAGTTGAGGAGAAAAAAACTAAAATGCATGAAATAACTAAACAACCATAAGTGTTAAATGCTGTGATATAAATTTCAAGGGCAATTGAAGTTGAGGTAAGGGGAAAGATCTGTGTGGGTTAATAGTAATGTAGAAAGGAAAGAATTTATATAGTAAAACAATAGCATCAATGGCAACCTAAATTACAATATATTCTCAGCATTATTAAAATATCGATATGGGGGTCAGGTGTGGTGGCTCATGCCTGTAATCCCAGCACTTTGGGAGGCTGAGGTGGGAGGATCACTTGAGGCCAGGAGTTTAAGACTACCCTGGGTAATGTAGGGAGATCCCATCTCTACTAAAAATTTAGAAAAAAAAAAATTAGCTGGAACTGGTGGTATGCGTTTGTAGTCCCAGCTACCTGAGAGGCTGATGCAGGAGGATCATTTTAGCCCAGGAGATCATGCCACTGCACTCCCGCCTGGGCAATAGAGCAAGATGCTGTCTTTAAAAATATTTTTTTAAAAATAGATATGCTTTTAAAGAAAACACTTTCTCTGGACCAATAAGTCTCAATATTCCTTCATTATTTATGTCTTTAAAATGTTATTTATTTGTATAAATTTATGGACACGTGCAATTTTGTTGTATGCATTGTGCAGTGGTTGTGCAGTGGTCGAGTCAGGGCTTTTAGGGCATCCAGCACCTGAAAATAATGTACATTATATGCATTAACTAATTTATCATCATGCTCCTCCTATTTATGCTTTTAGTGAAAGTCTGACAATGTGCTATGCGTGTGGTGGCTGTTGGAGAAACAGATGAATAAACACACTGTCTCTGCTCACAGTCCATGGAAGGGAGAGGCTGAGAAACAAGATGCTGTGGTATAAAGCAGTGAGGAAGACTGTTGGTGTTTTTAGAGCATGAGGGAGAGCCAGGGGAGGGGCAGCAGGGGGAGAAGGGGATACAGAGATGGAGGCTTCATCAGTCTTTCAGATGGTCAAAGTCACAAAAGTGGAACTGAGAGAAGAGAGCTGAGGAGGAGGTTGATGCATCTGGTATGCACCTCATGCCCATCTTGGCACAGTAGTAGCACAGAGTAACTGAATGAGAAAAATGAAGGCTCTTAAATATGAAGGCTTCATTTCTGACAGGAATCTTCCTCTTTAAAGAAAAACATTGGCCGGGCGTGGAGGCTCACGCCTGTAATCCCAGCACTTTTGGAGGCCGAGGTGGGTGGATCACGAGGTCAGGAGACAGAGACCTTCCCAGCTAACACGGTGAAACCCCGTCTCTACTAAAAATACAAAAAAAATTAGCCGGGCGTGGTGGCGGGCGCCTGTAGTCCCAGCTACTCGGGAGGCTGAGGCAGGAGAATGGTGTGAACCCAGGAGGCGAAGCTTGCAGTGAGCCAAAATGGCGCCACTGCACTACAGCCTGGGCGACAGAGCAAGACTCTGTCTCAAAAAAAAAAAAAAAGGAAGAAAAAAGAACAACATTGAATTTTAAATCAGTAGACATGGTAAATTATTGTTCCTAATTCTTCACCTCCTTTCCCTTATGGAATTGTACATCCATGCTTTTTTACCTTGTGATGTATTTCCTCTTCCAGAGTGGGCAGGACGTATTTCTTATCCCCACCAAAATTGGGCGTGGCCATATAATTTGCCTGGCCTGATAGCATGCTAGGGGACTTAACATGAGCAGAGGCTTTAAATTTGTTTCCGTGTTTTGGCTTTTCTTCTTGGGCTTTTTTGATTCCTCATAAGAGAAGAATACCCCAGGTGTGGCTACACTTTCAACCTGGACCCCCAAAACGAGCAGTCTACAGCTGACTCGAAACTTGGAGTCCAGCTTTTCTCAGCTATGCCTAGCCTAGATCAGTGGAAGCCCAGTCAGCCTACACACATGTGAGCATGAAATTAATTGTTAGTTATTATAAGCACAGAGACTTTCAATTCATTTGTTACAAAGCAAAAACTGAATGCTGTAGCATATATAATCAGGAAGGTCATACTAGACTTCTATTCAAATTAGCCTTTGTTTGTTTTTAAATAGATAAATACTTATTTCACTGTTATTGAGAATTGGATGTGACTATCTTCAGGCAATCTACTTCTTAGCATCAAGGTGCTCCTGACAGTGCAGGAAATTAACTCAGGCTGGTAGGGCTGGTGGAGTGAGAGAGAACCAACAATCAACCAACCAACCAACCACTCCCCTATTCTTTCAAGATCGTACAGGTGAGGGAATGGGAATGACTAAGAGGTTAGGCAGAGTCTCTTTATTAATTTTAATTAGATAATGGCGACAATTTTTATTAAATACTCATATTCTTGAAAAACATCAATAAGTACAAAATTATAATTTTGAAAAATTTGTAATATAATTTAGAGAGTTTCAAAAAGACTATACTACTACATTTGGCAGAAGATTTTTTAAGATTATAGAGAAAATATTTCCCTGAAATAGTTATTTTTAAATTCAAAATAGCAAACTTTAAGAAAAACAACTTTTCAGAAGTATATTTAATATAATTATTCTAGTATAGTCATGCATTTCTTAAGTCATTGACTATTCCCAGGAAACAGGAAGTAGTAACATTCTTTCTACTGTCAACATCCTACAACCAAAGAGACATTAAAGGTGTCAGAAAGTAGTAGTTTATAGTATGTTTAATTAATCTTTAAAAATGATAAGTATGTGAGGTGCTAGATATATTCATTAGCTTAATGTGATCTTTTCACAGTGTATACATATGTCAAAACATCACATCGTACACCCTAACTACATACAATTTTTGTCTAAGAAGTTTACTAAAGCTGAAAGTGGGCCGGGTGTGGTGGCTCATGCCTGTAATCCCAGCACTTTGGGAGGCCAAGGCGGGTGGATCACCTGAGGTCAGGAGTTCAAGACCAGCCTGGCTAAGCTGGCGAAACTCCATCTCTACTAAAAATACCAAAATTATCTGGGCATGGTGGCACATGCCTGCAATCCCAGCTACTCTGGAGGCTGAGGCGGGAGAATCACTTGAACCCAGGAGGCAGAGGTTGCAGTGAGCCAAGATTGCACCACTGCACTCCAGCCTGGGTGACAGAGTGAGACACCGTCTCAAAAATAAATAAATAAATAAAAATAAAGCTGAGAGTGGCAGAGGACTGTATCATGTTTACATCTTGATTTAATGCAGTTAATTCGTTTACTACATAAAAATTTCTTGTTGACAGAACTTTTCCATGTGGTTTCCTAAAACAAGCCAAAGCCTATCTTTTTCAACTACTGATGGGAATTTCCTTTGCATCATGGACTAGCCTCTAGCTCAGTTGAATTCTTACTCAGAAAGTTTTATGAAATAGAAGAACCATGAGAGCGATGCCAACCAAAATTTTTTGTTCATAGACTTAAGATAAAGCCAACTATTCATTGAAATTCTACTGAAAATTCTCATAAATAAACATATATGCACACATGATTCAAAGCTTAACATAGCTCAACTCAGGTTTAGCTGATCAAATGTTGATGGACACACATGAAAGGTAAGAGAGTTTCTTAATGTGATTTTAAATTCTTTGTGGGAACAGAATAGCATAGTAGTTTTTAAAAAGGGCTTCTGGAGTAAGTTTTCCTGGATTTTATCCCTAACTTCTCCTCTTTTTAACTGGGTGATCATTTTTAGACTTATCAGGACTTTATTTCCATGTCTGCTAAGTAGAGATAATAATATCACCTACACCAAAGGGTTGTTGAGAACATTAAATAAGCTAATAAATGCAAAGTACTTAAAACAGTGCCTGTCACATAGGAAATAATAAATGTCAACTAATGCATTTGCATGACAAATGACTAAAAGCTTAGAGACAAATTGAATATATCTAAAATGTTGTTCCAGTTTAGTTCCTATGCTTACTCCTAATTTATGTCTATTTTATTCAGATTCACTCCCTCTTAAATGAAAACCTTAGGTCCAGGTATGCTGGTAAATAGCCTACTTCAATTCAGGCCATGTTGTTTCCGTTGAACTAGTTATTGGAAAAACTGGCAACTTTTGTTTTCCAGAGCATTTTGAAATTTGGAATTACATATAAGCACTGGAGATCTGTAGTGTATTTTGTGATTTCCACTTGTTTGCTATTATCGTCAGTGAATTCAAACACATGGGCATTATTTGTGTAGAACATAGTACCAAATGGAAAGTACAGTCTGTCTTCATTTTTTATCGTCCTGAAAACAATATCATGGTTATGGTAGAGACACTTGGTGCTCACTGAATTTCCATGTACTTCCCTGCACTTCCCGGCCTCCTTTGCCCTCGGTTTGGGGCAATCGACTGTGAGCAGAAGAGATGTGAATCACTTCCTGGCCAAGGCAGTTAAGAGGTGTGCGCCTCCTCCATTTCTCTCTTCCCCTGTTGTGGCAACTTTGGAAGACATGACTTGAGATGGAGGTGCCAGAAGATGAAGGGAACCTAGAGATATCTAACTCACTAAATGGAGAGCCTGGAAATCTGCATAAGACTTGACTTATGTGAGAACTATTTATGTTGTCACTAAGATTTTGAGTTTGTCTGTTGTAGCAGCCGCATCAGTTACTGAGAATAACAAAACAATGGTCGGCTGAGAATGAGCTCAGTTAAAGCCAAATAGTGATCCTTCTAATGACGATGGAGAGGGAAAACAATGAGTGTAACTTGTAACCCTAATCAAAGACAGGGTTGGATGTGCTTTTATTTCTGCATGGAATTGCATGTAAACTATAGTCCAATAGCCAAAATAATTTTAAAAGAAGTTTTCATCTTTTACTTGGATCTTTTGAAGACCATTAAATGAAATCCTGTTTATCTCCTCAAAGAGTTCTCAAAAGCTCCTTTTCTTTCCTTCTAAATTCTGATATGCCTTATAGCAGTGGACTGTGAGGTGACATCTATCATGAAGATCATACCCTTCTGGTGGCTTTTTTGATGTCAAAGTGAGGGGACAGTACCGTATTAGTTTTCCCAGCATAGCTCACCAAATATTTACCTAGACATTTCCTCTCCTTACTGTCCTTCATAGTCACCTGGAAGCCATATTGTCTTTGCTTATGTCACTATACACACTTACACATGCAGATCTAGCTATGAATTATTTCTTGACCTCATTGGTGTAATGTATGTGCTTGCCTATCTATCTAGCATCTGATGTTGTGATATATATCACACTGAGATCATGCAGTGATTCAATAAAACTGCTACCTAGGACACATTTACATTTAAAACGACTTCTGGTCCCAATTAATGCCAAGAATACCCATATCTTTTCACAAGCAGTGAAGCATAGTGTAGGTTAAACACTTAAAATCCTTCATTCCATTGTAATCAATGAGAAAAAAATGCATAAGGCTATATATATGAGCCTTATACACTTTGAGACACAGTCTGGCTCTGTCACCCAGGCTGGAATGCAGTGGCATGATCTTGGCTCACTGCAACCTCCACCTCCAAGGCTCAAGTGATCCTCCCACCTCAGCTTCCCAAGTATCTGGGTGCTGTAGGTGAGTAGGCATGCCCTACCATGGCCAGCTAATTTCTGTATTTTTTGTAAAGATGGGGTTTTGCTGGGTTGCCCAGGCTAGTCTCAAACTCCTGAGCTCAAGCAGTCTGCCCACCTTGGCCTCCCAGAGTGCTGGGATTACAGGCAAGAGCCGCTATACCCAGCCAAGGCTATTATTAAAACTAGGAGAAAATGGATCTAGACTTCCTTCGCCATTCAGGAGCATATAAAGAGAGTGTAAGCCAGAGGGGTCAGGAGACCCAACAACGTGCCCTCTCACCTTGAGCTCCTGACAACTGCTTCTGGATCCCATTAGTAAGTTCTTGCTCACATTCTCAGAGACAGTGCCAGCTCACCAGCTCTATTTCTCTGTTCCTGTTTCCGGGGTAAGAGTGTATAGCGTTATCCCTCCTGTGACATCCTTGCTTGTTAAGTATTGAAGGGAGGTGAAATCACATATAACCTCACATAAAGTTAGAACAAATTCCACATGCTTAAGAAGGAACATAACTTTCTTCATGGACAAAATATATTTAAGACAGTGAGGGGCAATGGATGAACCTTAAAGAAATTATGCTATGTGAGACAAGCCAGATACAAAAGGACAAATATTGTATGATTCCTCTTCTGTGAAGTGCCTGGAATAGTCAAATTCATGGCAACAGAAAGTAGAATATTGATGACCAGTCGCTTGGGGGAAGGAGGAATGGGAGTTATTGTTTAATGGTTGTAGTTTCAGTGTGGAAAGATAAGAAGTTCTGAAGTTAGATGATGGTGATGGTTGCACAACAGTGTGAAAGTATTTAATGCCACTCAAGTGTATGAAAAATGGTTTAAATGGCAAATTTTGTATTATGTATGTTTTACCCCCCACAAAAAAATACAACAAAGGACAGAACTAACCTATTTACAGTATGATGAAAACTCTGGAGTTGGAACAAATTACTTCCCCTCAGTCACCAAAGTCCATGCTATGGGATTGCAGAGGGGGTTGCTTCATTTCCTCTGTTGCATCTAGGTGCCAGTTACAGAGGTGACCCACATATGCTATTAGACAGGGATCAATGGAAAGACGGAGTGCTCTTCTCACTATTAAACATTGATCTCGAAGAAGCAAAAGTTTCAACACAGATATATCATTTTCCTTTGTTTATTTCGTATCTAAATAAATTAGGAGGCTAAATGAGATGAGAAATATTTCATTGATAGGATATTAATCATTAGATAATAGAGACCATGAAAACAGCTCATCAAAATTCATTAATGTTTGATTAATCCCAGTTTGGGATAAGATTCTTTTGATTTCAAAAATAATGGCCTGTTTCAGTATCTGGTAGCATACTGCTGCAATGCATAAAAAACACTGGGAGATTTAATGCTTTAAATAGTATAGTGTTTCCAATTTAGGTTTACAGGTGTTCTAGGGGTTGATTCTTATTATCTTGGGGTGCCTTCTGCACTTCTGTCTGTAATGGGATTTTTCATGAGGTTCAGTGAATCATAGATTCTAGTATCAAAGAGTTACAATTCTGAAGTCTAGGCAGGAAAACTCAGTATTATTTTTTCTTGAAAAATTTGCTGGGCCCCAAAAGTGGAAGGCTGTCAGAATAAAACTTAGCTGGCTTTCCTGGCTTCTCCAGTATGTCTTGTGGACAATTGTCTACCCCTCAGCCCATCCTGCTACTTTCCTCAGCTGGAATGTTTCCCCAGTGTCTACCTGCCTGTTTGAATTCTAACCGTCCCTCAAGACCTGTTGGAAACCCTGTCAGTCACATCCCCTTTCCTCAGTAGCCCAGCCCTCCTGGGATGTTCTTGTATTTTCTGAATACTAATTTAGATTTAGCATTCATTGAACTTGCACATTTGATTTTTTTTCTTTTTTTTCAGAAATATGTGTGGTAGCCACTTTCCAAGGTGACCCCCAATAATCTCCATCTCCTGATTTTCACACACTTTGTAGTCCCTTCCATATTTTATTAGGGTTGGTCTGTGTGACCAACAGTATGTGGCAGAAGTAATGGTATGTCCCTTCTGATATTAGGTTATAAAAAGACTGTGGCTTAAGTGAAACTTTGTCTCAAAAAAAAAAAAAAAAAAAAGACTGTGGCTTCTATCTTGGGTGTGCTGGCTTGCTCTCTCTCTCTTTCTCCCTCCCCCACTCACTTTCTCTTAGATCACTCTCCCAGAGGAAAGTCAACTGCCATGTCAGGAGACCACTTAGACAAACTATTGAGAGGTAAAGAGCTGAAGTCTCCCAGCCAGTCAGGGAGGAACTGAAGCCTGACAACAACTTTGTGACTGAGATTGGAAGCAGGTGGAGCCTTTGAATGAGACTGCAGCTCCAGCCAATAGCCGCACTGCAGCCTTCTCAGACATCTTGAGCCAGATTAACCCAGTTAAGCTGCTCCTCAATTCCTGGCCTATAGGAACCATAAGATAATAAAAGTTGGTTATTTTAAGCCTCTAAATTTGAATAATTTGTTATGTAGCATTAGATAATGAATACAGTACCTTATCTCTCCAGCTAGACTACAATCCTTGAAGAAGGATGTCTAGCTTCCAGTTCATTCTTCAGGATGTCTGTACATATCCATTGGATTGAAGAGAAAGGTAGATAGATGGATAGCCATTTTTATCTACCTCCTTGAACTTTTTCACCGATACTAACCATTCTGAACAATGTTCTGTGAGGTGGGTAAAAGAAAATTGATAATACTAATCCTATTTCAATATGAGTGGAATCAGTTGAAGAAAATACTTTTAACGTGGAGCTAAAACTTGGCAGGGGCTGGTGGCAAGGCCCTGAATTTAGAATATAATCCACTAATGTAATTTTTTTCAAATCTTTTTATTCCACACACTTTCTGGAAGTCCTCTGGTGGCCTCTTCAGCTGCGGTGCCCTCTAGTTCTTTGCAGGCACCGCCCTCGTGCACCTGCCGTGCACCTGCTCTGTGGAGTTCTACTGCTCCATGCTCCAACACCCGGCTATCCTCAGCAGCACCACACCACACATTGAAAAATGCCTGACCGTGACCCATTTTATCCATCGCTTCTTTTTTATTTGTCACAGGCACTATGGTATCAGATAAAGATAACATAACAAGGCTGTTACAAAAGGAGAAGGAGAATATACCATCATATAGAAATGTTACAAACTAAAAATTGAAGAGTACTCTCTCTGCCTCTTTATCATCAATCACTTTGCTCCAAGGTGCTTTGGCAAGAGAGATATTTTGGGACAAACAGTAACCGATATGAGGAACACGTGTTGATTTGCTGCATCTATAAGATATAACTAATAACAGATGGATGTTATTTATAAACTCTTACATATTTATCCTAGTTCTTTTGAACCTGTTTCTATTCTGGGTCTATCAGCTGTTGCTGTTTGGATAATTAATTACACAACCAAACTCAATTTAAAATTTTGAAATGTACATTTCCTATAGGGTCTGTGTATTAAATTTTCTTGTTTGTGCTGTTAAATATTTTATATGCTGCTTACAGCCCAAAGCGCTTGTGAGCGCACGCACACACACACACACACACACACACACTATGTTGATTGGATCAGTTTTTTAAACTTCATTTAAGTTTTTCTTTAGTTATAATCCTTAAAAAATATTCCCCACTCCTAATATGACCATATCTATTTCAGCAACAACAGAACCAAAGAATGTGGCCTGGATTATCATGCACAGCTTTTAAATTTATAAGTTGCTCAGAATCATTATTGAATGATTATTGATAATATGGTTCGGAAAAGAAAACTGATGAATCAGTTAAGCTTAATTGGACCCAAGACAGCATTCCACTCCTAGCCTCTCTCTCTATAGAGGAATAGAACATTTTTCTAACCAATAAGCAAATGGACTTTTAAAACAGCAGACCTGTACTATCCTGAAGATCAAGGAAGGGAGGTGGGTTCGTGGGAGGGAAGGAGAGGGAGAAGGGGAGAAAGGGTTTTGTTTGTATGACTACATGTGAATATTGCTACAATCAGTACAGTTGAGCTTAAATTCCCCTTATCAACTCTGAATTCAAGTCTATCTGGTTGGGATAGAGTGAGTTTGGTTGGAAGAGGAGTATTTAAATGAAAGTCATAGAAAGCCAGGAAGAGTTTATCCAGTTCTAACTGGTACTTCCTTTTTCCAGCTGAAGAGCTTTCAGATTCTAAATTTCTGCCCTTTTTGAAATTATCAAAGAATGCCAAAGAAATTGTTTTTACATTCATCTTTATATCCAAATGGCTGTGAAAGAACCTAAGTGGAGCCATTGTCAATGGAAATGGAATTTTCTATTCAGCAAGAGTTCAAAGCTCTAAATAATCATTAAAATTGGCAATGGGATAAATAAACCATATAGATAAAAACAAAGTGTAATGTGTTAAACATATTCGTTAAAAATAATTTTAGTCTCTGAAGGCAAGGTGATGACTAAACAAAAAAATAATAATTTTAGTCATACTCCAAAAAAATTCTGCATCCATAAAATTCATTGCTGGAAAAGCAATTCATTTTTTTTTTTGAGACGGAGTCTCGCTCTGTCGCCCAGGCTGGAGTGCAGTGGCACGATCTCCGCTGACTGCAAGCTCTGCCTCCTGAGTTCACGCCATTCTCCTGCCTCAGCCTCCCGAGTAGCTGGGACTACAGGCACCCGCCACCGTGCCCAGCTAATTTTTTGTATTTTTAATAGAGACGGGATTTCACCGTTGTCTCGATCTCCTGATCTCGTGATCTGCCCACCTCGGCCTCCCAAAGTGCTGGGATTAGAGGCATGAGCCACTGCGCCCTGCTGGAAAAGCAATTCTTAATATGGTCTTAATACTGATGTGCCTTTTTTAAAAAAAATAAGAAGTTAAGCAGCATTATAGATGGTCAGAGTTAGGCTACACAAGGAAACAAATGGATATTTAAAAATTGGCCAACGGCCTCAACTCTATTTCTGGCACTTGTAGTATAAGAGTATCTTTGAATTATTCCTAGCAGGCTAGAGTCCTTGAATTATTGATGTTGAGTGATGTGGAGATAGACTGAGGCTCTACATAGGTTCAAATACTCTCTCCGTTCATGCCTACATGCCTTTTCTACTTAGTGATTTCTTAGCTAGGATCTTTTCTAATTCTATGATTCTCAGATTCCCTCGTCCTTTAATTATCTATGTTTTAAATGTTCTTTTGTAAAATTAATTAGTAGTTTTTCTATTGCTTATTCCTAAAAACATGTAGCTATTTAGTGCATTTATTCTTAAATATTTGCTGCTACAATATTAATACATATTTGTGTTATGCAGATGATCTTACTGTATCTGATTGGCCTCAGTACATACCTGGTAGCCAGGAGATGGTGCATCTCTGTGAGGTCCCTTTTTGAGGACTTCCAAAGAGGCAGTCCATAAGAGGGTAAGGGTATAGGCTTGAGAATGACCATGCCTGGGAGAAGGGTGGAAGGTAGGGGTTAAGAGCATGGATTCTGGCATCAGACTGTCTGGGTTCAATGTAAGTCAAGCTCCACCAATTATGTGTTGGATGATCTTGTGTATGTTACTTAAACTATTTATGTCACAGTTCTCAAATATATATGGGAAATTAATAATAGTGTCTACCTTAAAGAATTGCTGTGAGATGACATACGTAAAATTTAGAGCAATATCTTGGCATACTTGCAGTCAGTCACTATTTGTTATTATAGTAACTATTACCATGAAAAGGTTCAAATTCCAGCTTTATCACATACCAATATGATTTTGTGTAATGCCTTAACCTTTCAGTTTGTCCATCTCTCAAAGAAGGATTATAAAATCTATCTCACAGGGTTGTAATGGGAATTAATGGCATATCATTAAAAAGTGCCTAATGGAACTTAGAACTTGAAGTATGTAAGTGCTTAGTTAGTGTATACACTCCATTATTCTAACTTGTTCAGTGTTTTATTTCTCAGAGTCCTAATCAGTGACGCTTCAGAGGGAGATTGAACTTGAGCTTTATAGGGGGGAGGTGCTTCAGCTTTGAGAGTCCTAGACAAAGTTTTACTAGAGCTGAGGAAACTCAGAGGGAAATCCCTTCCCCCAGCTAACTTGCTCCAGCCTGGCGTATAAGTCAGAATGCTAGTGGGAAAGATGGCAGGCGGCTAGACTGCTGGGAGAGGTAAATTTCTCATCTCCCATTGGAAGTTTTTTAAGAGTTGTTGAACTGGTGATTTTCCAGAAAAGTGGTCCTGAAGATGTGCTCCAAGGACTACTGGGAGTCCTTGAGAACCTTTTGGGGTTCTGTGAACTCCAAAGTACTTTTATGATAATATTAAGAGGTTATTTGCTTTAATAAATTTTAATTTATAAATTAGACACAATAAGAGATTAACAATAATAACTAATAATAAAATAGAACAATTATAACCATATGCCAGCATCACATTGCACATTGAAGCCATTTTTAAGTACAATAAAGGTGACAAACATGAGTTTTGCAATATCATGACAGTAGATCTGATAACCCAGGCGGCTACTGAGTGCTGCAAGGGTGGGTAGTATAGATGATGCGGATATGCTGGACAAAGGAATGATTCATATCCCAGGCAGGATGGAATGAGACAGCGTGATATTTCATCATGCTACTCAGAATAGTGGACAATCTCAAACATTTGAATTGTTTATTTATGGAATTTTCCATTCAGTATTTTGGGATCATGGTTGACCTTGGGTAAATGAAACTGTGGAAAGTGAAACTGGGTAAGGGGGAACTGCTGTATCAATAGATATAACTCACATAAAAAAAAAAAAAAAACCCAGCTCTTTGGAGTCCTCAATAATTTTTAAAGATGTAAACAGGTCCTGAGACCAAAATGTTTGAGGTTCACTAACCTGTGCAAAGGGGACCATCCTATCTGAGAATTAGCCGGATTCTGTCTTTAGGTATTTGATGTTAGAAACTGCCTAGGATACTCATCTGTTTCCCTGCATCTTTGCCTTCCCTTTTCCAAACTCTTCTGCAGCCCACCCTAGGTCTGTTGACGTTTTCCTCCTACAAATAATACAGTTGATCACTTTGTAGTTTCCTTTGACTGCCATCATTTTTAGGCTTTCCTGAGACTCTAGTCTGTTTGATTGGATTTCCGTGACATTCTGTTATTCCTGACTGGATTCTGGACACATCCTGTTTCTCTAATAATCAAATTTACAATCTACCTCTCAGGGTGGATCATTTGGTTTAGGTTTCTCATGGTTAGTGCCAGAGTCTATTCTTTTTTTAATTCAGTCTTTCAAATTTTAGGTCATTTTAATAGCGCTCCTACCACCGCACTTATTGTGCCAAATATATAAATAATAAAAGCTTAAAAAGCAATATGGAATTTGTTAAGAGTGGCCAAGTTAAATTTGGTGGCTGGTCTTTCCTATCCTGAATTGTTATAATCATAAAAGTCTCATAGGCTTATTCAGATACATGAAAGGACATCTGGAAAACAAAGCCGTGTGACTCTTCATTTGAAGTGCTTATGAAAAGCTGTTAAAATGAATTAATTTGAAGAGCTTGGAAATATATCAATACTGTATGAGGCAATCATGCAAATTAATATGGGCCCAAGGTCCTCGGTCAAACTGGGTAAGGCCTAAAAGAAGTCTGATTTCGAACAAGTAAGAATGTTAATAAATCTTTAAAAACTATCTACATTTACCGACAACAGGCGCTTCATTTTATTAGATGCTTCTTTGCCCTTACCTACAAATTAGAAAGACTAGTAATTAATAAGAGGAGGGAGGGATAAATAGGCAGAGCACAGAGGATTTTTAGGGCTGTGAATCTGCTCTGTATGATACTCTAATGGTAAATACATGACATTATACATTTTTCCAAATATACAGAAAGAACAACACCAAGAATGAAACTTAATGTTGATTTGGCTGATAGTGATGTGTTAATGTAGGTTCTGGTCGGGGAGGTTGTGGTTGGTGGTGGGGTGGAGAGATTATTCATGTGTCAGGCAGGGAATATATGGGAAGTCTCTATATCTACCACTCAATTTTGCTGTGAACCTAAAACTACTCTAAACTATCGTTCTGAGCAAACTATCGCAAGGACAGAAAACCAAACACCGCATGTTCTCACTCATAGGTGGAACAATGAGAACACTTGGACACAGGGTGGGGAACATCGCACACCGGGGCCTGTCATGGGGTGGGGGGAGGGAGGGTAGCATCAGGTGATATACCTAATGTAAATGATGAGTTAACGGGTGCAGCACACCAACATGGCACATGTATACATATGTAACAAACCTGCACGTTGTGTATATGTACCCTAGAACTTAAAGTATAATAAAAAAATTTTAAAAAGCCTATGAAAAACATAAGAAGCCTGTTAAGTTCTGAATTTTTATAGGCTTTATATTCTACACTACAAAGTTTAACACTTAATTATATACAACCATATTGTATACTCAAATTAACTTATACTTTCAGTCTTTTTTTAAATATTAGACTACAAGTTCAAAGGTTTTCTAGTTTCAGCTCTGGTTACTAGTACAAATCTCAATTTTTAACAATGTAAAGTGGAAATAATCCTTTCACTTATCAGATTGTTGTGAACATCAAATTATTCATAAACAATAAAGTGTTCTAAAGTTAAAGATCTTGTTAAAGACTTCCTGGGAGAGCACCTGCTTGGAATTGGGTTTAAATCCAGATTTTACTAATTACTAGTTTATTGGCTATGTATTTTAGATAAGACATTTAGCCTCTCTGAGCCTCAGTTACTTCATTGGTTTAAAAATAACCCTGAAAAAAAGAAACCAGTTCTCTCTTGAATTTCTCCCAACTACTTCTAGGGGTGCTTACAGAGGTGTCAAGGGAACCCCATGAAATTTGCTGTTGCTTATCCAGGGCGCCTCTCATTTCCCTCCTGTACTTCTCTACCTCCATGTGGTGATGTCTCCCATGACTCCAGCAGCTGCTGATACATTATCTCTTGTTGAGTTGCAAATTGCATGAACATTTTGTGGTTTAAACAATAAACCATCTCACAGAGCCTGTGGGTCAGGGATTCAGAGGTGGCAGTGTAGCTGCGAAGTTCTGGCTCAGAGTCTTTCATGAGGTTGCAGTTAGGATGTTAACTGGGGATGCAGTCATCTGGAGGTTTGACTGGGCTGGAGGGTCTGCTTCCAAGATGGTTCACTCACATGGCTGTTGGCAGAAGGCTTCAGTTCAACAGTGTGTTGGAGCTGGCTCATGCCTGCTTCTGAGAGCCGGTTGTTAAATTTCAGGAATTTTGTAAGCCAATTGTTAAACACATCCATTATCAAAAATTAAATCATGTAAAGTTAATTTAATTATATTAAAAGCAAAACTAGTAAATACTTGTTAAAACCTTCAGCAGAATTAAATTTAAAGGAGTTTAATTGAGCAATGAAATGATTCACAAATCAGGCAGCCCCTAGAATCACAGCAGATTCAGAGAGACTCCAGGGGTGCCTCATGATCAGAACAAATTTATAGACCCAAAAAGTAAAGTGAGGTACAGAAATCGGAAATGATATACAGAAACAGCTGGATTGGTTACAGCTCAGCATTTGCCTTATTTGAACAGGGTTGGAACAGCCAGCAGTGTAAGAGCGGTTGAAGTACTGCTGCTGGGATTGGCCAAGACTCAGCTATTGTTTCAGGCACATACTCCTAAGTTAGGTGTTCAGTCTTGTCTAACTATTAAGTTAGGTTGCAGTTTGTCCACAAGGACTCAAATATAGAAGTACGGAGTCCTTCTCAAGCCATATTTAGTTCACTTTACCGTACTCAAAACTCATCACTTCCTAAAAATTTTACGTGTTTTTCCGTTATTTGTGCTCCTGTGGTTATTTATGTGTATTGTAACTGCCCAGTGGGCTCACCTTGCCTGCTGCCTAGACAGAGCCGATTACCAAGACAGGGGAATTGTAATGGATAAAGAATAATTAATGCAGAGGATAGCTGTGAGGGAGATTGGAGTTTTATTATTACTCAAATCAGTCTCCCTGAGCATTAGGGAATCAGAGTTTTTAAAGATAATTTGGCAAGTAGGGGCTCGGGAAGTGGGGTGTGCTGATTGATCAAGTTGGAGATGGAATCATAGTGGGTGGACGTGAGGTTTTCTTGCTGTCCTCTGTTCCTGGGTGGGATCACAGAACTGCTTGATCCAGATTACCAGTCTGGGTAGTGAAAGCTGATTCATCCAGTGCAGGGTCTGCAAAATATCAAGCACTGATCTTAGGTTTTACAATAGAGGCGTTATCTCCAGGATCAATTTGGGGACATTCAGACACTTGCGGCTAGAGGCTGCATGACCCCTAAATCTTAATTTCTAATCTTGTAGAGCTAATTTGTTAGTCCTACAAAGGCAGACTGGTCCCCAGGTCAGAAAAGGGTCTTTTTGGGTAAAGACTATTATCAATTTTGTTTCAGAGTCAAACCATAAGCTAAATTCCTTCCCAAGGTTAGTTCAGTCTATGCCCAGGAATGTATGTGTACAGCGTAAAAGTTAGAAGCAAGATGGAGTCAGTTAGATCTGATCTCTTTCACTGTCATAATTTCCTCAGTTATACTTTTTGCGAAGGCAGTTTCATTGTATCTGCATGAGGGAAATTTTACACAGTTGTGTTCCATTGCACATCTCATTCCATTTCTGCATTCAGTGACCTTAAACCACTGGCTTGAAATCAGCCACAGTGGGAGTATTTACACTATGGATATCAGCAAATACTACAAATCAGAACTTGATCTATTCTTTTATTGATTTTTAGACTTTAGAAAGTGATGGAGAAATATTAATAATGCAGATCAAACTAAAAATATGTCACATCAGTACCTCTTACTTTGTGAATGACACAAAAACTTGAAATATTCTTCCTGTATTTGTAAGTACTATCCAATTCAGCAAAGAAATCTTTCATGCTACTGACAGATAAATGAAGCTACAACATACACCTTTGTTACTTCGCTTTTTATTTGTGTAACTGAAAATATATACCAATGTTTATGTCAGAAATTCAGCAAACATAATCAATTAAAATGTTCTGTGAGAATCAATTAGCCATAGGTTATTTAAAGACTATAATTTATTTCATTATTTTAAAAAACTGTTTCCCATACATCTTTTATAATGGTAACATTACCAATAAACACACACAGACACACATATAAGTGTGTGTGTGTGTACACACTTTTTTAAAGAAGAGGCAAATATTAAATGTTTATCAGCACACTACTAATTCAATTCCTCTCCCACATATCCTCCCCATAGGGCTACTTGAGTATCCTTACAATAGAGAATCTGCTTTCTCTAGAACAGTGATCCAAGAGAGAGTGTAAAGTTAGAAGCTGCAATGTCTTTCTGACCTAGACTTGGAAGTCCTACTGTCATTTCTGCAGTATCTTGTGATTACATAAGTGAGCTCTATTCGAAGCTGGAGAAGATTACACAAGGATGGAAATTCTAAGTTGGGAAACATTGGGGAACATTTTGGAAGCTGACTACTATAGTCTAACTCCTGGATTCCAGTGATTCATACCTATCCCACATGCAAAATATACTTGCACCCCTCCCAAGTCTCCCAAAAGTCTCATCCTATTATAGCCTCAGCTCAAAGTCCAGATTCCATCATATAAATTAGGCACAGATACAGACATGGGTCCTCAGGTATAGTTTTTCAAATAGAGCTCTGTGAGTACCGTTGGTCTTGATCTGAACACCCATGGGAAATAAAGAGACAAGCTATCTTCCTCTAAAATGCAACAGACAATGGTGGGATGGGCATAAGATAACTACAAAAGACACTCCTGTTCAAAAATGTAGAAAGCAGCAGGCATATGAGAGTCAATGGTCTGAAGTCGAAATGGGCGTGTTTTGGAAATTGCTTGATTGGGATGCAATCCTATTTCTTCCCCACTGTTCTTGGATCTGCCCACTGGGCTCTTGGTACTCGTCTCTGAGTCATTCGTGCATTTGCATGAAAGGACTATCAGCTGTTTTTGCAGCTGTGTCATTTTCACAGCCTACTTCCTACCAGTAGAATTTTGGGGATCCAAAGTCCTTATTTTTGGTTCATTTTGTAATGTTTCTTTCCGTTTCTGTTCAAAGTAATGGTGTCTGTGCCACTATAATTGTCTTAAATATTTGTGGGCACCTTATTAGACAAAAGCCCTTTCTGAAAATCTTTTTGAGACAAGTCCTTCTTTAATTTGAGTTTCTGCTGAGATCGTTAAAGGAATTTACCCTTGAGCTTCTGAGAAACTCCATGGTTTGACTGAGCAGTTATCTGTGGCACCATGTTAGATTTAGAAAAGGTCTTAAGGATTTACAGCCACACCTTCAACTTTATTACAAGACTATGTTTTCTGGGGAGTACCTTGGATTGTATCTTTGCCTGAAAGCACTTTCATAATTTTATAATTGTTAGTCATCTGGAGATGTTGGGGATTTTCAGAATCAGAAATTCCTGTTTCCTTTTTGTCTAAAAGTCTTTCATTAAGAACAAAGTTTCAGTTAGACAGGATAAATAAGTTCTGGATATCTACTGCACAGTGTGGTGACTCTAGTTAACAATGCATTGTACAGTTGAAAATTGCTAAGAGAGTAGACCTTAAATGTTATCACCATGAAACTGATAAGTATGTGAGGTGATGAATATATTAATTAACTTGATTAAATCATTGTATACATATATCAAAACATTACATTGTACACCATTTTTATTTGTTAATTATACCTTAAAAAGCTGGGGGTAGACGAGTCTTTCCTTTAGCTTATCTTTGTCCATATTTTGCAATATGCAGCAAGAAGCACACAAGTGGCACCTTCCACACTCCGTCTTGGAATCTCCTTTGCTAGGTCATGCCACTCATGTACATTTTCTACTTTTCGCATAACTGCAGGAAATAGTGTTGCTAAACTTTCTGATGCTAGATAACAAGCATCTCCTTTCTCCCGCTTTTCACTAACTTTTTCCTATGTCTCCTTTAAGCCTCTATTTATACCTTTCTCAAATACAAGCTGGCTTCTAATAATAGTGTTTTTACACAGGTTAGGTGTTTCATAATACTTTTCCTAAAGGCTTTCCATCTTCTGCTTACTGTCTTTTCCAAAGCCACATTCATATTTTGAGTTATTTATTTTTCCAGTACCTCACTTCCAAGTACTAAAGTACCCAAGTCTGTATTAGTTATCTATTGCTGTATAACAAAGCACTCCAAAACTTAGAAACTTGAATTAATAAACATTGATCATTTCACTTTTTTTTTTTTTTTTTTGTGTGTGTGTGTGTGTGTGTGTGTGTGTGAGTAAGAAATTCAGAAAGCTAGGCCGAATGGTTCTGGCTTAAAATCACTCATGAGGTTGATGTTAAGTTTTTGGCTTGGGATGAAGGCTTGACTAGGGCTGGAAGCTTTGCTTCCAAGATGGCTCACTTTCAAGGTTGTTGGCAGAAAACCTCAATTTGTCACTGGCTTTTTGGCAGGAGCTCTCAGCTCCTTACCACGTGTCGTATCATAGGACTGTTTGAGTGTTCATGGCAGCTGACTTGTCACAGAGCAAGTGATCCGAGAGAGAAGGAAAAAAAAATTATCTCTGCAATGTCTTTTATGACCTAGCCTGAGAAGTCATACACTCACATTTCCACAATATTCTGCTGGTTTCATTGGTCAATCTTACTTGTGGAAGGGGATTGCATTATGGAACGAAAACTAGGAGGTGATCACTGCTATCTTAGAGGCTGGCTACTATTGATGTCAAAATCAGCAACTATGCCACAGATGTTCCCTGAAGATGTCTTGCTCCTGGGGATTCCTGAATATACCAGAGCTGTAAGTGCTGCCCTCCGTGCCTGGGCTGAGGCTGAGAATTCCTGAGGTTGAGATTGCTGATGTCTCATATATCCACAGTATACATAAGGCACTTAGCACACTACCTGGGGCCAAATAAGCATGGCAAAAATATTTTTTCTTGCTATTCTTATTTTATAGAACACACACCATTTTCCAGCACAGAAGAAGTAGCAGCCTCTGGCACAAATATAGGGGATAATCTTGCCCTCGCCATGCCCATTAAAATTATAGTTAAAAAAATCTAGACCCTTGGGTTTCACTGGTCCCCTTTGGCTGAGTCCCTGGGGTAGTTGGGCCTGTGAGCTATCAGAAAAATGAATGCTGCTTCCTTACAGTCCAGCTACTGGCCTCTTATCCTTGAACCATATTTCTGTCCCTCCCGTCTCCTCTTTTTTCTCCTAAATATTAATTGTGTCACCTCTCATCTCCAGCTAGAGTCGCTTTAAACCTTCATTCAAGTAATGCCTGCAGCCTCTGCTTTAACTCCTGGCTTTGTGGCACATGTCCGAATCATATTGTGCTTAAGATGGGACATTACCTGCTAAAAACACCAGAAGCAATTAAAACACTGGGGGACAAGGTGAAAATTAAGTTTGGAATGCAAAACTCTTAGGTGACCAGACAAGCAATGCATGTTCTCAACCTAGGGGGCTGTGTATTAGGGTTCACTAGAGGGACAGAACTAATAAGATATATATATATAAATATGTTAATATAGGATTAACTTATATATATAATAGGACATGTTATCGTATATATATGTTAATGCTTAATAAACTCCCATTTATATATGTATATTATTATTAATAATAATAATACTATATCTATTAATTTTGTTTATTAAGTATTAACTCACACTATCACAAGGTGCCACAATAGGCCATCTGCAAGCTGAGGAGAAAGGAGAGCCAATCCGGGTCCCAAAACTAAAGAACTTGGAGTCTGATGTTCAAGGGCAGGAAGCATCCAGCACGGGAGAAAGATGTAGGCTGGGAGGCTAGGCCAGATGAGTCTTTTCATATTTTTCTGCCTGCTTTATATTCTAGCCACTCTGGCAGCTGATTAGATGATTAGACCCACCCAGATTAAGGGTGAGTTTGCCTTTCCCAGACCACTGACTCAAATGTTAATCTCCTTTGGCAACACCCTCACAGACACACCCAGGATCAATACTTTGCATCCTTCAATCCAATCAAGTTGATACTCAGTATTAACCATCACAGGCTGGTTCCAACTTTTCTCATCTATAGCTCACTTTTGAGGATCCATAATCAATCTCAAAACACAAATAGTACCATTGTTGGATATTATTTTAAAAATTAAATTCATTTGAGGCAAAAGATTGCCTTGAAAGTATCTACATTCAATTTACCTTGCTTTATTCCCCACCTTATAAAAGTTAAATCTAATATGATAGACTCTTCTGTTTGATTTCTGGATGAAAATTAGCATGAGAATCAGAGAAATGTGGAATTGTTTGAAGAGTTTGATGCATGACATTAAAACAATTCTCAAAGCACAGTTGCTCAAGATGAAGAATGCTGCTCAATGCATTACTTATAGACAGTTCAGGTGCATCCTTTTGGAGCTGTCTTGTCATATATCTGACTCCACCACTAGAATACTCCTGTGATTCTGGTTTCTGAATCCATGCAGAGCCCCACACTCAGGCACAACTGGATTCCCTGAACTGGGATCACTCCACAGAAAACAGATGGACAACAGCATTTTATTTTTATTTATTTTTTATTTTTTGAGACAGGATCTTATTCTGTCACCCAGACTGGAGTGCAGTGGCATGGTCATAGCTCATTGTAGCCTCAACTTCCTGGGCTCAAGCAATCCTCCTGCCTTAGCCTCTCAAGTAACTGGGACTACAGGTGTATGCCGCCACACCTGGCTAATTTTTAATTTTTTTTGTAGAAACAGGGTCCTAGGCTGGTCTCAAACTCCTAGGCTCAGGGATTCTCCCTCCTCAGCCTTTCAAACTGTTGGAATTATAGGCATGAGCCACTGTGTTTGGCTGACAACAGCATTTTAAAAATAGTGATAGTGACCACATAGACTGTAGGTTATGAACACAAATCCTACCATTGTTTTTGAAATACTCAAATAATAAATTATTTCATAGAAGTAGCCTAGAATAGTTTAAAATGCCATAATATGAGAGAAAATTGATTGTTAGAAATAAAAAACTGACACTGACAGGGACTGTGATTTATGATTTGGCCCCATTATTTTAGGTTGTCTTTGAAGCAGATACGCTCAGAATTGACCAACTCTTCACTATGTCTCTTTGGAGGCATCACATGAGATCAGTGGGGGTGGGGGTCGGGGAAGGGGTGGGGTGTGGGGGAATTTCAGGAAGTTAATAAGGAACCACAGGCCTGGTGAGGAAGAGAGCCTGGGGCCTGCAGTGAAGCTATAAAGGGAGGGAAAGGAAAGCTGAGCAGAAACAGGTGAATAGAAGCTGAGCCTCAGGCACGTAGAATAGTAAGTGCTGGGTGTTTGCCCCTCACTTACTATTTTGTGAGCCCAACTGGATTCATTTCTTCCTCTGTTCATTCATTCATTCTCACCACCTTTTCTGGACAGCTACTCTGTGTCAGAGACTATGCAAGCTCTGCAGAACAAATCACACCGTTTTAGGCCTTAGGTTTCAGCTCCACTCCGGCTAACATCTATCAAGTCTAGTTCAAGGCATTGTCCATTCACATAATCAATACCTTAAATACTAAATACAACACCCTGTAGCAATCCCCAAACAGCCAAGTGTGTATGCTTTTAAACCACAAACCACAGTAGAAAGAGAGCTTCTGATCCACTCCTTTCAAAGCCAGGCTTCAGGTAGTCCTGTGTATTTCATACCTCAAAGGCAAAAGGATGTGTGCAGCCAAATAAAAAGAGGATAGAACTCTGAGAACATTACCTGGGGGGGTTATGTGAAACCAGCTGTAGCAGGAGAAGTGATACTGATCTTTTCTCTTGAGAGGTCAGAGCTGATTTTCCGCCTGTGCTTCTGAAATGATTTTCACGGCTGACACGGTTGCAAGCTCTGTCAAAAGCAGATGGCTCACTGGAATCTATTTTACTGTCTCCATCTCTGGCTTCCCAGCATTCCAGTTCTGTAGGTGGGCCTCCCACTCCTGCTTTTTTCACCCTGGAGGTGTGCAGTAATAGGTGCTGTACAAGTGCAGTCTGTTTCTCTTCCACAGCTTGGTGTTTGCACTATTATTAAAGATCATATATAAAAAGGCGATAGTCATCATTTTCCATAGCCATTAGACTAAAGCAGTCATTAATCCTGTTAAATACTTTCCAAAGTAAAAGGAAGTAAGAGAACAATTCAAGCCATCCAGGCCTCGTTGCAGCCCTGGTGATGAAGTTTGCAGACAGGAGCAGCCCTCACACCTCACGCCTACGCTGTGCCTTGTGTGGGATGGGGAGCTGCAGCCCTTGGAACTTACCATTGTGACAAAATGACTGCATGAAAATGAAAAGAAACTATTCAAAATGTGTTCCAGCTAATATTTATTTGGGTTTGTGTTTCAGTATTGCTGTGCTGGTTGAAGTACATGGAAAAGGTTCCCTACTTTGAGTCTAAGTTTTGCGATGAAACAAATTTTTCCGTTAAGTGACACCTTAATCGTCTTTGGCAACCCTTAAAGGGCTGTCTAGGATGAGAAAAGGAGAACTTGGAACTACTCTGCAATTCTGATTATCTAACCACCCACACTTTATAACCATACTCTTATTTAATCATACTTTCAATTTTCAGAAAGGTGCTTAATTTGAACCCAAGCAACTGCACCAGTTTCCTTGTTTTAGATAAAGCTCGTTTTGTTTCTTTTTGTTTTTAGTTACTGTATTGAGCATCAGGCAAGTCAGTGTATCAAAAACAAAATATTGGTCTGTCTTTATATAAGAAAATGTGCTTATCTCTAAACCTGAAAGAATTGAGCAATTAATTGAGAGTCGTTGTTGTGCATTTAATTACATTTTATATTAATGATTAAAATAAACTGTGACAGTTTCTAGAAAAAAAATCTCACATTAATTATTTGCTAAAGTCAGAGGAAAGCTTGACCCATCTGAGAATTTGAGTCAAAGGTCTGCCCAGAGTGATTATATTAAAAAGAAGGAGAAAAAAAATCTCTGTATTTTGGCACATAAAGCTTGGAGGACTTTGCAGTTGCTTAATTTTGCTCTTTTTCTCAGATGCAAATGTACCTTAGGCAAAGACAATTTGTTTTTGATAATTTTTCTGCATTGGTTTTCCATGATTAAGTGTTATTTTCCAGCTATTTCAACTAATTATCATTGTCTCCCCAAAGGCTGATGAAACAGGGAATCTGAGCAGAATTAGGCTAATTTTACTCCATGGCTTATTAGACATCCACAGGCAAGTGTTACTGTGCTAAGTACTGTATCAAGCAAGTTAAATAGTTATGATCGCTGCCTTCCACACCATCAGTCCGGAATATTCACCACAACAGCCCACATAATCATAGGCGAGGGTGAGCAGCTGTGTGCTCCGTGGAGGAAAAATCATAGCTCAAAAGGAAGGAGGTGATATTGGCATCATTCACCCATTGAGTAATCTCAGTTCTTTATGTGGAAGTATGAGTTGGTACACTGGATTATTGGAAGGATATAAGGGAGAGGTGGGCCGAGAGAACTGTCGTTTCACTTGTAACAAGACCAGCCATACTTTGAGCCTGCCGTTTCCTGGTTCTTCCCTGAGCTCTCATGTTTATTTTAGTTTGCATGCATTCTCCATTCTCTTTGGTATATAGTGTCTTTTCTGTGAATCGAGGAATGATGAAAATACTGGTTGGAGAGAATACCTACCTTTGCTGTCTTAGTTGTGCTTGGCAACCTGTTGTCGCTTTGCATGTGGTAAATAATCTAAAAGGCACACTCTCTGGAGCACACACATTTAGAATATGGAAGAATGAATAAAAGGTCTATAGTTTTGTGTATAATCACTTTTTGAAGTATCTACATCAGTAAATTTAATTATCTTCCCAGTAAAAAAAATTATGGTGATAAAACTTTGCTAATGGAAAGAGCTCAACAAAGACCTAAGAAAAATGGAAAAAGTGACCCATTGCTCTGCCAGTGGATCAGTGGGTCTTTTCCTTAAAGACTTGAAATTAATTGGTTGAGGGTGGGACCCAGGCATCATTAGATTTTTTAAACTCCCCTGCTGATTCTCACGTGCAGCCGGACTTTCAGTATATAGTCAGGACCAATACATACATTTTCTATTACAGTGATTAGTAAGAGAAACCCAAGAAAAATTTTCCAAACTAATTTGATTAAAAAATAAAAATACTATATAACAAAATCTGCTGAAGAAGTTGATCCAGTTATATATAGGTGATTTCATTTTATGACACTAAAATATTGTTGCAAAACTAATGGAATTCAAAATAAAAATTAAATAGTTATTCTTTAATTATATCACCTAGAGAAATCAAACTTTTTTCCTTTAGTCCTGGTTCCCTCACATATCTGTCATCACATAGGAACCATACTTAAATCTTCACTTTGCTTCTTAAATAAAAACATAAGCATTTTCCTACATCAGTGCGTTTATTACGTGGCATTGTGATTGCTTCTGTATTTATCCACATCTTCCAATAGACTTTCCAAAGCTCCTTGAGGCTAAGGATAACATTTTCTTGCTTATTCTTGTATTCCCAGCTTCTAGCATAGTCCTGGTATGTGTGGTAGATGATATTTTTTACATGAACTAATGTTCTTACCTGTGATTCGTATTAAATTAGGTAGGTTAACTAAAGTGCTTAGAATAGGGCCTAGGACATTGAAAATTCACAATAAATGTTAGCTATTGTTTGTTTTAATGAATCTTAATGGCTAAATCCTATTTTATAGAGTACATATGATTTCTTGAACATTTATTTGTTTTTACACATTTGGGCTCTTTCCCATTTTTCCAACATTATAACTCTGATTAAATGAGTGTTTTGATGCATATATCTGCTTTTTGATTGTTTTCTGTAAGTTTTTCAGAAGGGGAATTATAAGATCAATGAACAGATCATTTTAATAATTTTGAAAATTATTGGCATTTTACTTTAAAAATACTTACTAATATGGAAAAATCTCAAATGTGTAGAAAGTAAACAACATAGATGCTCCTTGATCTATGATGGGGTTACAACAGGCAAAATCCATCTTATGTGCAGCACACCAACATGGCACATGTATACATATGTAACAAACCTGCATGTTGTGCACATGTACCCTAAAACTTAAAGTATAATAATAATAATAAAAAAAGAAAATATCCTAAGTCAAAAATACACCAAATACCATAATTTAACTTAGCCGACCTTAAATGTGCTCAAGAAACTTGCAATAGCCTGCAGCTGGCAACGTTATCTGGCAACACAGGATACTGTAAAGTATAGGTTGTTTATCCTCATGATCACGTGACTTAACGGCAGCTACTGCTGCACAGGATAACAAGAGTGTATCATACCACATATCATTAGTCCAAGAAAATTCAAAATCTGAAGTGCAGTTTCTACTGAATGAGTATTACTTTCACATCGTGGTAAAGTTGAAAAGTCATAAGTTGAACCATCATAAATTGGGGATCATCTGTAGCATAATGAAACCCCACAAATCTATTAATCAGCTTCTACAGCTATCAACATTCTGCCTTTCATGTTTCATCTATGCCTCACCCTATTCTCTTATCATACGGGTATACTCGCAATTTGTTCAGCTGCTCATTTAGTCATAGACAGTTGAACTACTTCTAGTTTTGGCTGTTATGAGCAAAACTGCCATATTCATTCATGTAAAAAACTTTAAAAAATATTTTCTACTTTTTTTTCTGGGATAAATACCTATGTGTAAACTTTTGAGTTTTTGTACAGTTACGTTTATAAGAATCTACAAAATCTTTTTCCGAAACAGTTGTATGATTTTATATTCTCATCCGCAGTGTAGGAGAGTGCTGGTTGCTCTATATCCAGTAACACTTGGAGTGGTTAGACATTTTCACTATTAGCCACAATAGTGGCTATATTGCTATCATGGGGTTTAACATGAATTTCCCTGATAATAGGTTGAATATCTCTTCGTGCTCTTATTGGCCATTCCTATATCTTCTTGTGTGGAGTAAATGTTCAAATCTTTTCCCTATGATGTTACTGGGTTTTTGGCTTTCCTATCATAAAGTTTATTTTGTGTTCTGGATGCATGTTATTTGTCGGAAATATGCACTGAGACCATTTTCTTCTGGTTGTTGGTCTCCTTTACATTTTCTTAACAGTGTTTTTTGAAGAGCAGAGATTTTTAATTTTGATGAAAGCCAATTTATTACATTTTTCATTGTTCACGTTTTGGTGTCCTAAGAAGACTTGGTCTTTAAAGTTGTGTAAATTTTCTCTTATATTTTCTTCAAGAAGTTTTTTAGTTTTAGGATTTATGTGTAGGTCTATGAACCATTTAGAATGAATTTTTGTGTGATGTCAGTAGGATTGCTATGTTACTTAAAAAATACTATTACAGAAAATCTCAAACATATAGAAAATAAACAGAATATAGATGTTCCGTGACCTGTGATGGGCTTATACTTGGCAAAACCCATCATATGTTGAAAATATCCTAAATTCATTTTTTATATGGATATCCAGTTGTTCCATTACTATTTGTTAAAAAGATTATTTATTCCCCTTGCACCTTTGTTGAAAATCAATTCACCATATATGGGATTATACATGTACATGTATAAACAAAGTAGCATATGAACCCTTCCCCCATTACCTAGCTCATCAATGATCAGTATTCTGCCATTCTTCTTTCATCTATGCTTCCTTCCTTTCCTACCACTGACTATTCCTTTAAATTTTGGTGGGGGGGTGGTTAAAAAAATCAAATATCAAATGTATAGAGATAACATGTCCATACATTTATTCTAAGTGTTTTATAGCTTTAGCTCATGTTTAGATCCATGATGCATCTCAAATTAATTTTTTGCATATGATGTGAGATAGGGGTCAAGGTTAATTTTTTTCCCATGTGGCTATTCAGCTATTCCAATACATTTTTGGAAACGATTTTCCTTCCCCTATTGAGTTGCTTTGATACTACTGTTGAAATTCAACTGGTCATAAGACTGTGGATCTATTTCTGGCTCTTCTTTTTTTTCAGTTATCTATTTGTGCCATGTTACATTTTAGTGCCAGTTTTGGAAACTGTATTATCATCAGCAATGAATAATTAAATGTCTGAGGTAGTTTCTTGTTAGATTTCCTTAGAAGATAAGTTTAAATTGGAGATACTAATGTAATTGATTTATTGAGGGTGTGCTCTCAGGAGTAACCTGTAAGAAACTGAGGGAAACAGGATAGGGCAGAAGAGTAAGCTAAGTAAAAATATAGTTTCAGGAGGAATCTAGCCTCAGCCTAATTCCATAGCAAGCTCTGGAGCATGAGTTGCACCCCAGGGTCTTTTGCCCAGAGGTAAGGGGGCTGAGCTGTTGTACCTCAAGTCAGTTGGTATTTGCCACTGGCCATCTTTGCGGAGAAGATGCTACCTCCCAGGAGTCCCAAGGTGAATTAGCTCCAACCAGTCAAGGGCAGTCTCTGGAGCAGGATGAGGGATAAGCCTTTAGCAGCCAACACTCATACAGCAGAGGGATGGGTGGATCACCACAGAGAAGCACATCTGGGGGCAGCAGCAGCATCTGTGACAGGAGCATTTTTGAGGACAGCATCAGCAAGAATAGTATCTAGGCTTTCCACAAAATTTTTATCGTGCTTCTGTCAGAGCACAATTTGTGACCTTGGAGAATGCAGGTTGCCATTTTACCCATTTATTTCTTTAGGTCAGCACTTGTACTATCTTAAGGCAAGCCTTTTTTATGATTATGGGTAGAGTTGAAATTGTTCAGCATTTAGTAGGTTAATATTTACTTTTTTAATATGGCATGTAGGCAAATAAATGGCCTTCTCTGTCATCATGAATGTGTATATTTAAGATGTATTCTTGCCCATGCATCGAGAAGTGATTCTAAAACCACGATGCTCTTCAAGGCTTTTAGAAATCAAAAATTAAACGTGGAACTTTAAAATTTACAGGGATCTGTTGTACTTAAAGCTTATATTTGTGGAATCAGTAGCTTTCTACTTGGTGTGAAACTTGACCTAGCAGCTTTCATCATGAACTCAACTTTTCTAGTGGACACCAGGAAATACTTCCGATTGCTCAAATCTCTATTTGAATTTCTGAGTTCACTTTGAATGAGACCAAAAATAGAATTCTGTGTTGCTTTGAATAAACAAGGCAACTGTAACATTTCACTGTTCTGTAGCAATATCTGCTTATTAAGGAGACTGTCATGTAGGCAAGTGAGCACTCAGCTAGAGTGGCTCTGTATTTTTACCTTTCAGCCTCATTCAGATTTCTAAAATGTGGAGAACTGTAGTGAAAAACATATCCTCATAGGCATATTTACATTTTTAATTTTTTTGAACATATGAAGTTATATCTAAACCTGTTAATATGATAAAGCATGTGAAATTGCTTTGTAAATAGCAATGTCACATGCAAATATTAATTGCTGTTAACATTATTACCTAAAATTGATCTATAGACACTGATGACACTTGAAGACAAACCACATCTGTTTCATCTCGTAAATGAAACAATTTGACTTTAATATCTTAGGACGGGAATAGTTGGTCAAAGTATAACTCAGGATAAATGATGGCAAAATAGATACTTGAGATACATATATTTATCATATTAATGAATATAACTAAATAGAAGAACTCTTAAATAGGTTTAGCCAATATTTGGTCTCACTAGAGAAGGTATGAAAGGTTGCTTAGGAATAAAGTCCATCTAGTCATATGGATTAGCTCACTGAGCAAAGAAATGAAATGGTATAGGAAATCAGTTTTTTTTTTAATTTAATTTTATTTTTTTATTGCGACTATGATTCTTTATTTTCTTTTTTTTTTTTTTTGTTTTTTTTTTTTTTTTATACTTCAGGGTTTTAGGGTACATGTGCACAATGTGCAGGTTTGTTACATATGTATCCATGTGCCATGTTGATTTCCTGCACCCATTAACTCGTCATTTAGCATTAGATGTATCTCCTAATGCTGTCCCCCCCCTCCCCCCACCCCACAACAGTCCCCGGAGTGTGATGTTCCCCTTCCTGTGTCCATGAGTTCTCATTGTTCAATTCCCACCTATGAGTGAGAACATGCGGTGTTTGGTTTTTTGTCCTTGCGATAGTTTACTGAGAATGATGTTTTCCAGTTTCATCCATGTCCCTGCGAAGGACATGAACTCATCATTTTTTATGGCTGCATAGTATTCCATGGTGTATATGTGCCACATTTTCGTAATCCAGTCTATCGTTGTTGGACATTTGGGTTGGTTCCAACTCTTTGCTATTGTGAATAGTGCCGCAATAAACATACGTGTGCATGTGTCTTTATAGCAGCATGATTTATAGTCCTTTGGGTATATACCCAGTAATGGGATGGCTGGGTCAAATGGTATTTCTAGTTCTAGATCCCTGAGGAATCGCCACACTGACTTCCACAATGGTTGAACTAGTTTACAGTCCCACCAACAGTGTAAAAGTGTTCCTATTTCTCCACATCCTCTCCAGCACCTGTTGTTTCCTGATTTTTTAATGATGGCCATTTTAACTGGTGTGAGATGGTATCTCACTGTGGTTTTGATTTGCATTTCTCTGATGGCCAGTGATGATGAGCATTTCGTCATGTGTTTTTTGGCTGCATAAATGTCTTCTTTTGAGAAGTGTCTGTTCATGTCCTCTGCCCACTTTTTGATGGGGTTGTTTGTTTTTTTCTTGTAAATTTGTTTGAGTTCATTGTAGATTCTGGATATTAGCCCTTTGTCAGATGAGTAGGTTGCAAAAATTTTCTCCCATTCTGTGGGTTGCCTGTTCACTCTGATGATAGTTTCTTTTGCTGTGCAGAAGCTCTTTAGTTTAATGAGATCCCATTTGTCGATTTTTGCTTTTGTTGCCATTGCTTTTGGTGTTTTAGACATGAAGTCCTTGGCCATGCCTATGTCCTGAATGGTATTGCCTAGGTTTTCTTGTAGGATTTTAATGGTTTTAGGTCTAACATATAAGTCTTTAATCCATCTTGAATTAATTTTTGTATAAGGTGTAAGGAAGGGATCCAGTTTCAGCTTTCTACATATGGCTAGCCAGTTTTCCCAGCACCATTTATTAAATAGGGAATCCTTTCCCCATTTCTTGTTTTTGTCAGGTTTGTCAAAGATCAGATAGTTGTAGCTATGCGGCATCATTTCTGAGGGCTCTGTTCTGTTCCATTGATCTATGTCTCTGTTGTGGTACCAGTACCATGCTGTTTTGGTTACTGTAGCCTTGTAGTATAGTTTAAAGTCAGGTAGCGTGATGCCTCCAGCTTTGTTCTTTTGGCTTAGGATTGACTTGGCGATGCGGGCTCTTTTTTGGTTCCATATGAACTTTAAAGTAGTTTTTTCCAATTCTGTGAAGAAAGTCATTGGTAGCTTGATGGGGATGGCATTGAATCTATAAATTACCTTGGGCAGTATGGCCATTTTCACGATATTGATTCTTCCAACCCATGAGCATGGAATGTTCTTCCATTTGTTTGTATCCTCTTTGATTTCATTGAGCAGTGGTTTGTAGTTCTCCTTGAAGAGGTCCTTCACATCCCTTGTAAGTTGGATTCCTAGGTATTTTATTCTCTTTGAAGCAATTGTGAATGGGAGTTCACTCATGATTTGGCTCTCTGTTTGTCTGTTATTGGTGTACAAGAATGCTTGTGATTTTTGTACATTAATTTTGTATCCTGAGACTTTGCTGAAGTTGCTAATCAGCTTAAGGAGATTTTGGGCTGAGACAATGGGGTTTTCTAGATATACAATCATGTCATCTGCAAACAGGGACAATTTTAATTCCTCTTTTCCTAATTGAATACCCTTTATTTCCTTCTCCTGCCTGATTGCTCTGGCCAGAACTTCCAGCACTATGTTGAATAGCAGCGGTGAGAGAGGGCATCCCTGTCTTGTGCCAGTTTTCAGAGGAAATGCTTCCAGTTTTTGCCCATTCAGTATGATATTGGCTGTGGGTTTGTCGTAGATACGAGGAAATCAGTTTAGAAGAATAATGTCCCTTTTTTAGCAAGTTTCATGGAGTTCACTATTTCCCATTGGCTATAGACTTGACAATCTTGTCCCATTGCCAGTTAAGGTTATTGCTACAGAGGTCAGTATTAGCAAATATACCTTTGCCATCTTTTTCTCCATTCTGTGACTAGAGCAGACATTACCAATGATCATAGCTTTGCCCACTGATTTTCCATTCAGACTACCAAATATTTTAAACACCCTGCTTTAAGCCCACCTTGTTATGGGTTGAATGTTTGTTTCCCTAAAAAAATCATATATTGAAATCCTAATCTTTAACGTGATGGTGTTAGGAGGTGGGACCTTTTGGGAGGTGATTCGGTCATGGGGGTGGAGCCCTCACAAGTGATATTAGTGCTCTTAACTGGTTTGTCTCTTCCATCATGTGAAGACATAGCAAGAAGGCCTAACTATGAAACAGGAAACAGGCCCTCGTCAGACGCTAGATTTGCCAGAGCCATACTTTGGACTTCCCAATCTCCAGAATTGTGAGAAATACGTTTGTGTTGTTTAGAAGGCACCCAGTTAATGATATTTTGTTATAGTAGCCTAAGCCAACTAAGACACAATTGAAGCATGTGAGGTAGAAGCTTTTTACCATCCTTGTTTTCATTAGTTCTCTAAGGCAGTGTGAAAACAATGTTTATTTTGTGCAATATAGTCTTAAAGCATATTGTTATTATGAGGGGGAAAATCAGTTTGGTGGACAGATTAATTTCAGTGACACTGGGTTAAACTAAGGTAAGCGGCACTCAGGACTTCTCTAAATTTCTAAATTAATGTGTGTTGTAACGCTCCGTGAGAGGGTCATGGAATTTAACCAATGAATCTTAGACATTGTACTTTTTTCTCCCTAAAGAATCCTGCAGATGTGGGGTTTCAAAAATATATATAGTGGGAAAATTTGTTTATAGTATTTCTGTATTACTATATGTGACTTAACCTTGGTATTTACAAAAAGGGTTAATGGCTTTTTGTTTCAGCTTTGTACTGTTTCAATTTATTTAAGACAGAGCTATGTTTCCCAGAAATCTCCCTTCCTATGTGGTCCTGGTTTAACAATGGCCACAGAATCATTTAGCACATGATTTGGAGGGCAGAAGTAAAGAGAAGCTATATTTTTAACACTCTGAAGATCAGTTTAGGGGCCAAGCACTGTGGCGGTTCATGGTCATCCACCTGCTCGCCTTGTGGGAATGGGGAAACATCTGGATCTGTGGTTCTTTCATATCTGGGGACACTCCTTCAGCTTCTCTGGGCCAAGTGCATGTGCAATTCCATGGGAAAAGGTACCAACTTCCCCACAGGTCACTTACAGCATCAAGGTTGGAGTTGGTGAGAGACAAGTTCTAGTTTTCCTGTGGCTTTCAGTACATTCCTGCAGGTTGCAGTGTGTTTTTGTTCATCCATATCCAGCTTTCTTTCCTGACTGGTAGACTGGCTCTCCTAGCATGGCTTTAGGCTCAACACTAGATGCAGAGGAATCAGCCTTCATAGACTGCTTCATCAAGTCCCACAACTGAATGAGGTCTAAGCCTATAATCACATTCTTAGTTTGTATAGTCCAGAGTGGTTCTGTGTCTCTGGTCAAAGCTGAACTGATTCAGTAATTAGTACTAGAAATGTTTTCAGAGGAACAGAACCTTGAAAGAGAGGTCTCTGGGTTATCTAAATTGAGTTTCTGATCTGATGAAATCTAAAGGCAATGATGACCTTGTTTACACTGGTAAGGGGGTCACTGGCAGTTCATGCAGGGAGGGCAAAACCATCACTTAAATTATCACCTGCTCTGTCTTGTAATCAAGTGCTTCTAGAAAGAAGGTAAATCTTAGGGTGACCATGTATTTGCTACTATAGGATATTTTGTTGTGAATAAAGAGTATAATAGGTTTGACTGGTTACTTCTATGGCCATTCACTAGTGAACTGGACACTTTTTGAAAAAGAAAATGATGGGTTCAAAGATGTAAATTTCTAATTCAAGATGTAGACTGTCACAAGAAGTCTTCTATGATTTCCCTAAATGAAATTCTTGTTTTATGTAGCCACAGATTTCTAAAAAGCAGATCCAGAATCTAATCTGGTGAATGACCGAATTACCATTTATCTGTATGTGTAGAAGGGCAATGGCATGACTGGGGACTGGAGTGGACCTTTTTATACGGCATACAAGTCCCCTCCCTCCAAAGAACAAAATGATAATTCTTACTGATGTAGTTGGTGAGAGACTATTTTCAGGATTCCTGTGTAATTTTTAACTGACATATTTGACAAAATTTTGAGACCATTTTATCTGCAACAACCATTGAAAATATTTGCATCTGTAAATTATTGAAATAATGCATTTTGAAGTCAAGAGGAAAGGATATACCATCAGTGGACCTTACACAGCATGACAGCAGCTCAGCTTGCTAAACCAGGATATGACCAACACAGGGCAGCCTTGGACACAAAACTCAAAAACATAAGTTACCAACCAAGTGATTTTAATAAATGGACTTTGATGATAAACTTCAATCTAAGGCCCATACTGAAGACATTTAGTGGTTTTAAGTGGCATTAAAAAATGGGCAAGATAAGGGATAGTGTGCTATAATGGAAAAGAGATGGGAAACATTGGAGCCAGACATTGGCCTTCTTCTGGATCTTGGCTCCAACATTTATTAGCTGTGTAATCTTTGACAAGGCACTTAGTTCCTCCACTATAAAAATGAGAATAAATTCACCTGGCAGTGATTTTTAAAATGAAGATTAAATGAGGTAAAGTCTAAAAGTATACATAGTAGGTGCCATAAACTTTTCTCTCCCAAAACTATTGCTCAATTTTCTTCTAGATATTATTTTAGGCAATTAGGAAAGGAATGTACACTTTTACGGCAATTAAATACATCAGTGCTTCTCAAACCTTAATATGCATTTGGTTTACTTGGAATCTTGTTAAAATGTAGATTGTGCTTCAGGATATTTGCGGTAGTGCCTGAAATTTTGCATTTCTAACACACTCTCTTGTGACACTAACACTGCGTTCCACAGACCTCTCTTGAGTAGCAAGAGCTAAATCATGGTAACTGTTATTTTTTTTTTCCCCCACACAGAGTGGGTGCTATTGGTTAATGATTCAGAATGGGATGGCTTTCAGGTCAGCTCAGATCTTGGGATAAGTAGTCTGCTTAATCATTGTTTAATAGCCTGTGGTTTGGATGAAATGATGAGTATGTTGACTATACCAGAAATTCACTCAAAATATACAGAGGCTTTTATGTGTAAACACAATCTTAACTCTCATTTTAAAAAACTGACATAAAGAGACTTAAATCTGTGACATACTTTGTCACTTAAAATCTATTTTACCTATTTGAAATGGGAGATTTTTGATTGTTTTTATAAAATAAAGAATCATGTATATGGGCTAGGCGCAGTGGCTCATGCCTGTAATCCCAGCACTTTGGGAGGCCGAGGCAGGCGGATCACAAGGTCAGGAGATCGAGACCATCCTGGCTAATATGGTGAAACCCCGTCTCTACTAAAAAATAAACACACACACAAAAATTAGCCAGGTGTGGTGGCAGGCACCTGTAGTCCCAGCTACTCAGGAGGCTGAGTCAGGAGAATGGCGTGAACCCGGGAGGTGGAGCTTGCATTGAGCCGATCATGCCACTGCACTCCAGCCTGGGCAACAGAGCAAGACTCTGTCTCAAAAAAAAAAAAAAAAATCATGTATGTGGGTGGAGTTCTTGTTTTTGTAAAATAAAGAATCATGTATGTGGATGGAGTTCTTTTGCATGGTTTTTGTTTTTACCCTTTGACAGATGCAATCAAGGCCTTTAGAAAATACAAAGACCTGATTTTAGTTGAGACTTTTTTTCAGTAATTTTGCATTGCAATCTTTTGATTTTTTTTTTCACGGCCTGAATTGTAGAACATTGGTAATATCAACTAATTTCATGGTTCGTGATTGAACATAAGACTTTAATTCAATTGTGGACATTTAAAAGATATTTTAAACAGCAAGCACAGTTCAAATTCTTACTGTTTAGCCTGAAATGAGGCATTGTTGTTTATAATACTAGAAAAAAGATTTGCAATCACCTAGTCATTAGGTTTTTTAAAAAATCCGTCACACTAGAGAAGACTTAATCCATGTAATGTAGGAAGAAAAAGATTACTGTGAATTGAATTTTAGAGGGCAGAGATTACTAAAAGAAAACCTCAACCCGTGCTGAGAAATAATCATCTTAGAAATAGTAGAGGCACACATACTCTATAAATATGAATGGGTTGATGATTTCATGAATCTTCATGATTCTTATTTATAATCTTTTGAACTTTCATCTTGTAGCTAAATTCTACCTACATTTTATTTCTTGAAGAAAAACATTTCAAGCAAAAATGATTTTTAGAAAGATGGCTAAGGACCAATTTCCAAATGTATTCAGCAAAAGAAAAATATTAAACATCAAACCTCCACCTCTGGGCTTCCAGCTGTCTGACAAAGCACACACATCTCCTAAGCAGAGTATAAGAATTGTAGTCACATGGCTTTCCTTCGATCTATTTGACATCAAACATCTGGGTGGAAGCAGAAACACTCCATCACTCAGCTTTTTCTAAATAATAGATATGAAGCTTCTTGGAGGTAATGAACCGGAAGACCAAACATTTTTCAGTTCTTTTTGGAGGTCATAATACCAATTTAACTTTCTTTCTTGAAGTCTTAACAAATTCCAGCTTTAAATAGGAAGCAGTGTTAAAGATTTTGCCATTGAAAAGAGGGTTTCAAATAGACTGCCACAAGAAAAGTATTTTGCTTTTTGTAATTGAAAAGTTAAGGCTACAAAAATCAAATGTTAATCCTTTTATTAATAAAGGTTCCAGGTTAGATGATTCCAATTTTGAATTCCTAATGCAGTTTTTCACTCTGTACTGTTCTCTGTAAGAGCTAAGTGACATTATGTTTATTCAGTTCCTAGCCCCTTCTGTCATGGAAAGAGTAGGGAAATTCACATCTGAATACCCAATTCCAGTCCTAACTCGACCAGTAACTGGTTGTATGACCCTGTGTATGTCGCCCTGACCATAGCTTCTTTCTATGTAAAACAATAACGTTGATGATAATTAAAGTTCACATTGAAATCTGACGTGTTACATTTTTGTGTGTTATCTCATTTACTCCTCACAACCACACTATAAAGCAGCTTCAACTATTATCCCTTTTGTGCAGATGATAAAACCAAAGAACACTGAAGTTAAGTAGCTTGATCCAGACCATGAAGCTACCAAGTGGTAAAGTAGTAAGAAGTAACCAGGAAGAAGTGAAACTAGGATGAGAATGGCTCTCCTAGACTCCAAGCCTGTGGTCTTTACTAGTGCACTCTTTTGACACAGCTAAGTGGACTGGGTGATATTTGCAACTCTAAAATGATTACTTCATTTCTATTTTCCTTCAGGCAAATGTCTACTCAAACTATTAAGCAAAATGGTTTTTCATTTTATTTTTTAATATTTCTAGGGATAACATGTAAACAATGTATTAAGAAAGTCTTGTATATTCACAGTTATAAAAGATATTTCTTTGTGTTTTTTAAGTATACTCTTTGGATACAATTCCAGCATATTTCTTTAAGTGTGCCTATTTATGATAATGTGTCACATATGTGAAAATAAGCCATCTTATCTCCTTTCTTAGGATAAATATTCTCAACATTTTCCTCTCATGTTCTCACTAATCCGTGTTTTTGCTCATAGCTTTGTTGATTCCCCTCCCCACTCTACAGTATACCCTTATTCCTCTTGATCTGTCCTGTCAAAATGTATACATTCATTTATTCAACACACATGGAAGTGCTGCTGTGTCAGGCCTTGTCTTAGATGCTGACAACATCAACATGAACAATTTTCCCAGAAATATATAGGCTAATGACCAAGATTAGATAAATAACTGATTGTTAATATAATAACAATCAATATATAATATATAAGTGTATGATCCTGTGTGCTATTCAAATAGCAAAATGAAGTCCTTCCTTCAGTGGGAAGTTAAGGGAAAGTTCCCTGGAGGAGGGGATGCTTGAGGTGAGTCTTGAAGGGTGAGTAGATTTTGCAGGAAGAAGCGGAGGAAGGGAATTCGGAATAGATTGGACATTATGTGCAAGCCAAAGAGGCATGAGAGAGCACAATGTGGCTGGGAAATAGGTCATTGGAAATCGTTCAAAGAGCTCAGGTCAGGAATGCAAGAAATGAAGCTAGAGAGGAGGGTGGAGTTCCCGTGATGAAAGGCCTGTGTGTTGAATGAAGAAATTTAAACGTGGCTCCCAACATTTTGGAGAGCAAGTGAATGATTAAATGCAGGGCAGCGACAGGATCTGAGTGCCATTTTCCAATCATCTTCCTGAGAGAGAAAGTGCCAGGATATAGCAAAGATGGTGCAGAGATGAGATTTTCCTTTTTTTTTAGGAATGACTGTACCAATGCCAATTCCTGACATTAGCAGGGAAACTTGAGCATGCTCTTTAAGTAGAAATCACTATTTCTCAGAACAGATCATTTTTTTTTTTTTTTTGTCAGGACCACCAGGTCTGATGAGGAGATAGGGCTGATGGGGAAAGGCAGTGACGTGGCAATGTGAACAGGCAGAGCTAGGGGAGTAACTTGACTTGGGGCAGGCTCTTCATAGGAACTGAAACCACAATTATATTGTAACAAACTTGAGATGATTCAGTTTACTTCAGTATCCGAGGGAATACAACCTCTGTGTGGAGAGCTGATCAGTTATACCTACAGCTGCATTGGTGGCAATCTTGTGATTCCAGCTGTGAGAGTGGCTGCAGAGTCCTAGGACCCCTGCCATTGACTGGGGCTTTGCAGAGCAGGATGCAGCTTCCTGAGAGCTAGGCAGATAAAAAGGGCCTGAGCATAGGGGCCTGGCTTGGGGAGGGAACCACCGAAAGAGTGGGCGCTCGAGTGTACTCACAAAACCAACACAGGCCCTGGCCATGAGGTCTAACTAACATTTGGGTTAAAGGTGAGAGGAAAATCTCAGGAATCATGTCAGGACCTAGAAATATCAAATACTGCCTTAGACTTGCGGAACTAAGTCCCAACCCTTGTCCCTAATGGAGCTCTTACTCTGTCACACCTGATTATACTTGTCTCAGGAGCTGAGCTTGTAAAGGTCTTCAATGCCTGCAGCCAATTAGGGCTACACAGAGTGGATTTATTAGTAGAAAAGTCAGTATGTATCAGTCAGGTCTTGGCAGGGTGAATTAATCCAATTAACCCTGATTCAAAGGTTTAACTGGAGACCATTTAAGAAGGGATTATGTTCAGAGATAAGGTTAAGGGAACCAGTATGAAATGCTGAAGTGCTCAGATGCCAGCAGGAGCAGAAATCTATTCCTTCCCCTAGACCTGAAGGGCAAAGGGGACCACTGCTCTTGGACCCTGTGAGAGCTGTAGCCAAAGGAGAGTGCTCACCCACAGGCTGTGTGATCCCAGGCAGAGGAGTCCAGCCCCAAACCATGGCTCAGTCATCTATCAGTGCCTTCAATTAGCCAACCCAAGCCAGTTGGCAAGGGTGGTGAAGTGGTTGATAGAAGTCAGCCTCCCAAAGCACAGTAGGACAGGAGAGGAGGACATCAGAGAATACCAAGCACATAATACAACTGGATATCACACATGGCCAGTTTGCTCTTCAACCTGCTCCAGTAAGGCTTCATCTTCCCACTCCAGTGACCCCACTCTTGTCAAAGTTAACAACACATTTGTGTTAGTCTGTTCTCATGCTGCTAATAAAGACATACCCAAGACTGGGTAATTTCTAAAGGAAAGAAGCTTAATTGACTCACAGTTCCACATGACTGGGAAGGCCTCACAATTGTGGTGGAAGGCAAATGAGGAGCAAAGTCACATCTTACATGGCAGGAGACAAAAGAGCATGTGCAATGGAACTCCCATTTATAAAACAATCAGATCTCATAAGATTTATTCACTACCAGGAGAACAGTATGGGTGAAACCACCTCTATGATTCAATTATCTCCACCTGGCCCTGCCCTTGACACATGGGGATTATTACAATTCAAGGTGGGATTTGGGAGGGGACACAGCCAAACCATATCATTCCACTCCCGGCCCCTCCCAAGTCTCATGTCCTCACATTTCAAAATCAATCATGCCTTCCCAACAGTGCCCCAAAGTCTTAACTCATTTCAGTATTAACTCAAAAGTCCACAGTCCAAAGTCTCATCCGAGACAAGGCAAGTCTCTTCTGCCTATGAGCCTGTAAGATCAAAAGCAAGTTAGTTACTTCATAGATACAATGGAGGTACAGGCAATGGGTGAATATACCTTTTCCAAATGGGAGAAATTGGCCAAAATGAAGGGGCTACAGGCCCCATGTAAATCCAAAATCCAGCAGGGCAGTTAAATCTTAAAGCTCCAAAATGAGCTCCTTTGACTCCATGTCTCATATCCAGGTCATGCTGATGAAAGAGGTGGGTTCCCACGGTGTTGGGCAGCTCCACTCTTGTGGCTTTGCAGGGTACAGCCCTTTTTCTGGCTGCTTTCATGGGCTGGCATTGAGTTTCTGCACCTTTTCCAGGTACGTGATGCAAGCTGTCAGAGGATCTAGCATTTCAGGGTCTGGAGGACTGCGGCCCTCTTCTCAGAGCTCCACTAGGCAGTGCCCCAGTGGGGACTCTGGGTGGGGTCTCTGACCCCACATTTCCTTTCCACACTGCTGTAGCAGAGGTTCTCCATGACGTGACGGCTCTGCCCCTGTAGCAAACTTTTGCCTGGACATCCAGGCATTTCCATACATCCACTGAAATTTAGGCGGAAGTCTCCAAACCTCAATTCTTGACTTCTGTGCACCTGCAGGCTCAACTGCATGTGGAAGCCACCAAGTCTTGGGGCTTGTACTCCTTGAAACAATGGCCTGAGCTCTATGTTGGCCCCTTTTAGCCATGGCTGGAATGCAGGGCACCAAGTCCTGAGACTGCACTAAGCAGTAAGGCCCTGGTTCTGGCCCACAAAACCATTTTTTCTTCCTAGACCTCTAGGCCTGTGATGGCAGGGGCTGCTGCCATCCCAACAGTGCCTGGATGTCCAGGCAAAAGTTTGCTACAGGGTCTGCTGAGATTACCTCTGACATGCGCTGGAGACATTTTGCCCATTGTCTTGGTGATTAACATTTGGCTCCTTGTTACTTATGCAAATTCTTGCAGCTGGCTTGAATTTCACCTGAGAAAATGGGTTTTTCTTTTCTATCATATCATCAGGCTGCAAATTTTCCAAACTTGTGTGCTCTGTTTCCCTTTTAAATGTAAGTTGCAGTTCCAAACCATATCTTAGTGAATACAAAAAAACCGAATGCTTTTAACAGCACCCAAGTCACCTCTTGAATGCTTTGCTGCTTGGAAATTTCTTCCACCAGTTGCCCTAAATCATTTCTCTCAAGTTCAAAGTTCCACAAATCTCTAGGGCAGGTGCAAAATGCTAAAACATAGCAAAAGTCACCTTTGCTTCAGTTCCCAAAAAGTTCCTCATCTCCATCTGAGACCACCTCAACCTGGACTTTATTGTCCATATCACTACCCACACTTTGGTCAAAGCCATTCAACAAGTCTCTAGGAAGTTCCAAACTTTCCCACATCTTTCTGCCTTCTTCTGAGCCCTCCAAACTGTTCCAACTTCTACCTGTTACCCAGTTCCAAAATCGCTTCCACATTTTTAAGCATCTTTCCAGCAGCACCCCACTCTACCAGTACCAATTTATTGTATTAGTCTGTTCTCATGCTGCTAATAAAGACATACCCGAGGCTGGGTACTGTGTAAAGGAAAGAGGTTTGACTCACAGTTCCACATGGCTATGGAGGCCTCACAATTATAGCAGAAGATGAATGAGGAGCAAAGTTACATCTTATGTGGTGGCAGTCAAGAGAGCTTGTGCAGGGAAACTCCCATTTATAAAACCATCAGATCTCCTGAGACTTATTCATTACTGTGAGAATAGTATGGGAGAAACTGCCCTCATGATTCAATTATCTCCACCTGGCCCTGCCCTTGACACATGGGGTTATTACAGTTCAAGGTGATTGGGAGGGGACACAGCCAAACCATATCAACATTCAAGCTGCTGAACCTAAATAATACATCTCAACCTTTAACTTGAACTCTCAGGAGCATTTGGCACAGCTGCCATCCTTCTCGAAACAGTCTCTTCTCTTGGCTTTTGTGACAGCACTTTTTCATAGCATTCCTCTTTTTCTGTTCAAGAGCTGAATGCTCACAGGCCTCAGACAAAGGTACATCTAGGATTTGTGGGGCCTGAAGCTTGTACACTGTAGGCACATTCTTTGAGTAAAACAATCCAAAATTATAAATGGAAAATTAAGTATGAAAGTAAATATTTATTCAGAGAAAAAAATTATAACAGATTTTGAAAAGTTTATACATAGGACAATTTTTAAAACATTATACATAGAACAAAAGTTTAATACATAAGACATCATGAAATTTAAAAAATAACATACAGTAGGCCGGGGGTGGTGGCTTATGCCTGTAATCCCAGCACTTTGGGAGGCTGAGGTGGGCAGATCACAAGGTCAGGAGATTGAGACCATCCTGACTAATGTGGCAAAACCCCGTCTCTACTAAAACTACAAAAACAAAATTAGCTGGGCATGGTGGTGGACACCTGTAGTCCCAGCTACTCAGGAGGCTGAGGAGAGAGAATGGCCTGAACCCGGGAGGTAGAGCTTGCAGTGAGCCGAGGTCATGCCACTGCATTCCAGCCTGGGCAACAGAGTGAGACTGTCTCAAAGAAGAAAAAGGAATATAGTAATATTATTTATTAGCTAACTATCTGACATGGCTCTTTAACTTTTCCCTTTTACAGTTTTGGCTGCCTAGTTTTTGGTCAACTCTATATGATGATAATTTTGGAATATTTTCTATAGACAGAACAGAAAAATAATTCAGTATTTCTTCTAGTGGAACAGAATTTGTTGAATATTATGTTTACTTTATTGACTTTCCTTTCAGCTTTCTAATTTAATATTGTTAATGCCACATAGCATTTTGGGATGGTCAACTTGTGCAATCTCTATCAAGTTTCTTTCATATTTAAGCTGTAAGAATTTAGGACATTTCAAGTTTTCTTGTACAGTAATTAGTCACAATTACTCTGAAATGAAAGCAATGCTCATTAACTGTTTGTTATCAAATGGTTAATAGCAAAAGTCCTTGGATAGTTAAGTAAGTTACTGCTTATTGTAGTGGGGTAGCATGAGATTTATGTTATCTTGGTCATCCTCAGTATTTTGCACTAAATCAGCAAGAGATTTAGTATCTTCCTAATGTGCTGATAAGATTCACTCCTGGTCATTAATGGGATGACAAAGCAATCTTTACGTCTATTCTGAATTTATCTTTTTCTATTAATGAAGACCTGCTTTGGTAGGTTCTAATTTTATTTTTGTTAACATTTTATTTTTCATGTCAGAATAATTTCTATTGATTTCCTCTCTTTATTATTTTTGTTTCATAGTCCACTATTATTTTTACCAGAATTTCCCCTTGTATCATTTTATAAATACACTTCAAAATTACAAAAAAGAAATTCTTTATATCAGTCCAATTAATTCTGTTTTTTTTTCACTTATTTTACTGACATGTTACAGTTACAGATGTCTCAAAACTGCAGTCAAAATGGTACATTGGAACTTTATTAACATTTCAAATAAACTTTTTTTGCTTTTTATTTATGTTCAAGTTTCTCTTTCAGTTCTTCAGAAATAAATTTTAGAGTCCTCAAAACGTAATTTACTGCTGTTATAAGGCTTGAGAACAACTTTATAATGGGGACATCATCTTGTTGTACTTAGATTCTTAAAAAAACAATCGAGGTGGCATGCTTATAACTGTTGCAACCTATTGAAGTGGTCAACAGTTTTAGTGTTGTGGTGGCAGCTTTTTCTCCAGTGTAATTAAAGAAAGAAACTGTGCAATGCACATATTCTGAGTAGCAATTAAAGTTTTTAAACAGCGCTTGCAGCCCTTTGTCCTCACTTTTCAGTTATCTTGTCACGCGAATGGACTATCTGTGAACAGTAGCTCAGTGGCAGTTACAATTGCTCAAAACTGGTTTCACTTTGTTGACTATAGAAGCATTTTACATGTCCAATACCTTCAGATGGTGAAAAAGTTAAAAATTGCCATAGAGTTTTTCCTTATAAAAGTAAGGCACAATAATTGCCAACTGGCCTGTGCCTGTCACATCTAACGTAGAATCTAGAAATAAGATAGCAATCAGAGGGATCCTGAAAGCCACTCCTAGGCAGAGGCAGCTTAGCAGTAACTTACTTAACTATCCAAGGAAGAGACTGAACCACAGAAACATGGCTTACTGTATCCATTACATATATTCATAACTCTACCTCCACTTAGTTGAGTTCTGGCCTTGGCCGCCACTCCAATACTAACTGGTGAGGTAAAAATAAATTGCTAAATCTGACCCTGGTTTGTGGAAGGGCCTATTGCAAGTGAATCCTCTGGCCTTGAGACTTAGTTCCTAGCAAGATTTTTCTTCTCTACCCATTCTCTTTTCTTCCCTTATAAACTTATACAGTCCCCCAATTTCAAACCCCTTCTATATTCCAACAAATTCCAAACTTTTAGCTGTAGATATAGTCAGTTACCAACTTGAGACTTTTACTTGGGTGTCTAATATTCCTCTCAAACTTGGTATTTTCAAAAGGAAGTCTTCGATAGCCATCTCCCCAACTCATCTCTTCACTCCCACTATCATGCCCAAAGTGGCTCCCTCCCCCATCTTCTTCTTCTCAGTATATAGAACCACCATCCACTTAATTGACGAAAGTCTCCAATGTAGAGATTATCCTTGCTTCCTTCTTTTCCCTCCTTCCCGTTCTGAAGATGACTCCTTTCTCTTCCTGAAGATGACATCAACAGCAGCAAGTTGATGCCACCAACTCCAGCCTGCTACTTCAAGCCAGGCTGCTATCATATCTCACTTCTTGGTCTTCCACTCTTGATATTCTCTGATCTTTTGTTTACACAGTAGATATTACTTGGATTATGTCTCTTCTCCGCTTAAGAGCCTTCACTTGGCTTCTCCTTCCTTCAGATAAGAAAGCTTTAATGATTCACCGTGGCTTACCAGGTCCTCCTCATCTAACCTTATCTCATTCCACTCTCCAATTTGTTCATGAAGCAATGGCATATTGGAGTTTTCATGTTCCTTAAACACACCAGGTCCTTTCCTGCCTCAGGATCTTGTGTTCGCCTTTGGGCTACAATGATTTTTGCCACTTCTCTTCATCTTATTTTCTAAGCCTCAAGGCAAAGCTCACTCTACAGGGAGGCCTTCCCTTGGCCCGATATCTAAAGTGGCTTTCCCCAGGTACTCTGTTTCATCACCCTTCCTGTTTCCTGCATAGCACTCAAGTTGTGATTATGTCATTATTCATTTCTTATTTGTTGACTGTTTACCCCACAAGAATGTAAGTACCATGAGAGGAGAGTCTTGGACAACATTATTCACCAGCAAATCCTCACGGACTAGTTTGGTGCTCATACCTAGTAGGTGCTAAATAAATACTTCTTTTACTGTTAAACGAATGAATATTTGGCCCTTATTTTTCTTCCCTGTAAAATGAGTAGCATAACTCTTACCAAATCATAAAAAGGTAAGAATTAGTGAAATCAATATTTTAATTAAAATATATATATAATATATATATATATATATATTTTTTTTTTTTTTTCTGATAAGTTGTGTTACTGAGTGGTCATGATGTAATCCAGATTTGGAGGCCAAGAGGGCAGTCATTGAGGTCGAATTTGAGACCAGCTGGCCATGGTGAAACCTTGTTCCATAAAATACAAAATTATTGGGTGTGGTGGTGATGCCTGTAACCCAGTATGGGGGTGAGGGAGTTGTTGAACCAGAGGGTGAGTTGCAGTGAGCTATGTTTCGCCATGTTTGCAGCCTGGGTGACAGAGAAGAGTCTCAAAAGATAAATTTCTCCTCTTCTTTCCCCTCTCCTCCCTCTGCTCTTCCTTCTGCTCTCCCTCCCTCCCACTATTCACTCCTGTGACGACACCTATTATCATGACTGGACAATCGACACCTCTAGTCCTACCTTTCACCCTGAGCACTAGACCTGAGTTTCCATCAAAGCAAAATGGAATGAAAGCTTTCCTTCAGATAAAGCTGCTACTTTTTTTGTATTAATAACTTTGACATTTCTCCCAGACACTTGGAGTGTCACTCTCTGTTTTCACCTTCCGAAACAAAGTAGTTAACAAGTCTGTCTTACAGACTTGTGCTTTGGGTTTGTCCAGTCCTTTCCATTCCCTGGGCTTCTGCTCGTATTCAGAACTTCACTATTCAGGACCTTAAGCCTCATGGCCTTCTAACAGTATTTCTTCTGATCAAAGTGTTCTTTCAATTACTATCTATCTGGGTTATCTCTTTAAATATACATTTTTTTTTTGAGATGGATGCTCACTCTGTCAACTAGGCTGGAGTGTGGCACGATCTTGGCTCACTGCAACCTTTGCTTCCCACATTCAAGTGATTTTTGTACCTCAGCCTCCCACGTAGCTCGGATTATAGGCATGTGCCACTGCACCCAGCTAATTTTTGTGTTTTTAGTAGAGACGGAGTTTCACAATGTTGGTCAGGCTAGTCTCAAACTCCTGACCTCAGGTGATCTTCCCACCTCTGCCTCCCAAAATGGTGGGATTACAGGCGTGAGCCACTGCATCTGGCTTAAATATAGATCTTAACACTCTCCTGCTTGGAGATATTTGAAGCTCTCCCTTAGCTTCAGATTATAAATCGAACTTCTGAGCAAGGCCATCAAGGCTGTCCATAATCTGGCCTCCATTCAACTCTAGTGTTCTTGTCCATGCTAACCCATTGCAGCCTGCACTCAGTCACATGGAATACACCTTAAGGTTCCTTACTATTTGAATTAATGCATGCTTTATGACAGAGTTATCGTCTTCTGAAATTTGTATTGGCTAAAACCTTACTATTTTAAGAAGGTCCACTCAAATACTATCTTCCCCTAAAGCCATTCTGGTTGACTTTCATCTGTTCTTTGTTACTTTACTGCTAATGCTCTTAGCACTTTCTTCCTTACAGTCTGGGTTGTTTGTTTGTTTTTCCCTTGTATTTAAAAATGACCACAGAATACAAGTTCTTAGAGGATTTCAACAATTAAAGAATTCAGAAGTATGTTGAGTAAGTAGACATATTTCCTCTTCTTTCCAATCCCCAATTCCAGTTTTCTCCTAGAGGAAACGAGTGTAACTTCCAGAACTTTCTCCATGCCTTGATAAATGTCTATCTGTTTTCGGAACCTTAGATGGGTGATAATGGACACATGACCTCACAACCTGTGTCTTCACTTGGAAATGTTTTTGGACATCTTTCTTGCCAGTAGATAGGGATTTGCCTACTCCTCTCCAACTGCTCCGCTTTAGATGTCACAGACACTACTGATTGTCCTCCAATCATCTTATTTGTTGTCTACAGTAATAGAATCCAAGTCTTAGCTGGGCACATGAATGTCGGGAATTAAGGCCACATTTCAGTTTCCTTGTTTTCAGGCATGGCCATATTACCCAGTTATAGCCGATAGAATTAAGAAAAGGTCTAGTCATAGCCAATAGGATTAAGGAAAGGTCTAGCCGTAGCCAATATAATTAAGGAAAGGTAGTTCATGTAACCTTTGGGAAGTCCTTAAAGGGAAGGAAATATTTTTCTCCTTCTCTTTCTTCCTTTCTGCTGGCATAAATATAGATGTGATGCCTGGAGCTGGAGCAGCCATTCAGGTTTATGATAATTTTGGAAAAAGAGGCCATATATGATAGGAGAACAATGAATAATAGTTAAAAAAAAAAAAAAGCCTGGACCCTTGGCTCTCTAGAACACCACTTCAGCCTTGGACTGCCTAATTCTATATTTTTAAAAATAAATTTGTATGTATTATAACACAGGACTTATAAGTCCCCATTTTTCTTGCAGTTTTTAGTTTTTATTATTTTTTAGAGATGGGGGTCTTGCTATGTTGTCCAGGCTGGAGTGAAGTGACTATTCACAGGTGTGATCATAGCTCACTGCAGCTTTGAACTCCTGTGCTCAAGCAATTCTTCTGCCTCAGCCTTTCAAGTAGCTGGGACTATAGGCATGCTCCACCACACAGGGCTCTTTATTTTTACATAGATAAAAGATAAGCTTTCATCTTGTTTAAGCCACTATTATTTTAGATTTTTTCCTGTTGTAGTTGAAACTAATCTTTGATAAATGATCACATCTTAAAGATTTTGCTAGTTATTCCATATTTCTTTTCTCTCCTAGTCCCTAAAGTCTTTGAAGGGTTACCTTTGGTCTTATTCCTCTTTGTCTTTTTTTGTCTTTATCTATCATCTAAATCCCACAAATGCCTAGCAGAGTATCTGGAACCTGGTCAAAGCTCAATCAGTATTTGTTAACTTGAATTAAACCTGTTTATTGCTGATCATGGGATTTGCTACCTCTTCACACCATATGAACAGGGGGAATAAAAACAATGTGAAACAGTATAATTCCTAAACTGCAACAAATAGTGGATTCCCTTCATCTTGAATTGAACCCATAATACTGCCACAACAGCAATGCTGATATGTTGGTAATTATTTATCTTAGTGAAGTCTGAAGGATTTTGCTTAGTTTTCAAATCTCTGTGTGATATAACTACACCTTACTTATCCAAATAAATGTCTCCTATGAAGCCTCGACAGCTTCTTCTATAAAATCATACTACAATAGTTCTTGTGTGAAAGTGGAGGGTTGGGCCAAATCAGTGGTTCTTATTCTTTTCTGGGTCAGGTAGGAAGACCATATAACTTGTCAATGGAACTGGAATACTTTTGAGAGTGAAATGGGGCATTATTAATCATCAAGCCAGGACAATGGGCATAAAGATGACTAAAGATGATGGTTCTCAGCAAACTGTGACATGAGCTCTGCTCATCATAGACATCTTTGAGAAATGAATAAAGTCCTAGGCTCTTTCTTCAGAAAATGCATTTGCCCTAAATTTCACATTCAATTTGAAGAGTCCATGACCCATGTCAGTCTATCTATGGGATTTGAAGGAATCTACTTTCCTAGACTAAGCACTCATGGGCCAAATAACCCCAACTTCCATATTCGTGAAAGTTCTGTAATTCCATTAGCTTAGTATGGTGATCAGGAGACTCCGTGAGTTATTGGCACAGCAAATTCTGGCAAATTCTTACTCTAACTGCTCAGCCCTGGGCTGCAGATCAGCAGCGGGCATGCCTTTACACTACATGGGCTCTATACTTTAAAGTCTTAAGGTGTAGCCTCTCTCCATGGCCACACATGAAAAAGGAAGAGACTAGACCAACCATCACAGTAAAATTACTTCAGTCACACAGCAGCTAAATGCCAAGGTAAGCTGCTACCAAGAACTCTTTGCCTACCTAAGGAGTGGAGCTGGCTAGGGGCTGCATGGAGACCCCTCAACATGTGCTTTCCAACTCTGCTGGTCCTAATTTCCCTTCTCCTGGCATCCCCAGACCAGTGGTGCTGACAGACACAGTAACTGTGAATGGTTTCCTGTGCAGGGGAATATGGTGCTCAGTCATATTCAACTTTCAGTGTCCACAACACTGGGAATTTTGAATGCAAATGTCTGTTTTTCAATTGCATGTGAAATCATGGACTTGATTTTCCATTTCAATAGAATAGGTAAGAAATACTGGCAGTTTGAAAAGTATTTAGAAAATGAAAATCAGGATGACAAAGGAAGGAGTAACTTTAAATTCATAAAGATAAAAAAAGAAAGGAGAATATACCTGAATGAAATCCAATAAATAATGTGGAATAGAGATGGTTATCATTTTAAAAGGTTTGAACCCTCGTTTCTATTGCCAAGGCAACCATCACATTATGGAATTGCAAGACAACAAAGAATAAGCAAAAATAATCAGAACAACAAAACTCTAAAGGAGAACAATTTGTGTAGAGATGGGAATTAAATAAACAAGAATATGAAAAGCTGCTTTGTTCAAACTAACTTTTACTTGTAAGCAAAAGAAAATGTTTTTGGAAAAATTAATATTCTCTTTTACATTTTTGGAAAAATATCAGAGAAAATATAACATGCTATTCAAACTATGTATTAGATCCTGCTGAATTCATATGGGATTTTTTTGGTCCATTGTCTCAAAGATGTGGGTGTTTCATACACATTGATATTTAATATTTATTTAAAAGTCTGTGTGATCAGCATTTTATTAAGACACTTCTTTCCTCCAGAAATTTTACTTTTAATTAAAACAAGTGGATAGATTGAACAACTCTTATTTCTTTTTTTATTATTTGTAAGAGGCACTTTATCAAAGGAATAGGTACTAAGCATTCAAGATAAATATTGCATGGGTTAATTTCAGAAGGAATATGGTAAACAGCTACCTGGATGTTGAGAAGTAATGGCCATCACCTGATTTTTACTCAATGCTAAATAGGAGCTAAGCATGTAAACTTAGGTAAAGTTTACATCAGGCTATGTAGAAACATATACCTTTTTTCAAGCTATTTTCTAAAGTTCTTAGATCTTAGATTTTGTTATTCTTTTCTTTCTATTCATCCAACCTTGATCCTCATCTCCAGCGAACACACACACATACACACACACACACACACACACACACACACACACACACAGAGAGAGAGAGAGAGAGAGAGTGTGTGTGTAATATAGGAGGAGGTGATAGAGGCTAAGCTATTATTAACTTGAAAGTCTTTTAGTGTCCCTGGGCCAGTTTGGAAAACAATCATATAATTTTGTATTATTGGATGAGTGTCAGTTGCTGCCCAATGTTTTAACCCTTATAAGGGCAGCCTCACTGATACATTCATCCAAACACATTTTGTATAGCATCCTTACTTTCATGTCCAAAAGTTCTATCATTTGATTGCATAGAGAAGAAGCACAATGTAAAGGCAATTGGCTGTTGCGACAATTCATCGTGCCAAATGAGGAGAAGGTTGTATTTCCATACCGAAAAGCCAGGCAAAACATGAAGGATTCAGATGCTCCCCCAAGGATCTGCGACTGGAGTAGGAAAATCCAGGAGAAATGGCAGTCAGCGCCACCCTGCGCCTGCTTTCTCTAGTGTGTATCTGTGCCACAGGAGGACTCCCTTGGTTCCTGACCCAGTTTCTCCCTTAGACTTTGTTCTCAAGGACAGTCTAAATCCCTGGCAGTCGACTTGTCCTGAGAACGACTGCATCTCTGTAATACACCTGCGGGACCCCCTCTTGCTCCACAAAATGGTCAGCATAGAAATGAACAAATCCATTCTCTTTGGAAATGTGCCCAAAAGGCTCACTTGCCCTGCTTGCAGCCAACCATGGGCTATCATGTGTATCTGAAAACCAGTTAGAAAGTCTGCCCACTTCCAAAAATTTCACCTTAATAACATGCTTGCCAATCAGACATGGCCTCACAGGAAGCTCTCTTTTACTTGATAAATCTTCCTCTCCTTTCTAACACCCTTGAACCCCTGCTGAAACGATGACAAGGCAGATGGGTTTCCTTGCTGCAAGTCTGTAAATAAGCAGTCTGTGTTCACGTTGGCTTGGACTTGTTTTGCCTTTGACAACTTTGATGCTGCTCCTGTCATTAACATCTGTTTTCACTTTAGCTTTGTCTATAGACTCCCCCATGGAACGGCCCTCCTGTGCCTGACCCCAGGCATACATGCTGTTGCCATACTCTCTTTTAGGGACTGGCTTTTGGATATCAGGCTTGCAACACTACAGTGAATGCAGCCACCATGAGTCAGGGCCAGGCTCAGTCTAAGGGGGATGGTGCAGTGGTCAGTTTCACCAGGTCCTTTGTTGCTGTTTTCATGACTGTTCTGTCCTGTGCAAGAAAGGGGCATCTTTTCCATCTGTATATCCTCCGGGCCTGGTTTTCTGATGTTCCTGATCCTGTGAGTTATGCGGTGGGTTTGATTAAATCTTTTCTGCCTACATTAGTTTGAGTGGGGTTGTTTCATTTGCCAAAAATCTCCTGATAGAGACAGTCTCTTTGAAAGGAAAAGGAGCTCAATGTCTAGTTCTCTTGGCCTCACCGGGCAAGCTGCTTCCTGAAAATGCTGACCTCATTTCTTAAGGGGATAGATAAGCATTTATTCATATGATAGGATTTCAAGAGGGTGAGGGCAGAGCCCTTGAAGGTGATTGCAGGGTGCAGAAGGGGTGTCCAAGGGCTTCAAAGACTTCCCTTAAGGCCTGTCCTGCTTACAAGAAATGCAATCATGGGGAGCAGAATGACGCAGAGGAGTCTGGAAGCTCAGGATTGCATTAAGCGACTTTCCCATACCTGAGTTATTTGTCTATTGGAAATAAATCTATCTGAATGCTGTATTGATCTCCTTGCCAGGCTGGCAAAAATCCCAGGGAGAGGATTTGCCACTGAGGATGGCTCTGGGTCAATGCCTTCATAATGATATCCATTTTTAGAGGCTCCTTTGGAGTTTCGAAAATGCTTAGATAGAATGAGTGGTTTCTGGATCACTACAGCAGTGAGATATTCTACCTTGGCTTTGGGAGTCAGAACTGCAGTTAATTAATGCCTTTCCTTCAGGCTGAGAGCAAGAATGTTACAACACCTGAGGCTGCATTCAACTTCAGATTAGCATATATTACACCCAGTGATCACTGGACATGCTCTAAAGATGTGCAGGGACAATTTCAAACCAAATGCAGTTTACGACTTCTTTGTTATCTGTGAAATACACTCCAAAAGCAGAAGGAAAAGGCAGCCAAAGATAAATGACCGTATTTTATTATTCTGCATTTGTTATCAGTATATCTTAATTACTTTTCTTAAAGTATGTGTTTTTGATATCAATCTGTGAAATATACTTTTTTGGGGCTTGTTTTTAGAGAGAATCTTGATTTTAGTTAAGATAAAGCTGAAGGAAATCATGCTAGAAAGTTTAGTGTTAGTGAAATTACGTTGTCTCATACATATATTTATGTATATTCTCTAAACCAGTGCCTTTAATTTCTGGATATAAAATAGCTGAATTGTGTTGTTGTTTTTTCAATGAAACCTTAAAGTTAAAAACACTGAAGGGAGAGAGGGGGAAAACGGGAAAAGCCAGGCATTCTTGGGAAATGACAGTGACTATCTTTTTTTTTTTTTTTTTTTTTTTTTGAGACGGATTCTCGCTCTGTTGCCCAAGCTGGAGTACAGTGGCGTGATCTTGGCTCACTGCAGCCTCCACTTTCCCAGTTCAAGTGATTCTATGGCCTCATCCTCCCAAGTAGCTGGGATTACAGGAGCCTGCCACCAAGCCTGGCTAAGATAGTAATATTCTTCATCACTGGTTTGTTCCCATACAGATTTTTTAGTTGCTTTGTAAGTGCAACATTATGATTGAGCAGTATGGAGAATTAAGCATGATTTGTTGTTGATGTCACACGAAACCATAAATAGCAAAGATCTTAAAGTAATTTGGAGTACAAGAGCTAAATAGTTGCATTAATCTCTTTATTTCAGACATTCCGCTAGCATACTATCGGACTTGTAGTTGGCACTCAGCAAGTATTTTAATAAATAAATAAATGATATAATGATCTTGGAGGATTTGTGACATAGGTCAGCTTTTCACCTGGTTTTGAAGCCTTTTTTTTTAATAAAGTGATTAATTCAGCAAAAGTGATTTGAGAAACTACTTTGTTTCAGGGACCGCAGAGGTGGCATTGAATCAAACAAGAGTTCCTGCCTTCTGGGGCCTCACAAGACAGTGGAGGCTGAGAACTTTTCTGTTTTCTAGTAATCTGGTGCCCCATTGATCAGTTTCCACCTGACATGTTGGAAGGATGGTACTAGCTTTGGGTGACTGGGCCCTGTTTGCATGGATACCAGCTAATCAGGGAGGCCTTTGAATTTGAATACCTTTTGAAACAAAAGTACTAAGAAAAAAGGAATACAATTAACTAAGAAGAAAGTTGCAGTGAACCAAGTTAGACTAAGCAGAAAGATGAGATACTGGTTAACCCTAAATCCTTGATGCACACTCAGTGTCTGCCCTGTGAAGCCAGAGCAGATTACAATGTCTTGAATAGAATGGGCAACCTCTCCTTATAAGGATTTTTCTAATTAATCATGAGGCATATTGCTAAGAATGCTTGTTTATATTTATTTATTTTAATACACTAATAAAGCCCAAGCAGAACAGAGAGCAAAATCAGGTCTTAACCAACAACAAAAGCAACCAGACAGTTGGTATTACTGCTAATGTTGAAAAGAACTGTTCTAATTTAACTGTGACTTCTGAATACTGTCTATCAAGCATAACCTGTTGATTTAAAGCAGAATACATAACTGTTTACTAAATAAAATTATGTAATTATTATTGGCATACCCTTTTTTAAATTTTTTTGAGGTCTTTCTCTCATTGAAAGTATATTTTCCTTAGTTTTTTCTGATTTGTTTTTCTCATTTTTGATCTGTCTTCAATCTGTTGAGGTCTACTAGTTTGAGTCTCAAACTGATCATCGCTCCCACTCACCAAACCCTTTGCCCCATCCTCCAACCACGCTATTTTCTTACTTCTCTAGTTCTTAAAAGATCTATAACCTTCCATCTTGTCTGGGCTTAAAAATGATTTGGTGGCTTTTGTTTTTTCTTTTTCTTATGGTAAATTCATTATATCCAATCAGATTTAAAGAGCTCCATATTGTATATCTAAATTATTTTTGCTTTTTTTATTTCTGTCTATATTCCCATTATCCTACAGCATTCATTTCCTCTTGCCTGTGCTATTCCACTATGCTAAGCTGATCTATTACAATATGCTAACCAGTAGTTTCTTTCTTAGTTCCATTTTGCACATTAAAATCAAATTAATCATTATAAAACAAAAATGTGATCATGTAGCTTCCTGTCCTTAAATTTTCCATGATATTTAATTTATATCAAAATGAATACAAATTCCATAGATTGGCACCCAGATTTCCACACTCTGGTCTTATCTCTATTCTTGGCTTCTTCTTTTTTTTTTTCCTAGTTTCCTGAAACATACCCTGTGCTCCACGAACTGGGTTTCATGTTACTATAGAACTGCACAGTCCATTGCTGTGGCCACTAGCCAGCTGCGATGTCAGAGGGAATATATAAATGTGCAATGCATAGAATACAAATAAAAATAGAGCTTTGACCCACAATATGCAGCAACTAGCCCAGGAAACCAACTAATCATCTATAGTTACCAGCCCAGGAGGCCAGCCTTCTATCTATAAGTCAGATTTGTAGGAAGTCAGACTGATATCTCTAGTAACAATCCAGAAAGCCAAACAATAACCCCTGTAACAATCAGCCCCAAACAGCCAGGACTTCATTCATAATTGATAGCTTCTGTAACTTTTGTTCCCAGTTCCAACTTAAGACCAGAAAAGGCCAAAAATGTACCCCTAACCAATAACATAGGATGCTCTGTTCTAGCTAGCCTGCTTACAGCTTCCCCACACCAACAGCCTCTGCATGGGGCACACCTGAAGCCTTCCCTTTTTTCTACTCTAAAGCTCTCCCACTCCTCTGCCTGCGTTTGAGTCTCTGCCAAAACACAGATGATTCTGCCTGACTCCCTGCTGCAGCAAGCTCTAAGTAAATAGCCTTAGCCTGTTGTCTGTTTTCATTCCGTTGGTCTTCATCTATTTCCATATTTTATTAAAATTACATAAAACTGAAAGTTAAGGTCTTTAGTTACACCAGCAAATTTCAAGAGCTTCAATAGCCTCAGGTAGCTAGTGGCTACCATATCAGACAGCATAGACGTGGAACATTTCCATTATCCCAGAACATTTCACTGGGCAACTCCACACATGTCTAGGGTTTCCCCACTGTATGTTACTTCTCCTACTTAAATTGCCTTCCTCTCACATTTTCACCTGTCAAATTTTTACTCAGCCCTCATGGCCTAGATTAACACGCCTTCAAGAAGCTTTCACTGACTCCTCTATTTAGATGCCGTTTCTAATTACTTACATTACACTTTTCTTCTAGTTCCATGATCTCTTCCATCTTGCTGTATTGTAGACTCCTGTCTCTGCAACAGGACTTAATTATTACATTTTACCCCACAGAGTCTTGTGCTTAGTACACAGTAGGCCCTTAATAGCTTTTTTTTTTTTAACTTACATGTGGTTTGCGGGAAAATAAGGGTCATATTGACTTACTTTGAGTTGTCATGGAATGATAGATGGAATTGCGTCTTATATTTTCCATTTGGGACATAGAATATACAAATAGCCTTGCACATGGCTTTGTTCTTTTCTCCCTGTTTCTGCATCTGTTAAACCCTAGACCACCTGATTTGCCACTAGGAGTATGTTTATAAAGTTAGCTGGGGAGTAGTTCAGAGTCTCCTTTGCTGTTTCTTAAAAGTCCTGTGTGCCTTCGAAGCCTTTCCATAGGGCGGCTGCTGGGAAGGAGGCTACAGGTCTAGGATTCTCAAGATACTCTGGAGGTGGATGGCTTTTTAAAATGTCTTCAAATACCAGACACAGCTGGAACTCGGTGACTTCTTCATGTTGTCCTCTTGCCTAGAATGTGACCTAGAGCTTCTCCACCCTTACATCACCTCTGTGCCTGGTAAACTTTCTGCAAAAATCAGGTCAAATATCACATTGTCTATGAAGCCTTCCTCTGTCTCACCAAGTAGAGTCACTCCATTTGGCTGTTTATCAATATCTGCTTGCACCTCTCTTTATTCTCACATTATGGTGGGTAAACTTAAACACTAGTTTTCAAAGTAATGCTACTAGGAAGAATACATGCTGCCAGCAGAAGGAAATTTGCCTACTTATGCTTCCTTTTCGATGGTTGTTGCTGCTATTATTTTTAGATACTTTAGAATAAGAGGCACTAAAGCTCAGAGAGTGAACTCTGAGTTCCCTCGAGTGGAGGTAGCAAACCCTTTTCTCACTGCACACCAGCAGATATTTGTCTGAGGGAAAGCAATTGCTATTCAGTGGGTTCCTGAGATTGGGATATTTGCAAGAAACAGAAATTGACCTGAGTATTGGAACTTAATTATTTGGCAGAGGGCATGGAGTATCCTGGAATGGGGGTAAGACTGTGATTTAGGTCACTAGTTGGGATGAAACATAGACAAAGGGAAAAGTAGGAAGAAATGGAGCCAGAGAAGAAAATAAACCATCCATGTGGGACACTTATGGAAGAACTAGACAGAGGGGCTTCCTTCTTTTGAGAATTCAAGAGAGTGAAATGCCTTGTGGAACAGTAATTTATTCTATCTATCACTGTCAGCTTCATATTTTGCCAGATTTTGGAGAAATTTCTTGAACCCTTCAACAAAGAACTACCTAAATCTTTATTATTGTTCAGCAGTATTTAAGCAAGAAAGCATTTGCAGTGGGGTAGGTGTGCCCTGCTTGGATACTCCTCAAACGCTGGCCTACATTCTTACCATGGGCCAGGATAGAGACACCCAGCTGGAGAAATAGTGCGAATATGCTCTTTTATGTTGTTTCCTCAGAGAATGTGGGCAAGAGGGGAAGAGCCGCCCCTTACACAAATTACCATAAGAGTTACAATAATAATTCATTCATTTATTCAATAACACTTAGAATAGACTTCGGAAAAATGGTTGGCTTGGCCTAAGTAGTGCGTGACTTGAAGGCTGACACTGTGTCCTGTCTCTTTCTCTGTATCCCGAATGCAACCACAGTGCCTGATTAATGGTGGGTGTTTTTTAAAAAATTACAGAATGAATTATTGGGATTGTTGATTTCTGAGACTCAATAGTTGGGCTAGAAGTAAATGCACTAGCCATTCTGTTGAAAGATAATATGAGAATTTATCTTCCAACTCATATGCCTTCTTTTTCAGATCAGAGAAAGGCTCGAGGAAGAGATACAGATGTAACTTGAAAAGCTATGGCCAGAATCCTCTTGAGAAGATAAATGATAGAATTATAGCATCTCAGAGCTGAGAGAACCTCAGAGCCCACTTATTCCCTTTCTTTTATTTTGTGGATGAAGATATCAAGATTCAAATAGTTTCCACATGGCTTTTAAAATGCAAAAATACTCTTTTAGAGTCTTGCCAACTGCTAGGTTAATTTAAAGGTTTAGGCTTCGTAGTTCAGGTTCCCATTTCATCTTAGAGTTCATGAACCCTTTCCACTCAGATATAGGTCTGGGTGTGGTGCTCATTGTTTTCCCTCCTTTTATCCTGCTCTTTCAGCCTACTTACCGAGAACTCAGCTCACTCCCACCCTCCGCCTCCTCCTCTCCTGCTGACACTGAAAGAAACATACATTCAGCTCCAGCACTCCGTCTAATTTCTCCATTCACCTTTACCATCACCCTGGCATCTGGATCCAAGCTTCCCCCAACATATAGAGGATTTTGAAGAAGAGACTGTCATTTAATTATGAAAACATGTAGGCTTTTCTTTTTGCATATCCGAACATTTTATAATAATAGGATTAATTAGACAAGTTTTTGAAAACCATAACTGCATTTAAAAAAATTTCTTTTGCATTTTACCAGACTAATCTAGAATTTCCACGGGTTATTCAAGGAACAAGTATGAGAGGCTGATTTGTATTAGTTTTTGGAGTAGGATATGTAGGAGTTGATCATACCTTGAGCTGCTCAGATGTTCCTACAGTTTCTCCTGTGGTTCTTCTGGGGTCTAAGTGTCAGCACTATGACTCTTTCTGTTACATTTGGGGTCCTGTGGTTGCTCCAACCAGCCAGGTCATGCTTGGCATTCCTTCTCAGGAAGCCATCCCAGCCAGAGCTCCAGGGGAAAAGACAGACCCTAGATCCTGGCCCCCATTTATCTTGTGTCCTGACTCAAAAGACTGAGTTCTAATTTCTTGTTTAAGCTGTGGAAGACCTGTAACTGCCCAATGGGTTCCCCTTGCCCTCTTCCCAGATAGTGCCAACTTATCAAGACAGGAGAATTGCAATAGAGAAAGAGTTTAATTCATGGAGAACCAGCCAAATGGAAGATTAGAGTTTTATTACTTAGATTAGTCTCCAAAAATTTGGAAAGCTAGGGTTTTTCCAGGATAGTTTCACAGGCAGGGGAATGGGTGCTGCTGATTTGTTGGGGATGCCATTATGGAGAGGTGGAAAATGCTCCTCATGCTCTGAGTCCACTTCTGGGTGGGGGCCACAGGACCAGTTGAGTCAAGAGTCATGGGTTTAGGTGGGGCCATCTGTTTGGCAGAAATGCAAAAACCCGAAAAGACATCTCAAAAGGTTAATCTTGGGTTCTACAATAGTGATATTATCTGTAGGAGTAATTGGAGAAGTTGCAAATCTTGTGTCCTTTGGAATAATGGCTGGTAATCATTTTCACCTACATTTTAGCAGAATCCAAGCTCCTCTCATCCTTCTAACCTGGTGGCCTTTTATTCATTTTACAAAGGCAGTTTGCTTCATGGAAGGACCATTCTTATTTAAACAACAAACTTATTTTCTCCTAAAGTTAACGTGGCCCAAGCCCAGGAATGACCAAGGGCAGTTTGGAGGTTAGGTCAACATGCAGGTTGGTTAGATCAGATTTCTTTCACTGCCATAATTTTCTCACTGTTACAATTTTTGCAATGGCAGTTTCAGAGCCAACTAATAATGTGTTTAACAAATTAGGGTTTGTTTTTTTCTTATAACAAGAATCCTGGAAGTGAATGGTAGCAGGGTTCATTCAATGGCTTGGTGATATTGGAAGAAAACTTTTCCTTTACTAACTTAGCTCTGAGCAGTCAGGCCCTGAGAATTAATAAATAGATTAACAGAAGAAAAGTTGATCACACATTGAGGAGTACTAAAATACGCCACCCCAAAATATACCTCTTTGGCACATGAATTATTTTGAGCTAAAGGCCACTGAGAACCAGCAGACATAGACTCAATGGCATCTGTATCCTACTAGGCAGAAAGCCAAGTCAAACTTTTAGGACACAAAATGAGGAAAACAGGAAAGCAATACTCTTCCTGGTATCAACAAAAAGAGTCAAACAGTATAAAATAATTGAAGATGTTTATTTTGAGCTAATGTTGAGTGCCCATGGCCTGTGGCACAGCCCCAGGGGATCCTGAGAACATGTGCCCAAGGTGATCGAGCTACAGCTTGGTTTTACACATTTTAGAGAGACATAAGACATCAATCCTATTAACAATACATGTAAGATATACCCTGGCTTGGTCTGGGAAGGTGGAACTACTGGAGGGGCAGGGGAGGACTTCCAGGTCATAGGTGGATTCAAAGATTTTCTAATTGATGATTAGTTGAAAGAGTTTATCTAAAGACCTGGGATCAATAGAGGGAGTGTCTAGGTTAAGAAAAGGGGTTGTGAAGACCAAAGTTCTCACTATGTAGATTAAGTTTCCAGGTAGTAGGCTTCAGAGAGAGTAGATTATGAATGTTTTCTTATCAGATTAAAGAGTCTGTTCTGTCAGTCTTAATGTCTCTGCTTTAATGTTAATGCTGGTCAGCTGTGCCTGAATTCCAACGGGAGGAGGGAATAATGAGGCATGTCTGACCAGCCGTTCCCAAAACGGCCTGAGCTAGTGTTTCAGGTTTACTTTAGAATGCCCTTGGCCAAGAGAAGGAGTCCATTCAGTTGACTGGGGGGCTTAGAATTTTATTTTTGGTTTACATTTGGAGAGAAAGGATCAATAACCAGTGAATACTCGGAACCAAATTCATGACAGTCACAATCCAAAGAAGGAATTCTTACGTGTTTTTCTCCTGTTACTATAAGTTTGGAAAGGAAAATACAAACTTTTACCCCTTCGTTTGATGGGTCCCTGCAGACAGAAGCCCCAAACCCCTTTTCCTTTAGCAAGAGGGTTAAGAAAGCCAAGGTTCTGAATGCCCCTTTGAGTTACTGATCCCTGAGTACTCCAATGTGTTACATGCACCATGCACACATTCATAAACTTCTGTTTGCTTTTCTCCTGTTAATCTGTCTTTGGGCAGTCTAATTTACAGGGCCCCAGGTGGAGAACCTAAGGAGAGTGAGGGAAGACATATTTCCCTCCCTCAGACAAGCAAGCAGAAGCTCTCTCTGAGTCCTCTCCAAACAGCCAGGAAGGGTTTATATTTATAGATCAGCATAATAAAGGAGTGGTTAGGGCTTTAGTGGGGACATATGGGAGGCTCTGATAAGGCTTTACATGATTTCTCACCCTGGTACTAACAGTCATTCTCCTTTCTGTTTGGAAGCACCCTGGAAGGGGAATTATTGTGGCTCAATGCTGACATCTAGGTGCTGAGGGTTAGCCTTCTTTCTTCTAATTGGTGGCTGAATTCTCAGAAATCTCTGCTAAAACAAGGGAAGTTTAGAGATGCCCTTTTTTCCCTCAGCTGCTGTGTGTTTAGATGTTTTCAGTTTAAAGTAATCTTTGCGCCATTCTGGTCGTTGGTCCCTTTAGCATCTCATGTCATGGTTACAAGAAGGTTTTGGGGGCTGCTGAGCATTCAGAGCAGGTAGTAGGGGGGTGATAGGGTTTGGCTTTGTGTCCCCACCTAACTCTCACCTTCAATTGTAATCCCTATAATCCCCACATGTCAAGGGTGGGACTAGGTAGAGGTAATTGAATCATGGGGGTGGTTTCCCCCATGCTATTCTCATGATAATGAGTGAGTTATCATGAGATCTGACGGTTTTATAAGTGTCTGGCATCTCCCCTGCTTGCACTCACTCCATCCTGCTGCTCTGTGGAGAAGGTGCCTGCTTCTATTTTGGCTTCTGCCATGATTGTAACTTTCCTGAGGCCTCCCCAGCCGTGCGGAACTGTGAGTCAATTAAACTTCTTTCCTTTATAAATTACCCAGTCTTAGGTACATCTTCATGGCAGCCTGAAAAAGAACTAATTCAGGTGGTTTCCTTTTCCTTGTGGCTCTATCTTTTGGTGGGGGAAATGCCCCCCTGAAGGCAGTTATCAGAACCACCTGGAGAGCTTTATAATGCCGTAGAGTCTCAGGAACTTGTTCTGGAGATCAGAGTGGGTCTGGGATATCATTGTGTTGGGAAACATGTGGGGGTCTGGAATCTCAATTATAAAAGCATCAGTTAGGTCTGGGATATGATCCAGGAGGGAGGAAGCAAGTACCGTGTCTTTGAGCAATCTTTGCACACAGCTCCTGGGTATCATTTGCACATTTGCATGGTGGCAGCTCTCAGAGTATTTCTTTTTTTTTTTTTAAATTTTATTATTATTATACTTTAAGTTTTAGGGTACATGTGCACAATGTGCAGGTTTGTTACATATGTATACATGTGCCATGTTGATGTGCTGCACCCATTAACTTGTCATTTAGCATTAGGTATATTTCTTAATGCTATCCCTCCCCCCTCCCCCCACCCCACAACAGTCCCCAGAGTGTGATGTTCCCCTTCCTGTGTCCATATGTTCTCATTGTTCAGTTCCCTCCTATGAGTGAGAACATGCGGTGTTTGGTTTTTTGTCCTTGAGATAGTTTGCTGAGAATGATGGTTTCCAGTTTCATCCATGTCCCTACAAAGGACATGAACTCACCATTTTTTATGGCTGCATAGTATTCCATGGTGTATATGTGCCACATTTTCTTAATCCAGTCTATTGTTGTTGGATATTTGGGTTGGTTCCAAGTCTTTGCTATTGTGAATAGTGCCACAATAAACATACGTGTGCATGTGTCTTTATAGCAGCATGATTTATAATCCTTTGGGTATATGCCCAGTAATGGGATGGCTGGGTCAAATGGTATTTCTAGTTCTAGATCCCTGAGGAATCGCCACACTGATTTCCACAATGGTTGAACTAGTTTACAGTCCCACCAACAGTGTAAAAGTGTTCCTATTTCTCCACATCCTCTCCAGCACCTGTTGTTTCCTGACTTTTTAATGATGGCCATTCTAACTGGTGTGAGATGGTATCTCATTGCGGTTTTGATTTGCATTTCTCTGATGGCCAGTGATGATGAGCATTTTTTCATGTGTTTTTTGGCTGCATAAATGTCTTCTTTTGAGAAGTGTCTGTTCATATCCTTTGCCCACTTTTTGATGGGGTTGTTTGTTTTTTTCTTGTAAATTTGTTTGTGTTCATTGTAGATTCTGGATATTAGCCCTTTGTCAGATGAGTAGGTTGTGAAAATTTTCTCCCATTCTGTAGGTTGCCTTTTCACTCTGATGGTAGTTTCTTTTGCTGTGCAGAAGCTCTTTAGTTTAATTAGATCCCATTTGTCAATTTTGGCTTTTGTTGCCATTGCTTTCGGTGTTTTAGACATGAAGTCCTTGCCCATGCCTATGTCCTGAATGGTATTGCCTAGGTTTTCTTCTAGGGTTTTTATGGTTTTAGGTCTAACATGTAAGTCTTTAATCCACCTTGAATTAATTTTTGTATAAGGTGTAAGGAAGGGATCCAGTTTCAGCTTTCTACATATGGCTAGCCAGTTTTCCCAGCACCATTTATTAAATAGGGAATCCTTTCCCCATTGCTTGTTTTTGTCAGGTTTGTCAAAGATCAGATGGTTGTAGATATGCAGCATTATTTCTGAGGGCTCTGTTCTGTTCTATTGATCTATATCTCTGTTTTAGTACCAGTACCATGCTGTTTTGGTTACTGTAGCCTTGTAGTATAGTTTGAAGTCAGGTAGCGTGATGCCTCTGGCTTTGTTCTTTTGGCTTAGGATTGACTTGGTGATGCGGGCTCTTTTTTGGTTCCATATGAACTTTAAAGTAGTTTTTTTCCAATTCTGTGAAGAAAGTCATTGGTAGCTTGATGGGGATGGCATTGAACCTATAAATTACTTGGGCAGTATGGCCATTTTCATGAGACTTTAACACCCCACTGTCAACATTAGACAGATCAACGAGACAGAAAATTAGCAAGGATACCCAGGAATTAAACTCAGCTCTGCACCAAGCAGACCTAATAGACATCTACAGAACTCTCCACCACAAATCAACAGAATATACATTTTTTTCAGCACCACACCACACCTATTCCAAAATTGACCACATAGTTGGAAGTAAAGCACTCCTCAGCAAATGTAAAAGAACAGAAATTATAACAAACTGTCTCTCAGACCACAGTGCAATCAAACTAGAACTCAGGATTAAGAAACTCACTCAAAACCGCTCAACTACATGGAAACTGAACAACCTCCTCCTGAATGACTACTGGGTACATAACGAAATGAAGGCAGAAATAAAGATGTTCTTTGAAACCAACGAGAACAAAGACACAACATACCAGACTCTCTGGGACACATTCAAAGCAGTGTGTAGAGGGAAATTTATAGCACTAAATGCCCACAAGAGAAAGCAGGAAAGATCCAAAATTGACACCCTAACATCACAATTAAAAGAACTAGAAAAGCAAGAGAAAACACATTCAAAAGCTAGCAGAAGGCAAGAAATAACTAAAATCAGAGCAGAACTGAAGGAAATAGAGACACAAAAAACCTTTCAAAAAATCAATGAATCCAGGAGCTGGTTTTTTGAAAAGATCAACAAAATTGATAGACCGCTAGCAAGACTAATAGAAGAAAAGAGAGAAGAATCCAATAGATGCAATAAAAAATGATAAAGGGGATATCACCACTGATCCCACAGAAATACAAACTACCATCAGAGAATACTACAAACACCTCTACGCAAATAAACTAGAAAATCTAGAAGAAATGGATAAATTCCTGGACACATACACCCTCCCAAGACTAAACCAGGAAGAAGTTGAATCTCTGAATAGACCAATAACAGGCTCTGAAATTGTGGCAATAATCAATAGCTTACCAACCAAAAAAAGTCCAAGACCAGATGGATTCACAGCCGAATTCTACCAGAGGTACAAGGAGGAGCTGGTACCATTCCTTCTGAAACTATTCCAATCAATAGAAAAAGAGGGAATCCTCCCTAACTCATTTTATGAGGCCAGCATCATCCTGATACCAAAGCCAGGTAGAGACGCAACCAAAAAAAGAGAATTTTAGACCAATATCCTTGATGAACATTCATGCCAAAATCCTCAATAAAATACTGGCAAACCGAATCCAGCAGCACATCAAAAAGCTTATCCACCATGATCAAGTGGGCTTCATCCCTGGGATGCAAGGCTGGTTCAACATATACAAATCAATAAATGTAATCCAGCATATAAACAGAACCAAATACAAAAACCACGTGATTATCTCAATAGATGCAGAAAAGGCCTTTGACAAAATTCAACAACCCTTCATGCTAAAAACTCTCAATAAATTAGGTATTGATCGGACATATCTCAAAATAATAAGAGCTATCTACGACAAACTCACAGCCAATATCATACTGAATGAGCAAAAACTGGAAGCATTCCCTTTGAAAACTGGCACAAGACAAGGATGCCCTCTTTCACCACTCCTATTCAACATAGTGCTGGAAGTTCTGGCCAGGGCAATTAGGCAGGAGAAGGAAATAAAGGGTATTCAACTAGGAAAAGAGGAAGTCAAATTGTCCCTGTTTTCAGATGACATAATTGTATATCTAGAAAACCCCATTGTCTCAGCCCAAAATCTCCTTAAGCTGATAAGCAACTTCAGCAAAGTCTCAGGATACAAAATCAATGTACAAAAATCACAAGCATTCTTATACACCAATAACAGACAGAGAGCCAAGTCATGAGTGAACTCCCATTCACAATTGCTTCAAAGAGAATAAAATACCTAGGAATCCAACTTACAAGGGATGTGAAGGACCTCTTCAAGGAGAACTACAAACCACTGCTCAACGAAATAAAAGAGGATACAAACAAATGGAAGAACATTCCATGCTCTTGGGGTAGGAAGAGTATTTCAATATTATGGAGTTTGTTTACTCATATTACAAATTCATTCTGTAGTCCCAGCGCTTAGCCAGTTTTACCAAAGTTTACGTGTACCTGCTTGTGTGTACCTGTGTCTGCATGTAAGTGAGCTTTTATTTAGCTTGTTGGTCCTCATAGTTAAAAATATGGTTTTGAAATCATTCTATCATAAACAGGGCCATTACATCAGTAAGATTCTAATTTCAGAAGCAAAGGACACTTTGTCAGAGGTGTGTGAACCAGAGCAACTCCATGTTAAAGATAAGCTGGGTAAAATGAGGCTGAAACCTACTGGGCTGCATTCCTAGATGGTTAAGGCATTCTAAGTCCACAAGATGAAATAGGTCATCACAAAATACAGGTCATAAAGACCTTGCTGATAAAACAGGGTGCAGTAAAGGAGCTGGCCAAAACCTAACAAAATCAAAATGGTGACAAGAGTGACCTCTGGTCATCCTCACTGCTACACTCCCACCAGAGCCATGACAGTTTACAAATGCCATGGCAAAGTCAGGAAGGTACCCTATATGGTCTAAAAAGGAGAGGCATGAATAATCCACCCCTTCTTTAGCATATCATCAAGAAATAAACGTAAAAATGGGCAACCAGCAGTTCTCGGGGCTGCTCTGTCTACGGAGTAGCCATTGTTTTATTCCTTTACTTTCTTAATAAACCTCCTTTCACTTTGCACTGTGGACTCGCCCTGAATTCTTTCTTGCGTGAGATCCAGGAACCCTCTCTTCGTGTCTGGATCCAGACCGCTTTCCTGTAACAACTTAGCATTCAGTTTCAGGTGACATTTTAGTATGATTAATAGGGGCTCTTTGGGCAAATGTGCATGTTGTGGATTTTGAGGGAAAAGAGAGGTGATGGAAGGTGCCAGCACACACAGACACTGAGGATATTGGACAGACAATGTGATGCCAATGTGGAGCAACTCTGGCCTGAGAGACAGAATTTGATTCTGGGACCAAGGAGTAGCTGCACAGTTCTTCAGGCCCTAGCTGTGTCACCATGATTGCCTCTGCCTGAGTCTCAGTTTTCTCATCTGCAAAATGATCATCACACTCTTTACTTTCCATGAGATATTGGGTGCAAATATGCTGAATAAACTGTGAAAAGAAATTCTTTCTGATTCCCAAATACAAAGATGAACAAAAAAGGGGTCAAGTGAATCAGTGGGAGGGGTGCAGCCTCTGAATGGGGGACTGCTGTTTTGTCTGTCTTTCAAACGACAGACGTGATTCTACACATGCCCTCATGGGCTCAGCCTACAGTGCAGGGAGAGTGGGGCCTCGCTAGGAGGTAAGTTCTCATTATATTCCATGCTTTGCTTGGAGCCAGGACATTGTTGTATATTATTTCATGCACCAATCTGTTATAGGTAACCTTTCCTTGCAAAATGTGTGTGTGAAGTGAGATAAACTTTTATAAATATTTCCTGGGAGGAAATAATTCAGACTATTTACTCCTTATGTTTGGTATAGCTTATAAAGGAACTGAATGATAGAAATGTAAAATTAGTCTGTTCTTTGGATGGTAGAAATCTATAAGAAGAAACACAGAGCAGTCTATTCAAGCCCACCTTTGGGGAATCATAGATCAAGATGCAGTGGTCAAATGTGAATTGCTTCATCTGAAAATGACACAACCATTTTAGTATAATATGGGCTGGCAGCTGTGTCTTATAAGCCTGGGTTTAAGAATATTTACAACGCAGTGGCTCTAGAGTCTTGAGAGATTTTACTTCCTTTCTACCCCACAGTTGTTGGTTTTTCTGACATTGATTTCTGTAGCTGCAGTCAGCTTTATCCAGCAGAGATGGAACATAGTTTCACAAATTTTAGTTGGAAGATGCATTTCTAGATTTTATTTTGTTTCTGTTATTATGAGGAGCTTCTGACAAGTCTCAACCCAGTGAAACAGCTAATTTCCCTGCGATCTATTGAGTACATTGATATCAGGAGGAGCGAGAAGGATTTAAAAAAAAAAAAAGTCTTCTTTGGTTTGTTTTACATTTCCAATCCTTACCTGGATTGAAAGTGCTGGGGAGGACCTGGAAATCCACAGCTCAGTGGAGAAAAGTGGAGAGGTGGGCAGCATTGCTTTGCAGAGGCACCTCCCTGTTTCCTGACTTCTTATATTTACAAATCCTTGTGTTTAAAGAATCTCAAGGGACAACTTTTCGTGTAGTGTGTATCTAATTGTTCTAACTGTAGATGGAAGCGAGTGAAGCCTGCTAACTTTGTTTTGTATTTCACCCTGTAAGTAAATTTACTTTCAAATCACTGTGTGTGTTTACGATTCTAAAATTAATCATATGTTGAAACCTCTTCTAATTCCTTAGCTGCTTTTGGCTGTAAAACATGCTGATATTTGGAATAGATAATTTTCCAGCACTTTTTACCTCCCACTTTGGAATCCTAAGTACGTCAGGGAGGCTCTCCGAGTAAACACATGAGACTCAGGAACACAATTTTTATGAATGGAGCCTCCTCTCAATAAATTTTTGGAATATGAAAGCTGAAAGATGTCTAACTGTCAGGAGCAAGGCAAGGAGCCTCATGCTTTATGTACTTTGGTGTCTGCGTAAGTGCTGTTAAATCAGAGAGCACAGCTTTCAAAGCCATCAGACACTTCTGCTACAGAGGCAGTGGGGCTCACTAGAATGTCTGGGCTTGCACGGAGGCCAATCAGCCTCACTCTTCCGGGTCTCCTAATTACAGGTCGAAGAGAGGAAAGCGAATCTAATAAGGGATTCCTTTCCTGGGCAGTTATTTTTAGAATTACATTTAGGTGACAGTGATTATATTTAAGTGTGTCCATCATGTTTAAAGGTGACCTTAGGGATGGTGTTTTAGTTCTTTCCCACAGTAGGGCTGGTCTCTTGCTGTTGCAGTCAAACTTTTACACCTCGGTCCCTTGTGATCAGCAAAATGTCAAGAGACAGAGTGACATTCACAGGCCCTGAGAATGAATCTAATCCATGACCTTCGCCTCATTAGCAGCCTGACCTAACCGATCAGAGAAAAGCCTGCCTTTGATTCTGGTAGCACAGGCTGTGACAGCGACAGAGACGGCCTCCTTGGTGTGGCTCTAAGATGCATCCCTGGTTCCCTTTGAACTGCTTTGTCAATGCAGACATACCAATTTAGGTTGTCTTTCTGATTCTCTGTAGCTCTTTCTGTCTGTAATTAAAATGACAAAATGTTTGTTGTCCACTGACGTAAATACCAGCAACTTTACAATGTTTATTTACTTTTTTCTCAAGAATATGCTCACAGATTCAGTGTTCACAGATATGCACTGAAATCTAATATCTAGATGTTTAGAATTGTTTAAAAAATTTAACTATTTATTTAAAATAATTTCAGACATACAACAAAGTAGTAGAATAGTACAAAGAATTCCAATATACCTTTCACCCAGACTCCCAAATGTTAGCATGACACATAATATTTATATAATGATCAAAACCAGGAAATTAACATGATATGTTACTATTAACTAATCTATAGACCTTATTCAAAAATTTCTGAAGGATCACACATTTAGTTGCCCGCGCCTCTTAGTCTCTTCCATTCTGGGACAATTTCTCAGTCTTTCTTGAACTTTTATGACACTTGTGAAAAATAATAGTTATTTTGTAAACTTTCCCTCTGTTTGGGTTTGCGTTTTCCTCATGATCAAATTCAGATTATGCGTTTTCAGCAAGAATATGACAATAGTGATCCTGTGCTCTACTCGATGCATCTTTGTTTTGTTTTGTTTTGTTTTTTGAGACGGAGTCTCACTTTGTTGCCCAGGCTCGAGTGCAGTGGCGCGATCTCGGCTCACTGTAACCTCAACCTCCCAGATTCAAGTGATTCTTCTGCCTCAGCCTCCCGAGTAGCTGGGACTACAGGCACGTGCCACCACGCCGGGTTAATTTTTGTATTTTTACCAGAGACAGGGTTTCACTCTATTGGCCAGGCTGGTTTTGAACTCCTGACCTCAAGCCTCCCGACTTGGTGTGTCTTATCAGGGAGTATGTGGTGTTGATACATGTACCTGCTAGTGATGTTAGCTTTGCTCACTTTGCTAAGGCGGTGTCTGCCACTGTGAAGGTACTATTTTCCCCTTTGCTGTAAATAAGTAAGTTGTGGAGAGATCCTTCAAGACTGAATAAACATACTGTTTCTTATCATGCTCATTATCATACTCAAATCTTTGGACTTTTGCAGTTGAAAAATATTAATGGGATGACTGCCTATTATTTTAAAGACATGCCACAAAAAGTTAGAATGTCAGTGTGAGAATAAAGAGTTTTAAGGTATAAATCCCACTTTGTTATTGTTATAATTGGTCTTTATTTTACTGGTATCAATATTGTAGTTTGTGATCTTTGGCACTTTCTTATGTTCTTTTCTTGGGTGAAAAAATTAAATATATAATACATGAACAAATATATTGTTTCAAAAATTTACTGAATAAAGTTCACATATTCTATATGTCTAGATCCAGTCCTCTCCCTCCCTCCTTTCCCTTCTCCCTTCTTTTATAAACTCACTGAGGCCTACAGTATGCCAGTCCCAGGTATAAAAAGGTGAGAAAACATAGTCTGACCTCCAGGAGTGCCATGCTAGAGGTACCAGGATAGCACATACTTAGAATGGGTGCTGGAGTATTGGTAAGCTGGGTTTGGCCTAAGACCCTTTTATCCTGAAAGCACAAAGTGCAAATCAAGGCACAGTTTTACAAAGGATCAAGATGAAATCAGGATGAGGTTTGGAATCTGAGAAAAGTAATGCTATCTATAGATACATAGCAAAGCCATCTATCTTGCCTTTGTGGCTTTTGCTGCTGTATGGTTTCCACTAAGGGCTAATAGCCATTGGATTCTACAAAAAAGAAAGAAAGGAAAAAAAAAGCGCAAATTAACTGAACATGAATGTGATCGAGTGGGTGTCCTTTCCTCAGAGATACTGAAAAATCTACAGCACGGCTGGTTGCTGGGAACCAGAGCAGAGAGAAACAAGCCAGAAGATGACCCTCTTTGAAGTCTTTAGACCATGATTAGAGACTGGCTCTTCTCTGCTTAGTCCTCAGTCCTTTGGGAAATGGCAGCCCTGAACACACTTTATGCCATTACAAAGGTTAGTGGAAGGGTCTCACGACCTGTAAACCCTGTTGCATTATTAAAGCATGCCAACTTTTAACCAGTAAATGATGCGGCTTTTCACTGTGATTCAAATAATTTCTCCAAATATCTGGTTTCCCAGAATTTTAAAAATAGATTTGAGGCATCTCTTCATGCTTTTTCAGTACATCATGTTATTTTGATCTTTTTTACTGTGATAAAACATATAAACGCATCATTTTTACAAAAACTGAAGAGGTCAATTCATCCTATAAAGCAATTAATCATAAGAGTGATAAAATTATGCCTTCACCAGGTAGATGTGCAGCAATGTCTCTAACAGGTAACTCTTCATGAAGAAAAACCTGTAGAGGCAGGAAAACATAATTCAGTATATCTGTAAAAAACTAAATAAGATGGTAATTACTTGTTTCAGAAGTGGAGATTCTATTTCATTTCCTGAATGTCTTCTGACTACATAAGAACATAGAAAAATAAACACACCATGCATTTCACTCTACTGAGCTATGTACCTGTCAAGTCATTTAGCAGGATAACAATGCATATTGTTGACCATTTCAGCTTCCTCTGCCCTTTTATTCTAATTTGGGTACCTCCTTCCTCTGTTTTTATTAGAAGACTAAATAGACCTGGATTGGAGATTGAAAAGAGTCATGACAGCCAGTTAAATGACTTCATGGCCAAGACTTCAGAAGAAAGCTCTGACTTCCTGGGAATCCCATTTCCCCCAGTCCCCTGAATCTCCTTTGAGAGGCAGTTTTCGCTTCATAAGCCATTTCTGAGCACCCCACTTGCTGCCAAGGGGATTAACAGTTGCTAGGTGAGGAGAAGGAGCCATTTTTCCTAGTATTCTCACTATGCCGTGTACATAGTCTCTCATGTGAAGGGTAGCAAACATGGTGGTCGGTCATCATACATTGTGAATCTAGCTCTTGCCAAGTCTCTGGGTAGATCAGCATATTGTTAGTTACTAGAAATCTGATAGCCCTCCTAAGTGTTTATTAATTATTTGTAAACATTATTAAGGCTTCCTTAATGAGCAAAAGGCTCTTTATAACATGTTTACATTTAATAAAAACCAATCTTTATAGAAATGTTTGATGTAATTCAAATCCATTAATACAATGACATGCCATTTACAAATAAGATACTCATATCAGCTGACATCTACCTCATTCTCCTCATCTTACCCCTTCCCGTCTTCTTCTCCTTTTAATGTCCTCTTTAAATATTATTCAAAAAGTATGACTAATTAGGTTGACTAAAAATGTTGCATCTCCCCACCTTGTTTCCTTCAGAAACATTTGGCTACACCTTATCCACTTAATCTGAGCCTATTACAAAATAATTTATCAGTTACCAAGTGGGATTATACAAGGTCAGTAGCAAAATTAGGAAAAAAGGCCAGGTGCAGTGGCTTATGCCTGTAATTCCAGCACTTTGGGAGGCTGAGGTGGGCAGATCACGAGGTCAGGAGTTCGAGACCAGCCTGATCAACATGGTGAAACCCTATCTCTACTAAAAATACAAAAAAAAAAAAAATTGCCGGGCCTGGTGGTGCATGCCTGTAATCCCAGCTACTCAGGAGGCTGAGGCAAGAGAATTGCTTGAATCCAGGAGGTGGAGGTTGCAGTGAGCTGAGATAGCACGACCGCACTCCAGCCTTGGTAACAGAGCCAGACTCCATCTCAAAAAAAAAAAAAAACTAGGAAAAAAATAGCCCAGATAGAAATGGGAATGTGCTCACCAAATCATAAACAACTGTAGGGCTCCTACACCCCCCCTTACACCTTCAGTCCATGCTCTTGGGTGAAGAGGGGTGAGGGAGGAGGGGGACAGTATATTTTTGGTGGCAGAAATGAGCTGTCCTCAGGGATACTGAGAACACAGTTTTTAGAGCCCGTGGGTGTTATCACAGGGGCTTCCTGTGGTGCCCAAAGTGACTGGGAAGCAGAGGCTGAGTCTCAGGTGGGCAGCAGGGTGCTGTCCTAAATAGCCCCAGAGGAGAGCTGCGGCAGTGGAGGCTCTCACCAGGATTGCTGTGACCCGGCCCTCCTGCTGGGGTGGCCCTTTGTAGCCTGTGTCCTCCTGCTAGGCATGAGCTGCATCTACATTGTTTAAACACACTCCAGTTCTTTCCCTGTTCCAGAACTGAATTTGAGTGATTTTGTTACCAGAAAGGGGTCTCCATCCAGACCCCAGGAGAGGGTTCTTGGATCTTGCAAAAGAAAGAGTTTGGGGACTGGGGGCGGTGGCTCATGCCTGTAATCCCAGCACTTTGGGAAGCCAAGGCAGGTGGATCACCTGAGGTCAGGAGGTCGAGACCAGCCTGCCCAATATGGCGAAACCCCGTCTCTACTAAAAATACAAAAAATTAGCAGGGAGTGGTGGCCGGCAGCTGTAATCCCAGCTACCTGGGAGACTGAGGCAGGAGAATCGCTTGAACCCAGGAGGTGGAGGTTGCAGTGAGCCGAGATTGTGCCTTTGCACTCCAGCCTGGGTGACAAGAGCTAAACTCCGTCTAAAAAAAAATAAAAAAAAGAAAGAAAGAAAGAAAGAAAGAAAGAAAGAAAGAAAGAAAGAAA